>NC_060148.1:132688377-132999581 GCF_021461385.2 Schistocerca piceifrons | reverse complement strand
CTAAACCGACATAATTCTTTATTACCATTCTAGTCATAACAGTCTACTGTTCAACTTTCAGTAGTTGAAACCTATTATACTAAAACCGTAATTGTAGATTATTGCGCCTTATTTTCACATAAAAAAAATTGTTTTGGTGTGATGGACTCTGATATGTGGATCTTTGCTCATGGGCATTTTGCACTTACTTCATTTTACTGAAACTACGACAAGGAAAAAAATATTTCATGGTTCACATAGTAGAGAAACATCAGAACATAATGTAAAGCATTGTTTCAACGAATGTTTTACAAAATCCAGATGAGAAGTACTCACTAGAATATTAACAGAAATCTTCTTGCACAAAATCAGGGGATCATTATCAGAATTTTCAGTATTGTCATTCTCACTGCCATTATCATCAAAACCGTGCTTCATTTCACACACAATTTCATTCTCTAATATAACAATGAAATCAATTATGGGAACTAGCACTGCAACATGCCGTTGTTTCTCGCCACCCACCTGGGCCTAATTTACGTTAATTTCTTCTGTCTCAGCTTTTCTTCACTGCAACTATTCTCTGCTTCACTCCATTTCAGTTTTCTACATCTTTTGTAGTCTTTCCCATCTATTTTTCACCATCCCGTCCCACCTCTGTTATGTACAATGCACTTAGCTTCTCACTCTTATTAACTTGTGCACAGTACAGTGTTTTAGTAGTAATCTCTGTCTTGCATATTACCCTGTCTTGCACCTTTAAGCTCTCAGATTTTCAAATCTCGTCTGATGCAGTCCCCAACATTCGGTCTTTCCTTCTCATCCCGTACGGTAAGTCTCCCCTTACCTGTGGCTCTGGGTGACTTTCCCAAAATCTACCCCTTTTCCTAGACCTCTCCAGTCATTTTCCTTCATCCGTCTTGCTTCCCCTTCAACCCTTCTGCCTGAAGAAGGAGCCACTGGCTCCAAAAGCTTACCAATCATAACAGTCTTTTACGTGTGTGTTCTGCTGCCACTTGGTGAGTAATTTTTTATCTAAATTAAATTTCATTCTCTGTAAGAAAACAAAACCGTGTCTTTTCATTTCTTTACAAACTGAACAAACAGCTGTTGCCCTCTAGCAACTTAATTCCATATAACAGACAAGATCTACTGACTGATTCAGAAACTACATTTCCATGATCTGTTGCCTGTTACAGGAACTACAAGTCTCTCATAGCACAGTGAAGACTGATAGGGCCCACCAGTATACGTGATTTTTGTATGTAAAAGCGGGAGAATTTGCTTCCTGTCAAATAACATGTTTGACTGTCTACTAGAATTTTTCTTTGTTGTCAGTTGATGAGCTTGACAGTCAAAGTGTTAATATTTTCCTTCAATAAATATGGTAATGATAATATGTACAGTAAAATCCCTTTTTACACTTTTCAGCAGACTGACCCAAAGAAATTTAAAATATAGGAAAGCATAGGAAACACAACAAGCAAAAATGAATAAATTACTTTTACTGTCTCAAGATTTGAAATACTTTTACTGTCATTCTGTTTATATTGTTCAAAATATAAAATTAAAGCAGATTCAATTTTGCCTATTTATAAAATCTGAAATAATCATTTGTGTTTCTTTGTAACAACAGTTAGCTCTACTTGTCTCTTCACAGTATGCAAAGCATCAATCACAAAGGAAGTGGCTGAATGCTGACACACACTGGGTTTCCCCTGTTTATTCTGGCAATGTCCAATGGTGTAAATAAAACACATAAGAAAAAGTCTTTCATGAAAGCCACATTAAAAAGACATTAGTGTTCTAACATGTGATAATCATTATAAAATTATGGTAAATAAAAGTGTTTACATATAATTGCTTAAAAAACTAAAGTTGCCAGTATTTGTAAACAGAGAACAATAGGCACGAAATCTACAGTTCGTTGCCAACAACGAGGTCACTTGACTGAGGGATGTCCAGGGTGAGGAAGAGGCCAGAAATTGTCATCCTGTTACAGAGCATCTTGACGAGGAATGTTTGTCTGATATGTAATGGTCTATTGACACATAGCCAACACGGATTTACAAAACATCGTTCTTGTGAAACTCTTTACTCACACGAAGTGTTGGCTGTTATCGACAATGAATTTCAAGTTGATTCCATATTTCTTGATTTCCAGAAAGCTATTGACACTGTACCAACAAGTAGCTTGTAATTGAATTGCATGCTTATGAAATGTCATCGCAGTTATGCGACTGGCTTAATGATTTCCTGTCGGAGAAGTCAAAAATTCGTAGTAATTGATGGAAAGTCATTGAGTAAGACAGAAGTGATTTCCGACATTCCCCAAGGTAGCGTTATAGACTATCTGCTGTTCCTTATCTACATAAATGATAAGAGATAATCTGAGCAGTTGTCTTAAATTGTTTGCAGATGATGCTGTCATTTATAGTCTTTTTAAGTCATTAGAAGATCAAAACCAACTGCAAAACGATTTAGAAAAGATATCTGTATGGTGCGAAAATTGGCAAATGACCCTAAATGATGAAAAATGTAAGATCATCCACATGATTTCTAAAAGGAATCCGTTAAACTTTGGTTACATGATAAATCAGTGAAGTCTAAAGGCCATAAATTCAACTAAATAGCCAGGAATTATAATTATGAACAACTTAAATGGGAAAGAAGACACAGAAAATGTTGTGGGGTAGACGAACCAAAGCACTCCTTCTTCAGCCACGGGTGGCCTACCGGGACCATCCAACCACCGTGTCGTCCTCGGAGGAGGATGCGGATAGGAGGGGCGTGTGGTCAGCACACCACTCTCCCGGCCGTTATGATGGTATTCTTGATCGAAGCCGCTATTGTTCGGTCGACTAGCTCCTCAATTGGCATCATGAGGCAGAGTGCAACCCTAAAAATGGCAACAGCACATGGCGGCTGGATGGTCACCCATCCGAGTGCCGGCCACGCCCAACAGTGCTTAACTTCGGTGATCTCTCGGGAACCGGTGTATCCACTGTGGCAAGGCCGTTGCGCAGGTGAACGAAAGACCAATCAAAATTGGCAGAACACTTAGAAGGCGCAACAGTTCTTCCAAAGAGACTGCCTACACGATGTGTGTCTGTCATCTTTTATAGTATTGCTACACAGTTTGATCCTTACCAGATAGCATTAATGGAGTACATTGAGAAAGTACGAAGAAAGGCTGCTCATTTTGTATTATCGAGAAATAGGAGAGTGAGTCTCACAGACGGGATATAGAATTTGGGATGGACGTCATTAAAACAAAGGTGTTTCTCATTGCAGCGGGATCTTGTGAAATTTCAATCAACAACTTTCCCCTCGAAATGTGAAAATATTTTGTTGGCGGCAACCTGAATAGGGAGAAAAGATGATCAACGTAAGGAGATTCAGAGCTCACATGCAAAAGTATAGGTGTTCATTACTTTCCGCATGCTGTTGGAGAGTGGAATAAAAGAGAATTATTGTGAAGGTGGTTCAACGAACCCTTTGCCAGGCACTTAAGTGTGATGTGCAGGGTATCCATGTAGATGCAGATGTAGATCAGGTCATACCGACCTAAGACTGCACACCTAGTACGGATTAGTGTATTTCACACAGAGAGATGGCCTTCTTCAAAAGCAATGTTTCTTTGTATAAATGACTGTGAAATTAAATTAAAGCTGTTGTAATACAATGCAATGAGGAGTAGGAAGCTAGCTGCTATAGTCACTATCATCAGATAATGATTATCGTTAAGGCAGTGACTCGGCATACTTTCTCGTGCTAATGGTATGTTACATAATCGATAACTTTGCCTGTGGTATGCATTTTCTGCTTTGTTCTGAGGCTGACTTCGAGCAGGAAGATGATGCACTTTTTGCAGGAATCTGTATGAAAATCAATTTTAAAGGTCATAATAATGTCAAAGAAAACTTAAAATGTGGGAAATGTTGTAACATGGAATCGTTTATGGTGGAAAACCATTGTATTGAGAGAATGTGATGTATGGTCACCTGATTTGTTTATTGAATAACGCATTTGTTGTTGACAAGATTTGTAATTTATTGACTAGAAATAAAGAATACAGCTTGGAACTAGAAATAAAGAATACAGCTTGGAAATACAAACTTATGAATCATATGTTCAGTATTACTGCCGTTTTGGTTTACAACTTCTTCAAGTCGCACACGTGCATTTGTAATGACTCCCTGACACAAATCTTATGGAATGGCACAGCGTAACTCAACGTGGATGATTTGGATTGAGAGGGTTTTAAGGGCACATGACGGCAAGGTCTTCAGCGCCTGCTCAGTAACCAATTGAGACAGGTGTCAAGAAAAGACTCAGAACAATAAGATTAAACAAACACAGGAGACTAGCTTGGAAAAATATGTGCCTACCGACACCGAAGCGTGGGACGAAGCATGCCACTAGCAGTAAAACATGGACAACCCAGGAAGAAAGTGGTAGAGGGAGGTAAAACAATATAACAGATGGTAGTGGCTGGCTGACTGCAAGGAAAAAGGGAGTAGCCAGTCACCTTGCAATACACTAAAACCTCCAGCCTTAAAGTTTAGGCCAGAGTCCAGACACATCACAAAACTTTAAACCCTAGATACACATGTCTCAACATTAGCTAAAACACAGGGCAGATCCCCATCAACTTGTGCTTCTGCCCTTGCATCACGGTATAAAATGCAGTCTGTTAAAATGTGCCGGACAGAGATGTGCACACCACAAGCATCACAAATCGGGGGATCCTCCTGCCGTAATAGAAAACTATGTGTTAGAGGACAGTGGCCGATCCAAAGACGCTTGAGGGTCACTTCTTCCCGCCTGAGCTCCCGGCAGGAGGTACGCCACAGCCGAGTTGTTGACTTCACCGACCGCAGTTTATTGGCCGTCACCGCCAGCCATTCGTTCTCCCACAACTCCGTGCACTTCCTGTGGAGTGCAATGATGACAGGGGATAGGACACTGGACCACATCCTGCTCTCTGCAGGCCTCTTTGGCAGCCCGATCGGCCTGTTCATTGCCCCAAATTCCAACACGACCAGGCACCCAGCAGAAGGACACCTCCTTAGCCTGCCGTTGGAGCAAGTACAGTTGTCCATATATCAGCTCGACCATCTCCTCAGTTGGGTACAGATTCTGAAATAATTGTAAGGCACTGAGAGAATCGGAGCAGAGGAGATTCATCCGCTCCATTGACTTCAGGATCGCGTGGAGCTCCACTGCAAAAATGGTATATTCATCAGGGAGGCAAATCCGGGTAACCTGATCAGGGAACACTACAGAACAGCCAATGAAATTCTCCTGTTTGGAGCCATCAGTGTAAATGACGGTAAAACCGTGATGCGCATCTAAAATGTTAAAAAACTGAGACTGGAATGTAAAATCTGGTGTACTATCTTTCTTAAAATTAGTCAAATCTAAAATAAGTCTGGGTCTCCAGAGGAGCCAAGGTGGAAATCTGCTCCAATGATGGTCCTAAGTTGCACTGCATTTTCACGTTTTCTGTGGTATACCTTCTCTTTAAGGAACCCCACAAAGGAAGAAGTCACATGGGTTAATGTCTGGGCTGTGGGGGGGCCACATTCATCACCCTGCATAACATTCTGGAAATTTGTTTGACAATACCCTAAGACCAAGTCTTTTATGTTGGAAATCAAGCACAACCTTGGCAGTATGGGGGCGTGCTCCATTCTTTATAAACCATTGTCTCCAATGGAAGACATGTAGCCACGAGTTGAGAAAAGGACTGGTTTCACAGCATGTGTAAATAGCGTTCACCAGTTACTGTAGCATTGAAGAAAAATGGACCGATGATTCTGTGGCCTGACATTGCGACCCACACGCACACTTTCTCCCCACAGGTGTGTCTCGTGCGGATTATTCGTGAAGGTTCACGCGCCCAGAATCAAATGTTCTGTCTGTTCACAACATCATTCACGTAAAAATAAGCTTAGTTAGAAAACCATGTGTGGTGCAGCACTGCCTCTCAGTCTTGCTTGATTGCCGACCTTGCAAACTGCAGTCTCCGCACCTTATCTCTAGCAGTAAGCTTATGCGCCACAGTCATCTTGCATGGATACAAGTGAAGGTCGGATTGAATAATTCTTTGTCCAGATCGGCGTGAAATTCCCATCTCTGCACTGGCTCTTCTTGTTGATTTACTCAGACTACGAGTCAAAGCCTCTCAAACTGCTTCAATGTTTTGCAGCGAACGTACCATATGTGAATGTGGCCACTGACACTAAAAAAAAGATCCAGTTCCTACAGATTTTTGATGTAATCTGTGTGTTTTCTGTGGGCTGGGAGCCCACCGTGTGCTAAAATGAGCACAAAACCTTCTCTTTGTCAATGTAACACTATTTGTCACCGCAAGCAGTAACACAGTCTTTGTCTTTAGTGCGACAGTCAACTGTCCTCTGCCCGCCATCACGGCAAACTGAAATGGTGGACTCTCAACGGAAGCGATGAACTCGCAAAGACATCTGGCATAATTTCCACGAACTGCACGAAGTTGAGCGCACAATTTGAAAGCTATTGGCCAAATAGGTATACTTGTAGGATCAAAATTCAATCGGGTGACTTATCGTGTGCCACCCCGTAAAGGACAAAAATGGATGTTAAAAGTGGGAAAATGATAAATGCGGTAACATAAATATGAGTTTTACTGTTTGTACACAGGATGTCCCTACTGTGAGTCATCGGGCACATTTTCTCTGCTATTGTGGCAGATATTAACAATTTTGTTTGTGCAATGTGTAGCGGGATTCAACCCAAACAAATACTGCTCATCACGTTTTATGCGACGGCCTGTGTCATTGGGAAAGGTCGGATTGTTTCCTATTACAAATAAAATTATTTTTAAAGCAAAAGACTACATGTCACTGCAGTGTTCTCCACAGCTGCACAGTTGGAGCTGCTCCACGCAAATGTTTCCTGCAGCCATCGAGGAATGCAAGCTCTAAAGACAATCTCTTAGAAGTGTGAAACAGGTCATCCGAAAATAAAAACAGACAACTTTAATGCGATCATAACGGGGACTTAACATCTATGGTCATCAGTCCCCTAGAACTTAGAGTTACTTAAACCTAACTAACCTACGGACATCACACAACACCCAGTCATCACGAGGCAGAGAAAATCCCTGACCCCGCCGGGAATCGAACCCGGAAGTAGTTGTCACTTCATGAAAATACAGCATTACCGATTCACAGACAGTTGTTATTTGACAGTGCTAAGCATGAATTATTAGTGTCGAATAATCACAGTTAATATATTTTGCAGTTTTTGCTTTGATTAATTTCCAAAAGCGTAAAAATTCAAAGTTAGAAAAAAGCAAATAACTGTACTCGAAATAAAAATACTGCATTATCTAGTATTTTTTCACTCAACTCTTCTAATATCAAAATTTATTTGATGTGGAAAGGAGAGATCACTAGTCTGCACATGTTGTTGTTGTTGTTGTTGTTGTTGTGGTCTTCAGTTCTGAGACTGGTTTGATGCAGCTCTCCATGCTACTCTATCCTGTGCTAGCTTCTTCATCTCTCAGTACCTACTGCAACCTACATCCTTCTGAATCTGCTTAGTGTATTCATCTCTTGGTCTCCCTCTATGATTTTTACTCTCCACGCTGCCCTCCAGTGCTAAATTTGTGATCCCTTGGTGCCTCAGGACATGTCCTACCAACCGATCCCTTCTTCTAGTCAAGTTGTGCCACAAACTTCTCTTCTCCCCAATTCTATCCAATACCTCCTCATTAGTTATATGATCTACCCATCTAATCTTCAGCATTCTTCTGTAGCACCACATTTCGAAAGCTTCTATTCTCTTCTTGTCCAAACTATTTATCGTCCATGTTTCACTTCCATACATGGCTACACTCCATACAAATACTTTCAGAAACGACTTCCTGACACTTAAATTTGTACTCGATGTTAACAAATTTCTCTTCTTCAGAAACGCTTTCCTGGCCATTGCCAGTCTACATTTTATATCCTCTCTACTTGACCATCATCAGTTATTTTGCTCCCCAAATAGCAAAACTCCTTTACTACTTTAAGCGTCTCATTTCCTAATCTAATTCCCTCAGCACCACTCGACTTAATTCGACTACATTCCGTTATCCTCGTTTTGCTTTTGTTGATGTTAATCTTATATCCTCCTTTCAAGACACTGTTCATTCCATTCAACTGCTCTTCCAAGTCCTTTGCTGTCTCTGACAGAATTACAATGTCATCGGCGAACCTCAAAGATTTTATTTCCTCTCCGTGGATTTTAATACCTACTCCGAATTTTTCTTTTGTTTCCTTCACTGCTTGCTCAATATACAGATTGAATAACATCGGGGAGATGGTACAACCCTGTCTCACTCCCTTCCCAACCACTGCTTCCCTTTCATGTCCCTCGACTCTTATAACTGCCATCTGGCTTCTGTACAAATTGTAAATAGCCTTTCGCTCCCTGTATTTTACCCCTGCCACCTTTAGAATTTGAAAGAGAGTATTCCAGTCAACATTGTCAAAAGCTTTCTCTAAGTCTACAAACGCTAGAAACATAGGTTTGCCTTTTCTTAATCTTTCTTCTAAGATAAGTCGTAGGGTCAGTATTGCCTCACGTGTCCCAACCTTTCTACGGAATCCAAACTGATCTTCCCCGAGGTCAGCTTCCACTAGTTTTTCCATTCGTTTGTAAAGAATCCGCGTTAGTATTTTGCAGCCGTGACTTATTAAACTGATAGTTCGGTAATTTTCACATTTGTCAACACCTGCTTTCTTTGGGATTGGAATTATTATATTCTCCTTGAAGTCTGAGGGTATTTCGCCTGTTTCATACATCTTGCTCACCAGATGGTAGAGTTTTGTCAGGACTGGCTCTCCCAAGGCTGTCAGTAGTTCTAATGGAATGTTGTCTACTCCCGGAGCCTTGTTTCGACTCAGGTCTTTCAGTGCTCTGTCGAACTCTTCACGCAGTATTATATCTCCCATTTCATCTTCATCTACATCCTCTTCCATTTCCATTAAGTTGTCCTAAAGTACATCGCCCTTGTATAGACCCTCTATATACTCCTTCCACCTTTCTGCTTTCCCTTCTTTGCTTAGAACTGGGTTTCCATCTGAGCTTTTGATATTCATACAAGTGGTTCTCTATTCTCTGAAGGTCTCTTTAATTTTCCTGTAGGCTGTATCTATCTTACCCCTAGTGAGATAAGCCTGTACATCCTTACATTTGTCCTCTAGCCATGCCTGCTTAGCCATTTTGCACTTCCTGTCGATCTCATTTTTGAGACGTTTGTATTCCTTTTTGCCTGCTTCATTTACTGCATTTTTATATTTTCTCCTTTCATCAATTAAATTCAGGTTTTCTTCTGTCACCCAAGGATTTCTACTAGCCCCCGTCTTTTTATCTACTTGATCCTCTGCTGCCTTCACTACTTCATCCCTCAAAGCTACCCATTCTTCTTCTACTGTATTTCTTTCCCTCCATTCCTGTCAATTGTTCTCTTATGGTCTCCATGAAACTCTGTACAACCTCTGGTTTAGTCAGTTTATCCAGGTCCCATCTCCTTAAATTCCCACCTTTTTGCAGTTTCTTCAGTTTTAATCTACAGGTCATAACCAATAGATTGTGGTCAGAATCCACATCTGCCCTTGGAAATGTCTTACAATTTAAAACCTGGTTCCTAAATCTCTGTCTTACCATTATATAATCTATCTGAAACCTGTCAGTATCTCCAGGCTTCTTCCATGTATACAACCTTCTTTCATGATTCTTGAACCAAGTGTTAGCTATGATTAAGTTGTGCCCTGTGCAAAATTCTACCAGACGGCTTCCTCTTTCATTTCTTACCCCCAATCCATATTCACCTACTACGTTTCCTTCTCTCCCTTTTCCTACTGCCGAATTCCAGTCACCCATGACTATTAAATTTTCGTCTCCCTTCACAGTCTGAATAATTTCTTTCATTTCATCATACATTTCTTCAATTTCTTCGTCATCTGCAGAGCTAGTTGGCATATAATCTTGTACTACTGTAGTAGGTGTGGGCTTCGTATCTATCTTGGCCACAATAATGCGTTCACTATGCTGTTTGTGGTAGCTTACCCGCATCCCTATTTTCCTATTCATTATTAAACCTACTCCTGCATTACCCCTATTTGATTTTGTGTTTATAACCCTGTAGTCACCTGACCAGAAGTCTTGTTCCTCCTTCCACCGAACTTCACTAATTCCCACTATATCTAACTTTAACCTACCCATTTCCCTTTTTAAATTTTCTAACCTACCTGCCCGATTAAGGGATCTGATATTCCACGCTCCGATCCGTAGAACGCCAGTTTTCTTTATCCTGATAACGACATCCTCTTGAGTAGTCCCCACCCGGAGATCCGAATGGGGGACTATTTTACCTCTGGAATATTTTACCCAAGAGGATGCCATCATCATTTAACCATACAGTAAAGCTGCATGCCCTCGGGAAAAATTACGGCCGTAGTTTCCCCTTGCTTTCAGCCGTTCGCAGTACCAACACAACAAGGCCGTTTTGTTTAGTGTTACAAGGCCAGATCAGTCAATCATCCAGACAGTATTACACACATATGCTATGTAGTCAAAAGTAGCCAGGCACTTGACTGAAAATGACTTACAAATTTGTGGCGCCCTCCATCAGTGATGCTGGAATTCAATAAGGTGTTGGCCCATCCTTAACCTTGATTACAGCTTCCACTCTCACAGACATACATTCAATCAGCTGCTGCAAGGTTTCTTGGGGAATTCCAGCCCATTATTCATGGAGTGCTGCACTGAAGAGAGGTATCAATATCAGTCGGTGAGGCCTGGCTCGAAGTTGGCGTTCCAAAATGTCCCAAACGTGTTCTATAGGATTCAGGCCAGGACTGTGTGCAGGCCAGTCCATTGCAGGGTTGTTATTGTCATGTAACTACGACACCGCAGGCCATGCATTATGAACAGGTGCTTGATCGTGTTGAAAGGTGCGGTCACCATCCCTGAATTGCTCTTCAGCAGTGGGAAGGAAGAAGGTGCTTAAAGCAATGTTTAGTCTCCTTACACTGAGCGAGGCCTCATTTGGTATTTACCGGTGTGATGTGTGGCTTACGAGCAGCTGCTCAACCACGAAATCAAAGGTTTCTCACCTCGCGCCTAACTGTCATAGTACTTGCAGTGGATCCTGATGCAGTTTGGAATTTCTGTGTGATCATCTGGATATATATTTGCCTATTATTACACATTACGAACCTCTTCAACTGTCGGCGGTCTCTGTCAGTCAACAGATGAAGTTAGCCTGTACGCTTGCTGTACGTGTTCCTTCCTGTTTCCAATTCACTATAACATCAGAAACAGTGGACCTAGGGATGTTTAGGAGTGTGGAAATCTCACATACAGACGTATGACACAAGTGACACCCAATCACCTGACCATGTTCAAAGTATATGAGTTCCATAGAGCACCCCGTTCTGCCCTCTCACGATGTTTAATGACTACTGAGATCGCTGATATGTAGTACCTGGCAGTTGGTGGCAGCACAATGTGTCTAACATGAAAAACACATGTTTTTGGGGGTGTCCGGATACTTTTGATAACATAGTGTAGATGAAGTGTTGAATTGCAGGCAGACACAGTGCACCACTGCAGTTGAGCCGTGGCACCCTGTCACAGTGGCCATATTTGTGTGAATGTATGAAATATTTGGCATTCTTTTTCATTGTGCCTGTTTGTGACTCAGTGTCTCGTCTACGAGTAATGTAACAATGTATCCCTTTCGTATAATATTGCTGTCATTTCAGCCTTGACTATCCGTTGTTTAATTTATTGGATGTGTATTATATAATGTCCAACATAATTTGACTGTGCACTAACAGAGATCTAACGTTTTTTTCCATCAAAAAATAATTAACTATTTGTGTTGTTGGGGGGGGGGGGGGGGGGGGGACGACAACAACTTAGTTACTTCGAAGCCATCTGGCATTTGAAGACAGTGCTATTTAGACATCTGTACACTGCACTGCACTGTCTTTTTACAAACCTAATTTCTGTGGTTATTTTGGATCTGCGGAGAGGGCCACATTCGTAGCACATCATTATGAGTGAGTGAGTCGAGTCACACTAGATTCGGCAGACGGTGATGGCTTGCAAACTTTACTTTGAACTGTAGCACATGAAATGCAAAGATTTGTGGCAGCCTCACACTACAATATTGTGTAGTGCTCTTCTGACCTGCAGATATGCACATTTTTTAAAAAGAAATCCAATACTCTGGGGCTGAACATAGCAGGGCAGATGGTTTACCATTGCCTTCTTCTGACCTTTTATGAAGTGAAGTGTCACGTATGTGTCTGTGTCCTGTGGGTGACTGATGAGTGTGTGTATAGTGGGGTGTTGGATTTATCTTACAGACGAAGGGGAGGGACAGGGTCAAATACCGTGACGGCACACAGCATACAACTCTCGAATAGCATCGAGGGGGACACCGTGCTTTTAACATCCCTGTCTGATGCGCAGATCGCTGTTCTGTGTTACAGGCTCTCACTTTGTGTGACCCTGCAGAGAGGTTTAGAATTTAATCTAGAACACTGGAAAAAGACTGGTGTGAGGAACTTTATGCCATTATCTCTCCTCCCCGTGCTGGCCAAATACTGGCAGTGAACATTTCATCCACTGTCAGGATTCAAACTGACATATCTCCTAGTCGGGCGCCACTGCACGAGAGACCTCATCTACAGAGGCAGGCCACATGTTGTGTATTTACTCTCTAATTGAGATTAAATGTCATTTCCTATGCAACGATGACACGATCTACAGAATCTTTCATTTGCAAACTTGTCACATATCTTGTCGTCGGTAGGATTCGGAGCTCTTGGCAGATTTGTGTGGATGCAGTGTCAGAAGTTCAATTAAAAATCCTTCATATTCCTCACTGGATCTGCTAACTTACCATTAATGCTACAGAGAAACTGCATGGGGCTCTGTACGAAGGCTGTTTAAAAAGTATCAGACTGTTATTTACAAAACCAATCTCCATTCAGATGCAGTTGTTTGATGCTATTCACCTTCAAAGCAGTCCCTCTCAGCTTCTTCTGCACACTTCTCCCAACTCCACTGCCACTGTCAGAAGCATCACCAGAAAGCCTCTTGTGGTACGGTGCGCAGCTGCTCCGTCGAATTCTGCACAATGTCTTCCCTGTCCTGAATTACGGTCCCTTTCAGAGACTTTTTCAGTTTATAGAAAAGCCGAAAGTTGCTAAGTGCTAGGTCAGAGGAATAGGGAGGATGACAAACCACACATTGTTGCGTTTTGCCAGAAATCTCTGAAATAATTGAGAATAGTGAGCAGATACACTATTGTGGTGAAGGTGCCAACTGCACACAACCCAAATCTGGGTGTTTGCATCTCACTGCTTCACGAAAGCGACGCGGAAGTTCTCAGTGGTACTTCTTATTGACATTAGTACCTTTTACTGGGTACTTGTGGTGGACCATGCCACTAGAGTAAAAAAAGACAATCAGCGTGACTTTCACATTGCTACAGAACTGCCTCTGATTTTTTGGGTCTCGGGGATGACAGATGCTTCCATCGGGACTGGAACTATATTTGTGGGTTGTATCCATAAATGGAGGACCCATCACCAGTGATTACTGTGTTGAGAAAGTTAGGATTGCTGTTGACAGTATCCAGCACATCCTGGGTGATCTTCAGACGAAGTAGCTTCTGCTCATTTGTCAGCATCTTCGGCACGAATTGTGCTGAAATCCTTCAGAGGTCCAAATGTTCCATTAAAATGAGATGAATTGATTCAGTACTAATTTTAACCTCGTCCACAAGTTCTCTGATTGCGATTCATCCTTCCTACATCACCGTGCCGATAACGACCTCATTGTGGATATTTAGGACTCACCTGATTGTGATTCACTCTTCACTGACGAGTGGAAATCTTTGAAGCGCTTGTACTGCTCCTTTAACTGTTTAGTACACTAGCTTTATCTCCAAACACTTGTCAGATCTTGCAGATAGTTTCAACTTGAGAATTGCCAAATTTAAAACAAAATTTAATGCAATAACATCATTCCACTACTGTCATTTTTCCCCACTGCACAAACTCCAATGACTACCACTTACACGTTTTCACTTGTCAGCTGCTAACTAGTGACTGGTTGTTTCCGCAGCTGTGAAAAAAATCAGACGTGTGCATTACATAACCTGCAAACATTATTTTAATCAGTTATCAGGTGCCACACACGTGTGGTGCTCTGAACTGTATCAGAACAGTTCCAGTAGCATGTAGTTGTGTATCCAACCTTGTGATATCTTATCAGCTAAAAATGCCATTCTAACATAACAATGGAAAACCAAGCTGACTAGCTGAAAACCTCCATCTATTCAAGTAATGGGCCTGGTAGCAGAAATACGCTTTCACAGGTAGTGGTCAGCACATTTCAGCTTGGCTTTTCATTACCTTATTACATTATATATATTACATTATATATATTATTTATTTTATTCCTTCCTTCCTAAAAATCTACCCTCCTGTGATTCTAAAGCAGGTCACACATTGTATTAAACAGGCTCTGCATAATACTTTTTTTTTTCTTTTTCCTCCAAATTCTTAACTCTAATAATGCAGTACTAAAGATATTAATATATACTGTATAATTTAACAAATAGAATATATAAAAATCCCAATTAATTAGGAAGCTTTTGGTGGTTTATTTGGCTACATTATTGCCTTATTGAATTTTGATAAAATTTATTTTCTGTGCCATTAACTAGTTTTTAAGCTCAAGCAGGCTCATTATAAAATGGGGGTGTTACAGGAACGTGTTCATGGTGCTGGCAGAAATAAAGGAAGTTTAGTTACCAGTAACAAAAATGTTATGAAACGAAAATATTATGTTTTACAATATTTAAACAGCACTGCTTCAAATAATCCATCGACAATTTTTTTCTGATAATGTACATTTTGCGTGATTTATAGAACAGATAATGGATTTAAGTGAACATTTCAAGCTGCAAGTTTGTTCTACATTGCCAATATATGTCGTAATATTGATCAAAATGTTACCCAAAACATAAATAAATGGAATAAAATATTTACTACATAATTATTAGAGCGAATGAATTACTTTCATATGTGAAGCAGCCGTTATTTGTGGGTCCGCGGCAACATAAATAACACAAGGCAAAACATTTCTGAGTAATCAGTAACTGTCGTTAAATTAACAACAGAATAATAATTTGTGCACAAGGACGACTTTTAAATAGGTTGTTTTGGTGTCAGGATCTCCTAGAAATTCTTGAAGAAAAAGTTCTGCATTGATTCAGTTTGTTCATTCAGGAGTTTTTGAGGTGACTCCATCTTGCGGATTAAGTCTTTAACTGGTCAAGGACATCCCTTGTAACCCTATGTCAGCAATGTAAAGCACAGAAAAGTTATCACCGATTTCATGAGTGGAGTATTCATCACAGGCATTGGGTGACACAAAGCTGAACTTCTTTAAGTGTTTGAGTTGGAGGGCATCCGTGCATTCTCGGAAGGGCGTTGTACAATTTCTCTGTGTTTGTCCTATATGGAAGCATAAATGGGAGCATGGGAGCCTAGTTGCACATACATAATGGAATATACACAGCTATAAATGCTTACAAGTGTGCAAAACTTAAGAACAGAAATAACTTTTTCACGGTGTTTCACTGCCAAGTAACATACACTACCGCTCATTAATTTCAATACACCTAATAAATGACATCTAGTTCTCTGTAGATAAGGTCTAATACTGTAGGTACGGTTGAGGAAGCAAAGGAATAGTACAACAGTTATACACATGTCATGATTTTTTTTTGTGGTCATCAAGATACTATAGTATCCAACCAAGAATGTTGTGTATATAAACGTTATGTACCTATCTGATATCTTTGTTTACCTATTTGCCGACGGAGGCCGCATTTGGTGCACCTGTGTAGGGATGTAGTGATGTGGTGTATGCAGCGAATGGCAAGTGTTTCTTCGCTACGTAACATTTACTTCCTGCACTTCAGTTCTTCATGACATTGAAGTGTGCACATCACTAGTATGCCTTCACGAGTGGAGATAGCTGTAAAAAAACTTGCTGCAGTTGTAGCACTTAGCCAAGTAGGTTTATCTATTCACCAAATTGCAAAACAGTGTAGTGAATGAACAGTGGGAGTACAATACACCCTTAACCGCCAGAAGACAACAGGTTGCAATGAGGACATAGCATGACCAGGACAACCTCGTAAAAAAACTAAAAGTGATAATAAATATATCAGAATTACCAGTAATACAGATACAAAACAGCACCCAAACTCATTCAGAATTGGTAGAAATGAATATGACAACAATATCTGTTGCAACAGTAAAAAGGAAACTGACTGAAGCTGGCTTTAAAGGATGTATTACCACAAGAAAACCCCTTCTAAGACCCATGAACAAACAGAAGATACTTGAAAGGGCTAGAAAACATTGTAATTGGACATCGGAAGAGTAGATGAAGGTGTTGTTCACCGACAAATCGAAATTCAACATTTTTGGAACCAGAAGAAGAATATTTGTTCGCCAATTTGTAGGGGAAGGGCTAGCCCAGCGGGGTGTTCTACGTACAGTTAAACATGGTGGAGGCTCTATTAAGGTTCGGGGATGTTTTGCCAGAGATAGAATTGGTGACATTGTGAAAATAGAAGGATGTATGGATCATAAGCAGTACCACCGCATACTTCAGTATTGTGCAAAACGAAGTGGATTGCACTTAATAGGAAAAGGGTTCACCTTACAACATGATAATGACACAAAATATCAGTCGACGTACTGAACGAACTACATTGCATCAAAGGAAAAACAGAAAGTGCTGAATGATATGGTATGGCCATCCCAAAGCCCCGATTGCAATCCCATTGAAATGGGTCTGGGATGAAGTGGACAGACGCATCAGGGAAGTTCATATATCCAGCAAGGAACATCTCTGGAATATTGTTAAGGACGTGTGGAGTCATATAGATTCACAATACCTACAAAAACCGATTGACTGCATGCCTAGAGTTTGTGAGACACTCATTAAATCCAAAGGAGGATACTTTGATGAAAGTAAAATATAATGATTTTGATTGTATTATATACGAGTAACATTGCAGTGGGCGTAGTTTGTGTAGTATGCGTTTCTGCCACTAGGCGTGTATAGCCCAACTTGTTACCAGTCCAGTGCCGCCTGTTTTGTCGACCTGGCTTGTTCTGTTCACCTGCAGTGATTGTTTTTTTATTTATTTATTTATTTATTTATTTATTTATTTATTTATTGTTCCGTGGGACCACATTTAGGAGAAGTCTCCATGGTCATGGAACGAGTCAATACATGAAATTATAACACGATTGTAGAAACAGATAAAATGAAACAAGTCGTTAGTTTAAATAAAGAAAATCAAGAATGTAACACTGGAATTTGCTTAATTTTTTATCTCTTCCAGGAGCTCCTCGACAGAATAGAAGGAGTGAGCCATGAGGAAACTCTTCAGTTTAGACTTAAAAGTGTTTGGGCTACTGCTAAGATTTTTGAGTTCTTGTGGTAGCTTATTGAAAATGGATGCAGCAGAATACTGCACTCCTTTCTGCACAAGAGTCAAGGAAGTGCATTCCACATGCAGATTTGATTTCTGCCTAGTATTAACTGAGTGAAAGCTGCTAACTCTTGGGAATAAGCTAATATTGCTAACAACAAACGACATTAAAGAAAATACATACTGTGAGGGCAATGTCAAAATTCCCAGACTATTGAATAGGGGTCGACAAGAGGTTTTCGAACTTACACCATACATAGCTCGAACAGCCCGTTTTTGAGCCAAAAATACCCTTTTTGAATCAGAAGAATTACCCCAAAAAATAATACCATATGACATAAGCGTATGAAAATATGCGAAGTATACTACTTTTCGTGTTGAAATGTCACTTATTTCAGATACTGTTCTAATGGTAAATAAAGCGGCATTTAGTTTCTGAACAAGATCCTGAACATGGGCTTTCCACAACAGCTTACTATCTATCCGTACGCCTAGGAACTTGAACTGTTCCGTCTCGCTTATAACATGCCCATTCTGTCTGATTAAAATGTCAGTTCTTGTTGAATTGTGGGTTAGAAACTGTAAAAACTGAGTCTTACTGTGATTTAGCATCAAATTATTTTCCACAAGCCACGAACTTACTTCATGAACTACATTATTTGATAATGTTTCAATATTACACACAAGATCCTTCACTACCAAGGTGGTGTCATCAGCAAACAGAAATATTTTTGAATCACCTGTAATACTAGAAGGCATATCATTTACATAAATAAGGAACAGCAGTGGCCCCAGCACCGACCCTTGGGGAACGCCCCATTTAACAGTGCCCCATTGGGACTGAACATCATTACCACTCTCAATATTGTGTTCTTTTGTTCTTGTTTTGTTTTTTATGATGGCAAGTTTAATTGAACAATGTGCAGCTGTGGAATTTTTTCTGCGTGGTAAAAATGCTGCTGAAACTATTTTAATGTCGAGAACAGTTTACCGAGATGACGCTATTGAAAAAACTTGAGCATACGAGTGGTTTGCACGATTTAAAAATGACGACGTGTCGATTGCTGACAAACCTCGTTCTGGACGTCCATAGACTGACCGAATAGATGAAAAGATTAAAAAAATTTGAGAGCTTGCGCTCACACTGTCGGCAGACAATGGATTGACTGCCAGAGATTAGTGGATTAATTTGGCACGCAGTTCAGTGAATTTGTGGCAGACAGGAGACTGGTTCTTCCACAATGCGCCTGTACACACAGCCATCTCTGTTAAACATGTTTTGGCTAAAGACAACGTGGTTCTGCTGCCCCGTGCACCTTACTCATCTGACCTAGCTCTGTATGACTTTTTCTTATTTCCACACATGAAAAGGGGCATTAAAGGGCACTGATTTGACAACATTGAATTTGAAAAATCTCTTAAAAGGACGTCATTTTTAGACTCTGGAAAACATTCAAAAGAATCTGATAAGTTAAAGGCCCTACCAGTTGAAGCCTGTCAGCACTGCTACCGAGACTGGGAATGGTGAGTCCACCACTGTGTAGCTACAAAGGGAACTACTTTGATGAGAACAGAATTGTTGTTTGGCAAAAAAAAATCAATCTCGTTTCTTTTCTCACACACCTCATATACCACTCAGTGAATCTGTTAAATTGTATGATTTTACAGTTCAGTAGATATGACATCATAAACATTGAGATGCATGGAAACTAGCTTTTCTTAAAATGGAGCTGTTTCGTAATGGGAGTTAAATTCATTAACAGAGCGACTGTTGTGTTACCGCCATCAGCCACAGCAGAGCCTCACGTCTAATGCCACTTGCCAGGTATGTTTAGTATGACCAACTGTTGCAGCACCATGTGGAATATGAATAAAAGTATTAGACGACTTGCTCTTCATCAGTCATCTCTGCTGCCAACACTTTTGGAGGCATCTCTTTCATTCTGTCATTGAAATTTTGCTGTACTCCACATACGAGAAATACAGTGACTGATTAAAACATGCACTAATATTTGGGATTTTTTTAAAAATAAAACTCAGTTCAGAATTGGAATATTTTATAACACTGAAACAGTTTTGCCACATCACTCTATCATCTTTGGAAGTTCATTACCGACTTATAACTCAGATAAGCAGACATCAGTACCTTCCTCAGTTAAGCATAATGACATAATATATCACAAAATGTAGGTTGTCTAAACGGTAACCGTAGCGTGATATCATAGCAGATCAATCTATATTATTAACATGCTGTCCTGGAACATGGTACCAGTTGCAGCGTAGGAGCAACAAAAATTCATTTTTCAATATTTTGCATAATTATTGACCAAATTTAAAATGCTTTCATAATTTACTCATTAAGAAGTATAATCTTATGTTAAAAGTTTAACACAGTGAGGCAACTATTACACTTAGAAACAGTGTGTTGGTCTTGAGGCACATAACTGACAACACACACATATGTTAACTTTGTTCATCCAGTATTTGAGACTGAGAGCACTAAGAAACACCCAACAAGCTTTACACACAATTTCAAACCTTTATGAAACATTTTTCCTGCTGACACTCCCCACAAAATGCTGAAAGGGAAAAAAAGCTTGGTGCTCACTATACAGCATCAGACATGACCTTTTAATTTATTACTTCTTTATTACTAACTCTTATTCAAAACACAGTTTGCAGACAATATCCGCAGACATCACTGAATGCACCTGCAAAATTATGTCATTGCACAACACACAGCTCAGAGGATACGATGTCATAAACATTGTGGTTCGTGAAAAACTACCTTTTTCTTAAAATGGAGCACAAATTACTCTGACTGTATTCGTCCAGTGTTTCATAGTGAGAGTAGTTAGTGACTTCAAACTAACTTTAAGCATAATTTCAAACCTTTCCCAAACTTATTTCTCACTTACTTGCTTAAAGGCAAATATTTAGCATATTAACTAATTTGTAAAGTAATTGGACATTTGAAGCTGTTTTGTGCGTGGGAGTTTGATTCTTTAAAGAATCAGGGTTTTACTGGTTCACTCTTGAAGTTATCAGGCTGCTGTTGTAATTATTGCACACACTAAGTACATTTTGAAATGTTCAGTCAATGTGCTTCATTGTGGAAGGTGCCGACACCAAGAAGAAATGCAAATGATAAATGGGTATTAATTGGACAAATATATTATACTAGAACTGACATGTGATTATGTTTTCACACAATTTGGGTGCATAGATCCTGAGAAATCAGTACCCAGAACAACCACCTCTGGCCGTAATAACGGCCTTGATACGCCTGGGCATGGAGTCAAACAGAGCTTGGATGGCGTGTACAGGTACAGCTGCCCATGCAGCTTCAACAAGATACCACAGTTCATCGAGAGTAATGACTGGTGTATTGTGACGAGCCAGTTGCTGGGCCACCATTGGCCAGACATTTTCAATTGGTGAGAGATCTTGAGAATGTGCTGGTCAGGGCAGCAGTTGAACATTTTCTGTATACAGAAAGGCCCGTACTGGATTTGCAACATGCGGTCGTGCATTATCCCGCTGAAATGTAGGGTTTCGCAGGGATCGAATGAAGGGTAGAGCCACGGGTTGTAACACATCTGAAATGTAACGTCTACTGTTCAAAGTGCCGTCAATGTGAACAAGAGGTGACAGAGACGTGTAACCAGTGGCACCCCATACGCCAGTTGGCGATGGCGAATACACACTTCCAATGTGCGTTCATCGTGATGACGCCAAACATGGATGCGACCATCATGATGCCGTAAACGGAACCTGGATTCATCCGAAAATAGACATTTTGCCATTCGTGCACCTAGGTTCATCGTCAAGTACACCATCGCAGGCACCCCAGTCTGTGATGCAGTGTCAGGGGTAACCGCAGCCACGGTCTCCGAGCTGATAGTCCGTGCTGCTGCAAACGTCGTCGAACTGTTCGTGCAGGTGGTTGTTATCTTACAAACGTCCCCATCTGTTGACTCAGGGATCGAGACGTGGCTGCACGATCCGTTACAGCCATGTGGATAAGATGCCTGTCATCTCGACTGCTAGTGATACGAGGCTGTTGGGATCCAGCACGGCGTTCCGTATTACCCTCCTGAACCCACCGATTCCGTATTCTGCTAACAGTCATTGGATCTCGACCGATGCTAGCAGCAATGTGGCGATACGATGAACCGCAACCGCGATAGGCTACAATCCGATGTTTATCAAATTCGGAAGCGTGATGGTACGCATTTCTCCTCCTTAAACGAGACATCACAACAACGTTTCACCAGGCAACGCCGGTCAACTGCTGTTTGTGTATGAGAAATCGGTTGGAAACTTTCCTCATGTCAGCACGTAGTAGGTGTCGCCACCGGTGCCAACCTTGTGTGAATGCTCTGAAAAGCTAATCGTTTGCATATCACAGCGTCTTCTTCCTGTAGGTTAAATTTGGCCTCTGTACCACGTCATCTTCGTGGTGTAGAAATTTTAATGGCCAGTAGTGTAGATGCTGTAACAACTGTGGGCATTGGTTATCTTTGAGATTGTGCGCATTAAGTTGATGTTAGTCAAGAATGCCTTTAAGGCGATAAGGGTGCCATTATCATCACCTCACCGAGTTTGTACGAGTTCGTGTAATAGGGCCATGAGTATGTCAGCAGAGAACTAACCACTGTATACGATTGTTGGCAGAGGTGATCACGGGAATGTACGGTCACAAGAATACTGGGCTCCGGACGGCCACATGGCCCTACTGAGAAGGAAGACCCTCGCATTTGGTGTACTGCTCTGGCGCATCTTACTGCATCTGCAGCAGCAATTTGAGCAGCAGTTGGCACCACAGTGACACAACCAGCTGTTAAAAGTCTGTTACTTCAAGGACAGACAGACGCCCTGTAGTGTGCATTCCACTGACGCCAAATCGCCGCCATTTTTTACTTCAGTTGTGTCAAGTGAGAGCTCGTTGGCGTGCAGGGTGGAGTTCTGTTGCATTTCCTGACGAAAGCCGGTCCTCCCTCGGTGCCAGTGATGCCGTGTGCTGGTTAGGAGGAGGCCAGTCGAGGACCTGCAACCGGCCCCTCTGCATGATAGACACACCAGACCTACACCTGGGATTATGGTCTGGGGTGTGATTTCATAATGGCAGCAGAAGCACTGACTGCAGATTTGTACGCCAGTCTTTCGATTTGATCTGTTGTATTGCCACCCGTGAACTGAATTCCAGGTGGTGTTTTCCAAGAGGATAACACTTGCCCACACACCACTGCTGTGACCCCAGATCTACATCTACATCTACACGATTACTCTGCAATTTACATTTAAGTGCTCGGCAGAGGGTTCATTGCACGACAATCATACTATCTCTCTACCATTCCACTCCCGAACAGTGCGCGGGAAAAATGAACACCTAAACCTTTCTGTTCGAGCTCTGATTTCTCTTATTTTATTTTGATGATCATTCCTACCTACGTAGGTTGGGCTCAACAAAATATTTTCGCATTCGGAAGAGAAAGTTGGTGACTGAAATTTTGTAAATAGATCTCGCCGCAACGAAAAATGTCTTTGCTTTAATGACTTCCGTCCCAACTCGCTTATCATATCTGCCACACTCTCTCCCCTATTACGTGATAATATAAAACGAGCTGCCCTTTTTTGCACCCTTTCAATGTCCTCCGTCAATCCCACCTGGTAAGGATCCCACACCGTGCAGCAATATTCTAACAGAGGACGAACGAGTGTACTGTAAGCTGTCTCTTTAGTGGACTTGTTGCATCTTCTAAATGTTCTGCCAATGAAATGCAACCTTTGGCTCGCCTTCCCCACAATATTATCTGTGTGGTCTTTCCAACTGAAGTTGTTCGTAATTTCAACACCCAGGTACTTGTTGAATTGACAGCCTTGAGAATTGTACTGTTCAACGAGTAATCGAATTCCAACAGATTTCTTTTGGAACTCGTGTGGATTGTCTCACACTTTTCGTTATTTAACGTCAACTGCCACCTGCCACACCATACAGCAGTCTTTTCTAAATCACTTTGCAACTGATACTGGTCTTCGGATGACCTTACTAGACGGTAAATTACAGCGTCATCTGCGAACAACCTAGGAGAACTGCTCAGATTGTCACCCAGGTCATTTATATAGATCAGGAACAGCAGAGGTCCCAGGACGCTTCCTGGGGAACACCTGGTATCACTTCAGTTTTACTCGATGATTTGCCGTCTATTACTACGAACTGTGACCTTCCTGACAGGAAATCACGAATCCAGTCGCACAACTGAGACGATACCCCATAGGCCCGCAGCTTGATTAGAAGTCGCTTGTGAGGAACGGTGTCAAAAGCTTTCCGGAAATCTAGAAATACGGAATCAACTTGAGATCCCCTGTTGATAGTGGCCATTACTTCGTGCAAATAAAGAGCTAGCTGTGTTGACAAGAACGATGTTATCTGAAACCGTGCTGATTACATATCAATAGATCGTTCGCTTTGAGGTGATTCATAATGTTTGAATACAGTATATGCTCCAAAACCCTACTGCAAACCGACGTCAATGATATAGGTCTGTAGTTCGATGGATTACTCCTACTACCCTTCTTAAACACTGGTGCGACCTGCGCAATTTTCCAATCTGTAGGTACAGATCTATCGGTGAGCGAGCGGTTGTATGTGATTGCTAAGTAGGGAGCTATTGCATCAGCGTAATCTGAAAGGAACCTAATCGGTTTACAATCTGGACCTGAAGACTTGCCCGTCTCAAGCGATTTGAGTTGCTTCGCAACCCCTAAGGTATCTACTTCTAAGAAACTCATGCTAGCAGCTGTTCGTGTTTCAAATTCTGGAATATTCCATTTGTCTTCCCTGGTGAAGGAATTTCGGAAAACTGCGTTCAATAACTCCGCTTTAGCAGCACAGTCGTCGGTAACAGTACCATCGGCACTGCGCAGCGAAGGTATTGACTGCGTCTTGCCGCTTGTGTACTTTACATACGACCAGAATTTCTTTGGATTTTCTACCATATTTCGAGACAATGTTTCATACAATGTGTTTACATGTTGCCTTGGCCTGCTCGATTACCAGATCTGTCTCCTGGCGGGCACGCACGGGACATCATTGGACGACAACTCCAGCATCATTCACAACCGACATTAATCCTCCCTCTATTGTCCGAACAAGTGCAATAGGCGTGGACCTTCATCCCACAAACTGACATCTGGCAACTGTACAGAATAATTCTTACTATTTTGAATGCTTGCATTCAACATTCTGGCTTCTGGCAGTTACACTGGTTATTAATGTACCAGCATTTCACATTTGCAATGACTTATCTCATGCTTACATTAACCTGTGATCTTGTAGTGTTAGTCACTTAAATACGTTACCTAGACAAATGTATTCCCGAAATTTCATTGTTGTTGTTGTTGTTGTGGTCTTCAGTCCTGAGACTGGTTTGATGCAGCTCTCCATGCTACTCTATCCTGTGCAAGCTTTTTCATCTCCCAGTACCTACTGCAACCTACATCCTTCTGAATCTGCTTAGTGTATTCATCTCTTGGTCTCCCTCTACGATTTTTACCCTCCACGCTGCCCTCCAATACTAAATTGGTGATCCCTTGATGCCTCAGAACATGTCCTACCAACCGATCCCTTCTTCTGGTCAAGTTGTGCCACAAACTTCTCTTCTCCCCAATCCTATTCAATACTTCCTCATTAGTTATGTGATCTACCCATCTAATCTTCAGCATTCTTCTGTAGCACCACATTTCGAAAGCTTCTATTCTCTTCTTGTCCAAACTATTTATCGTCCATGTTTCACTTCCATACATGGCTACACTCCATACAAATACTTTCAGAAATGACTTCCTGACACTTAAATCAATACTGGGTGTTAACAAATTTCTCTTCTTCAGAAACGCTTTCCTTGCCATTGCCAGCCTACATTTTATATCCTCTCTACTTCGACCATCATCAGTTATTTTGCTCCCCAAATAGCAAAACTCCTTTACTACTGTAAGTGCCTCATTTCCTAATCTAATTCCCTCAGCATCACCCGACTTAATTAGACTACATTCCATTATCCTTGTTTTGCTTTTGTTGATGTTCATCTTATATCCTCCTTTCAAGACACTGTCCATTCCATTCAACTGCTCTTCCAAGTCCTTTGCTGTCTCTGACAGAATTACAATGTTTCGTACAATGTGTTTACATGTTGCCTTGGCCTGCTCGATTACCAGATCTGTCTCCTGGCGGGCACGCACGGGACATCATTGGACGACAACTCCAGCATCATTCACAACCGACATTAATCCTCCCTCTATTGTCCGAACAATACCAAGAAATTTCATTAATCTACATTAATTTTTTTTTCTTTCCCATCAGTGTATGTACCACAGTTGCTGAAAAAATCAGAAATCTTTGTGAATTATATAGTGTTTGAATGAAATCATAAATCTTTGTGAGCTGTATCTGATAATGGCTGAACTTTTTTTTCCCCTAAATATTCTCACCTTTACTATTAGATCGCTGTTCCCTGCAGGTACAGCTGGTGCGCCGAAGGCGACGCACCGTTTGTGGAGCGCCGAGATGGGGGAGCGGGAGGCACTCGCTCCGACGTGCTGCTGGCTTCTTCCACGTCTTCTGTGGCGACGACTGATACGACCGGGACAGAAGGTGCAAAAGATGCAGAGGTCAGGGCCTCGACTGACAGCCTCGAGGTATGTTTCCTGCTCTGAGCTTTACCTTATCTTTTCTCTCACCAACTTGGAAATTACTGATGTCAACTATCTGTTTAGAGAGGCACCCATTCCCCCTCTTTTTTAATAGGATTAGCATTTTGTCGCTATTAGACATTACACGATTTTCCAACGGAGTGCACCATTAATGTTGATTTATTGCAGAACTGTGGAATGTGCCATATTCTTAGGTATTATGACATGTTTGAAGCCCAAAAATCTCTGTAGGAATAGCCACGAATACCACAAATGTGGATCTCACTAGACTCGACTCTCTCTCTGTGACCTTTTCTGAGACAGTTCTGTCATATTTGTTGTGTTATTACTGACAACCACTTCTCAAGATTGGTAGCTATGTTAATCTTTGTAATGCTACTGTTTTACTGCACGAACTGCGGAAATGTAGTAAGCAATAAACCTTATTCCTTTCACCAAGGTTCAGAATTGTGTGTGCAGGTTGGTGGAAGTCGCTAATGAGGTCCCCAGTCGTGGGCTCAACTTTATGAAACAGTCTATACAGTGATGTAGGTTTAAGATCCCAAGTATCACCCCTGCAGTCATTCACCATGGTGAGTTCCCATTTGCAAGTAATTGGGGAAAAGAAATTGAACTTTGCTTGACCCTCAGTATTGTTAAAAAAGTATTATGTTGTAGACTGGTTGCATGATGTAATGTATAGCGTAAGGCCTTCTTGTGCGGACTGTCGTAGGTTCAAAACTTTTTGGGTACTTTACAATTTTTTTATTTATTATTATTTTTAAATCTTTATTAAAATGGCTTTGATCATAATTTTTATTCAGTTAATTAGTCTAGGTGTGTTTTTTTTTAATTCGATTCTTTTGTCACATGTTAATCACCATATGAATTTTTCATTCATTCTTCTTCTTCCCCCCCCCCCCCCCCCCCCCGCCTCCCCCCCTCCCCTCCTCCCACTCAGAATTTTTGTGATTGTGAATAAATTTGTACTTAAATATTTTAAAATGCTGATCTATCATTTAAAAAAACAATAGACAAAATAATCTATTTATGTTGATTGTGCAGTGATGTCAAAAATCTATTTTTTGTTAATAGATGTGCATTTTTTTGGCTGTTAATTGTCGTACAAGCATAGCCTAAATTCCTATTGTATTATGGGCAGAATAATACAGATAGAGTTAAATGAAAGAAGCGGGTATAAGTAAAACAAAATCCAACAAAATGAGGAATACAAATAATAATACAGAATGCAGTTATGTGGATGAAAGAGAGGATGATAAAATGAAAGAAATTCAGTTGAAATTAATACACAAAATTAATTAAAATTACATGAACAAAGATTTCAGTTGGAAAAAGAATGATAGAAAGCAAAATGAGAGCAAATAAAAAAGTTGATACAATGATTAAAATGACGTGACAAAGGAATAAAAATAATAAATTACATTTAAACCAAGTAATTAATAAAAATAGTGATAAAAGTTATTTCGACAAAAATTTAGAAAAAAAAAGGTTAAAATACCATACTTTGAACACACAACTTCCTGAACATGGAGGCCTTCCCTGTCGATTATATTAAACATCCAGTTAGTATGATACTACTTTTTTAGTGTTACTGAGCATTATGCAAAACTTTGAAATTTTTTTTCATCAGTTACTCACAAGCTAGGGCCCACCTGGCTGAATGGCTGCAGGGTGACACACGAGAGATCTTAACCTGCATCACTGTATAGACAGCTTCAAAATGTTGATCCCACCAATGTGCACCTCTCTGTGTTAAGTGTTGTCATCCTCAAATACTGAATGAATAAATTCTGGGTATTTGTGTGCTGTCAGTCACGCTGCCTCGAGACAGGCGCGGTTTCCAAATGTAATACCTGTCTTATTGCGTTAAACTTTTAACATAAGGTTATCTCTTAATGAGTAGATTGTGACAGCATTTGAAGTGTTTAAATTCTGTAAATAGTACGTGAAATATTGAGAATCAAATTTTTGTTGTACCTTAAAGCTTTCAGATAGGCAACCAGCAACTGGTGCTGGGTTATGGGATAGTCACTTAGTAAGATAGACTGGTGACCTTTGCGACTGAACCGAAGAGTTCGTACCAAACAGAACACAGCTTGTTGTTATGAATGGAGTGGTATCTTATGACATAAAAGGAGTTTTGAGAGTATTCCAGAGGAACGTAATAGGACCATTAGTTTGCACAGTTTATACACTGACGAGCTGAAAGATTACAATCACTGACTGATGCGAGATTAACTTCCAGCTGGCGGTGTTGTGGACAAAGGATATACGAGAGGGGCCTTAAAGAAAGAAGAAGAATGAGAGTTTGCCACCATTTGTAGACGTAGTACAGAGTTCAGAGTTCTCTTACAAGTTTTTGACTGGTTAGGCGCTTTAAACGTGCTGACACAAGTGTCAAAGACTACCCTTGTTTTGGATGCCGTGCAACCTCGCGAAATGAGAAAGACATTGAAAAAAATCTGGCAAAAAATTGACTGACTTTGAGTGAGGATTTGCACATGAGACATGTTGCTGCTTTATTTTTTTCCATACCTTCTCAAACAGGAGCAAGAAACCGTGCGCATGAATCTATGCCAGTACTTGAAGACAGAGACTAAAAGTGATGTAAACTTTTGAACAAAGCCATTACAAGAGAAGAGAGTTGGTGTTACGCGTATCTGCATCTGCATCTACATCTATACTCTGTAATTCAGAGGGTACCCTGTACCAGTAGTAATCGCCTACTTTCCTTTTCCACTTGTGAATAGAATGAGGCAAAAACAACTGTCTGTGACTCCATATAAGCCCTAATTTCTCATATGTTATATTCGGGCTCCTTACAATGTATGGTAGAGGCAAGTGTGTCAACCAAACAAGCATCAAGCCAGTGGAGGGCTCTCAACTCTACCACACCAAAAATACTGAGGCACGTAAGGTCAAATGGGAAGATAATAATCATTATCGTTTTTGATATTCATTGAATTAGGCGGTGGGAATTTGTACACACTGGCCAGACTGTTAACCGGCAGTTTTATTTGGAAGTTAAAAGAAGTTTGTGAAAGGATGTGCAGAGGAAATGCCCATAACTTTGCCGATCAGGTGACTCGTTCATTTGTCACGACAATGTTGCCGCACACGTGGCGTTAAAAGTGACCCAATATTTGGCATCTCAGGGATGGTCTGTCATTCCCCAGCCTCTGTGTTCATCAGACCTAGCCCTGTGCAACTTTTTCCTATTTCCTCGAATGAAAAATATGCTAAAAGCGAAGCGCTGTGATTATGTGGAGGCACTGTAAACAGCTTCACAGAGGGCACTGGATGATATCAAAGTTGAGTTCCAGATGTGCTTCACATTGTTGGGAAAAAAAGACTTGCAAGTGCATCATGTTGAAGGGAGAGTACTTTGAAGATGAATGAAGGAATTTTGTGAAAATATTCATGAATAAATTTAAAAAAAAAAAAATCCTGTTGTGCCCACACGATTTGTGGGACAGGGACAGGAATGGGCCAGTCACAAGTGACCTTCTGTCAGATATAAAAATGAATAACTTGAGAATGAAATGAAATATTGTTCTGCTCTCAGTTTTAAGTAAATTTTTTTGTGTCTTATCTATGTTTCATGCAGAATTGTTGCAGTCATGTTCCAAACGTGGACCAGCGTGCTACTAAGCAGCTTCCCCAAATGGCTTGCAAAGATTGCTGATGGCTTAAGGAAGTTATGACATCAGAAACTACCTCCCCCACCTGTGTAGGTGGCAAAACGTATTACTGTTAGATTACATTATGAAGCTTTGGATACAGTAAGAACTTTAAATTCTCTTGGAGGAACTGTCTAGAGTGAACTAAAGTGGATTGATAACATACAACTAGTTTTTAGTGGAGATAGGCAACATTCTGTGGTTCAGTGGGGGAATCCACTGGAAATATAATTCATGCAAAAACGAGGTACCATATAAAACACTCTTGTGTAGTATCACCGATTCTGGAACTGTTAAGCAAGTGCTGTTAATAGATGGAAAGGTAAGGAGAATCCAAAGGCAATTGCACACGTCATCACTGGCTTGTGGAGTAAGTGTGATGGTCCATAGCAGATGCTACGAGATGAGAATTGTGAATTGTGGAGAGGATTAGTGATAAAATTCTGAAATGGTATTTTCCAAGAAGATCAAAGAAATGTATTGATTCCTCCCAGGTACATCTCATGAAATGAGAGAAATGGAAAAACTTGAACTCTTGTGAGAGTTCACTTATATTTTAAGTTATCTCGTTGTGACCTTCAGCTCGGAGTAGTCTGTGAACCCCCCACTTGTTAAATATTCTTCTTATCTGTACAATAATGTAAATTTTACTAAAAACCGGAACTTTGCCTCTCCAGTCTTTTAAGGTATTTTTTTATTGTGCCTTTAAATACAGCACGCATTAAATGATAAGTGTCTTGTTATGGGAGGCCTACTGGGTAACAAAATACAAATGCTTCCTCAATACATTCGTGTATACATTAATGATATAAACTTCTGGTCATTGGTATTCCTTGACAGTGTGGCTATCGCAGAAGACACTTCGCCGCCTTTGACTACTTCGCCCTTCAAGACTCGAAGTACAACTTCAACTCTCTTTGGAACGGCTCAGAAACCAGGCGGAATACCTCCTGCAAAATAATAAAAATAAACAAAACAGGATTTGTCCACTAATAAATCTTCTTGCATAATAATTAAAACATTATATTCTGAATGTTTATTCTGGATAACAAAAATGCATGAAATTATTTATGCATGAAATTATTTATTTTATTCATCTACTCGTAGAGTTCCGTAGGACCAAATTGAGGAGCAAATCTCCAAAGTCATGGAACGTTTCAGTACATGAAATTTCAACATAAAAGTAATAACAGATAAAAATAAAATGTTTACGAACCCAAAAAAAGTCAAGCCATAAGTTTCAGTAAACACAGTCAACAATACAACATAAGAATCAGCGTAATTTTTCAAGGCACTCCTCAACAGAATAGGAGGAGTGACCCATGAGGAAACTTTTCAGTTTTGATTTGAAAGTGTGTGGATTACTGCCAAGATTTCTTAATTCTTGCGGTAACTTACTGAAAATGGATGCAGCAGTATACTGCACACCTTTCTGCACGAAAGTAAAGGAAGTTCGATCCAAATGCAGGTTGGATTTCTGCCAGGTATTAACTGAGTGAAAGCTGCTTATTCTTGGGAATAAGCTCATATTGTTCACAAGAAATGACAGTAAAGAATGTATGTATTGAGAGGCCAATGTCAAAATCCCCAGACTACTTGAACAGGGGTCGACAAGAGGTTCACGAACTTACACCACTTATTGCCTGAACTGCCCGTTTCTGAGCCAAAAATATCTTTTAATATGGGAAGAATTACCCCAGCCATACAGCATAAGTGAATGAAAATAAGCAAAGTAGACTAATATTTTGTCAAACGATCGCTTACTCCAGATACCATTCAAATAGTAAAAATGGCAGCATTAAGTCTTTGAACAAGGTCCTGAACGTGGGCTTTCCATGACAGTGGACTATCTATCTGAACACCTAGAAATTTGAACTGTTCAGTTTCATTAATCATATGCCCATTCTGTGAAATTGAAACGTTGGGTTTTGTTAAATGGTGTGTTAGAAACTGTAAAAAACTGAGACTTACTGTGATTTATTGATTGTGTATTTTCTACAAGCCATGAACTTATGTCATGAACTGCACTATTTCAAATCAAGCCAGTGTTGCACACAACATCCTTTACTAACAAGCTAGTGTCACTAGCAAACAGAAATATTTTAGATTACCCGCAATTTATATAAATAACAAACAGGAGTGGCCCCAACACTGATCCCTGGGGCACCTCAATTTGACTGTACCCCACTCAGACCCCACATCACTACTAATAAATCTCGTTCATTTATGTTCAAAAGTAGTACGAGTGTCACTCAACAAAATTATTTATTTCCAGACTTTGGCTTTAAAATATCTGGAAAATCTCGTGTCCTCACACACTTATGGAGGCTTACTAACATTCTAACATAAAATCTTTCAAGTATTTTTTGTCACTCCTTCACATTTAATTGTGAAGTAAATAACATTATGAATAGTGATCATTGATGTAGTCAGTATTTAAATATAAGAATTAAATTAAGTTTTAATTAACATTTTAATTAAAGGTGTTTTAATGTTTGTTATGTTGACAAAATAGTTAGAGCTTAACTGTCATAACAAAACAAAGTGTAACCAAATGAGTACTATTGGTCAGTTCCATTACAATGGATATCTTCTTTCTCAATTACACTTTATGGGTTGCACATGGAATTTATTCTGTCTTACGTATTATCTGTTGATCCCTTCTTAAGTCTTCCAAAATCTCTTCTTCTACTGATTTATAAGCTGAAGCTAGTTTTGGAAGGTGTTTACTGTCCATTTTGTGAAGAAATTTGTACCAGTTTTTTTGGCATTTAGGTTATTCTGGTTTCAGTTGGTTCTACTTTTAGTTCTTGTCACACTGTTTCACTTTCATGTGGTCTGATCACGAGTAGCGTTTTGTCCTTCTTTGAAATTTCATTTTTGGATCTTGTATTTCTCCCAGTATTCTTTCTGTAGGTACCCAGCTGTCACTCCCATGAATGGAAGAGCCATAGTTTTTAAAAATTTACTCTTGTTTCTTGTCTGGTTTTAATTAAATACCCTTTGTCACTGTCTATGCCAATTTTACACCCCCAGTAAGTGAAGGGCGACACTGGTTCAATAATTCCATTTTCTCTAATCATTTTGGATTGGACTGGATCCTTGGCCCAGAAAGCCACGTCTTTAGTCTTGGTTTAAGAAATCTCATCATCATATTGTTTAAAAAGGTAATTCAGGTGGTGTGGTGCACATTGTAAATGGTCTTTTTCTTGCAAATTTTCAAGACATCATCTGCATAAAGCAAAGCATATAAGGAGGTAGCTTTGATATTTTAATACTTTTTTGTATGTGTTGCTTCCAGTTTAGCTTACTGTCAGAAATTTCTACACTCCTGGAAATTTTGAAAAAAGAACACATTGACACCGGTGTGTCAGACCCACCATACTTGCTCCGGACACTGCGAGAGGGCTGTACAAGCAATGATCACACGCACGGCACAGCGGACACACCAGGAACCGCGGTGTTGGCCGTCGAATGGCGCTAGCTGCGCAGCATTTGTGCACCGCCGTCGTCAGTGTCAGCCAGTTTGCCGTGGCATACGGAGCTCCATCGCAGTCTTTAATACTGGTAGCATGCCGCGACAGCGTGGACGTGAACCGTATGTGCAGTTGACGGACTTTGAGCGAGGGTGTATAGTGGGCATGCGGGGGGCCGGGTGGACGTACCGCCGAATTGCTCAACACGTGGGGCGTGAGGTCTCCACAGTACATCGATGTTGTCGCCAGTGGTTGGCAGAAGGTGCACGTGCCCGTCGACCTGGGACTGGACCGCAGTGACGCACGGATGCACGCCAAGACCGTAGGATCCTACGCAGTGCCGTAGGGGACCGCACCGCCACTTCCCAGCAAATCAGGGACACTGTTGCTCCTGGGGTATCAGCGAGGACCATTTGCAACCGTCTCCATGAAGCTGGGTTACGGTCCCGCACACCGTTAGGCCGTCTTCCGCTCACGCCCCAACATCGTGCAGCCCGCCTCCAGTGGTGTCGCGACAGGCGTGAATGGAGGGACGAATGGAGACGTGTCGTCTTCAGCGATGAGAGTCGCTTCTGCCTTGGTGCTAATGATGGTCGTATGCGTGTTTGGCGCCGTGCAGGTGAGCGCCACAATCAGGACTGCATACGACCGAGGCACACAGGGCCAACACCCGGCATCATGGTGTGGGGAGCGATCTCCTACACTGGCCGTACACCACTGGTGATCGTCGAGGGGACACTGAATAGTGCACGGTACATCCAAACCGTCATCGAACCCATCGTTCTACCATTCCTAGACCGGCAAGGGAACTTGCTGTTCCAACAGGACAATGCACGTCCGCATGTATCCCGTGCCACCCAACGTGCTCTAGAAGGTGTAAGTCAACTACCCTGGCAAGCAAGATCTCCGGATCTGTCCCCCATTGAGCATGTTTGGGACTGCATGAAGCGTCGTCTCACGCGGTCTGCACGTCCAGCACGAACACTGGTCCAACTGAGGCGCCAGGTGGAAATGGCATGGCAAGCCGTTCCACAGGACTACATCCAGCATCTCTACGATCGTCTCCATGGGAGAATAGCAGCCTGCATTGCTGCGAAAGGTGGATATACACTGTACTAGTGCCAACATTGTGCATGCTCTGTTGCCTGCGTCTATGTGCCTGTGGTTCTGTCAGTGTGATCATGTGATGTATCTGACCCCAGGAATGTGTCAATAAAATTTCCCCTTCCTGGGACAATGAATTCACGGTGTTCTTATTTCAATTTCCAGGAGTGTATATTAAAAAGTGAGAGAGATATTGGACACCTCCTTCTTATACTCCTTTATTTATTGTTTCATTCTTGTTTCATCTGTACTTATTATAATTTCCGATTCTTTGTATAGGTTTCTCCTGGCTTTCACTAACTTGCTGGTACACCATTTGCTTTCCATTATAGTCCAAATTTTGTTATGACTTTCATCCACTAGTAACTCTCTATCAGAATTATTGAGGCTGACCTTATTTTAATTGTTGTTTGTACATTTTCAGCCCTGCCCCCTGCTGTACCTTTCCCTTTCGCCCTTACTGTCACACGTGAGGTTGGGTGATTTTTCTGTTGTTTTCAAGGTTTTTATCTTTTCTGTCTTCAGTATCGATTGACTGAATGAACGAATAGCCTTTCTCATGTGGTTCTTTTTTCCCCCAAATTTCAGGATTTTTTAAATTCCAAATTTTATCTGAAGTTGTAGAGTTTTGCTGTAATACATTGTTTCTGATTTGATAACTGGGTTTGATGCTTGATTTTTGTATGTGTAGAGAGGCATTTTTTGTTGTGGATGTTTATTCTTCCGTAAGTGCCTTTCAGGTTCTGTAAACAAATTATCCTCCTCCTATTATTATTATTATTATTATTATTATTATTATTATATCATAACATTTATTATAAACATACATACTGAGCACTGTTGAAAAGATTGTTGTTTTGCATCAAGACTTGGGAATTTGCAGTGTATTTTGTGCTGTTCGGTGAAACAGGTCCTCTTGTGTACAGTACACTGAAAGCATTCAACACGGAAGCACATGTTGAACATTCTGGTTTTCTTCACTGCCACGCTGTTAGATAGGTGACGACTAGTGTACGTCGGCCGACGCTCTGACACGTCACCTGTGCAGGTGTCGGAGGAGCGCGGCATCCCCGAGGGGCGGGAAGACCCCCCGAGGCCGGCGGGGACGGACCGTGGCGGCTACCGGCCCTCTGGTAGTGGTGTCGCCAGCTGCGGCGCCCTGACGGCAGGAGCTGACGACAGTGCAATAGCGGCAGCAGCCGCCGCCGCCGGGTCTAGGGGAGGATGCTTTGTACTCAGCGCCTCTCTTGCAAAATTTGCCTCCATGGCTTCTTCCATAGACTGTAAGTAATAATGTCACCATATTATTAGAGTGAAAATGTATGAGGGTGGTTTGAAAAGTTCTCGAAATCACTAAGAGAGTTCGGCACTAGCGCAATGAGTTGTTCATGTGATATTCATTGGACTGTTGGCTGTAAACACGTGCCACGTCAGTGTTCTCTGAAGAGAGCTGTGGCAGAGATGTGGCTCTGTTGTTGCTCCCGCATACTGATTTGCTAGATGGAAAAAAATATAGATTTGAGCTGTGATTAAGTACTTTTTAAAGAAAGGTATGAAAGCAAAGGACATTCGTGCCGATTTCCAGAATACAGTGGCCGCCTCTGCTCCTTCATATTCATCTGTGCTTAGATCCTCGCGCCGTGGTCCGCCGAGATGTCACTACTCCAGAAATCATTGCAAAAGTGCACAAAATTGTCACAGGTGATCGCCGATTGAAAGTGCGTGAAATTGCTCACGCTTGCCAGATATCATCTGAAAGGGTATATCACATTTTAATTGAAGAATCAGAAATGAAAAAAATTATCTGCAAGTCGGACGCCGCAGCTCTTGATGCTGGATCAAAAAACGCACGAGGATGGACATACCAGAACAATGTTTGGCCCATTTTAGGAGAAACGAACAAGATTTTTTGTGCCGGTTTGTGACCACAGATGAAACTTGGGTGCACTACTATACCTCAGAGACAAAACAACAGTCAGAGCAGTGGAAAGATGCTGATTCTTTGCCACCAATGAAAGTGAAGACAATCCCTTCGGTGGGAAAGGTCTTGGCATCAGTGTTCTGGAATGCAAAGGGGATTCTGTTTGTAGATTATCTCCCCACTGGACAAACAATTACTGGAGAGGACTGTGCTAACCTCCTGGACAAACTGCGATAAAAGATACCCAGAAAAAGGCCAGGTTTAGCAAGGAAGAACGTCATCTTCCATAAAGACAATGCGCGTCCGCACACGTGTGCCGTTGCCGTGGCAAAATGACATGAAGTAAGGTATGAATTGTTGCCTCACCCACCTTATTCACCTTGTATGGCTCCGTCAGACTTCCATCTCTTCCCAAAACCAAAAATTTTTCTTGGTGGACAAAGATTCACTTCAAACGAAGAATTGATAGCGGAGTTGACAACTATTTTGCAGGCCTGGAGGAAACTCATTTTCGAGATGGGATAAAGGGGCGCTGGAACATAGTTGGACCAAGTGCATTTATCTACAAGGAGATTATATTGAAAAATAAAAAAAAAAGTCTTAGTGATGTAAGTACTTTTTTTTATTCCATTCTGAGAACTTTTAAAACCACCCTTGTAAATATAGTAATTGCAAATGAAATACCTGTTTCACTTTCAAACGAAATCACAGACAACATATTTAGCTGTGACTGGTTTCAGCAATGGTGTTAAACAGGGTGATTCCATGACGATTATACAAACTTTTAGGGATTATGGGTAAATGTATCAATTTGATGTAAGGGACCAAATCCGTAAATGACAGACCTGAAATTTATAAGCGAATATCAGTATGATACCTCAGACAGTGGACAGCTTTTACTGCAAACTCTTTGCATTCCATATTTTGATAGGAGGTAGTGTGGACCAAAAGAAGAAAAAGATGTCAATTAAACATGGGTTCTAAGGCACATACCATAAGAGCTATGAACACTTTTCATCTTTGCTTCTGTGAAACACATCTCCTCTACTGAATAAGTGCTCTGTACTACCTCCTCCCAAAATATGGCAAGCAAAGAGCTTGCAGCAGAAGAGGTCCACTGTCAGATGTATCAGAATGTTTTTCACTCGTAACTTTAGATTCCGTAATTTCCAAACCAGGGTATCTTACTAGAGTAAGTTCTGGTCTAATGATGTCGGTTTCATTCTTTACAAATCGAGGTGGCACTGTTACGTTAGTGCTATCTGCCTGCCTTCCTTCCACTGTAGTTCTGCGAGAATGGGGCGTCTGAGAATGTATTGATTCACTACTTTCACTGAAGCGTGCAGGAGTGTAAGGCTGATGGTGACATAGTAAATCTGTATAGATATATGCCCAACAGTTGTGTATGTAGTGGCAATGCCACGAGTCATCAGTTAACCTGTGTACTTGCTCCCCTTTCTATGTAGGTAGAGACTCAAGTGATGGGTTTACAAGTAATATCTTCAACATTTTGCGGCCCTGTCAGCAACTGTATAAATATTAATTTTAATAATGAACAGCCTCAGTTGCACCGTTTACCTAGAAATTTACCTAGGTTTCAGTCGGGATAACCCAACCTTCTTCAGAATAACAGTATCTATCGTTTGTCCATAGTGGACATAATGAAGCTAAAACTACAAATCAGTAAATTATCATCAGAATGTAAAACTTATCTGGCACTGCCTCGGCCCCACTTCACGACCTCGATGCAGCAGCCACGAGTGCTGTACTGGAACTGGCCATAGCATCGTGAGGCCCGCCTAGGCGGACACAATACCTTGCGCCTGCGCTTAAACTGTATGATAGTTACTTGTTGGGACAAGACGTGAACTTAGCTCCTGACCTTGAATTTACTAGTAAAGTGAAATAAAAGGTATAGCTGAGGAAAAGGGCATATATGTTAACCTGTACAGAACATACTTAGATTGACTGTCATAACATTTATGAAGTATTCATCCGTCATGATATGAGGAAGACATCATGTGCTTACAAGGTATGGCTATGGCCTATCTAGGAACATTTTTGTGCATAAGCATGAAGTTTAATCACCTAAAAAGAACTTGGGAGTCGGAAGGTTAATATAAAGCCAACATCGTTATTATTACAACTAGGTCTAGAAAATTTTTTTAAGACGTAATTGTTAAGCATTTACTTAGATGTGGTTACAACGCATGAACATCCTATTGACTTAGCACACAAATGGTCGTGATTGAACTTATGAACAAGTCTATATCTTATCTGTAACATCCGGCAATATGGACCATATAAACTAGATGATCATTATTGACGATTAGTATATTTGACCTGAAATGGTCTGGAATCAAGTGAAAATTTAATGCATATGCCTGATTGAGCTTCTTGGTAAAGTTATGGTTATGAGTTGCAGAAAACACTATAGTAGGGGATAATGTGATGGCAATGAGGTACTCAATTTGCCTTCATGGAGGTGATCCACACACATACTGTAAAAACTGAGTGTGGACCACTGCCATCTTAATTCGGCCTCAGAGACCACTGCCATCGAACTTGGGGAATGACAGCGGAACTATGCTTAAAGCTAAAGTGTACTGCTAATCAAACAGTCAACTCAGCTGGACAGCTTAAAGTATAGTTTTTTCCAGTGACTCCAGAAAGCTCTGTGTAGTCTCATAATTACTCTATTATTTTCCACAGACTGGTCATCAGATGAAGCGGACGGTGACGAGTCTGCCCTCACGGACAAGCGCCAGTCTATGCTCTCTGTCGCGTCGTCAGCTCCGAGTCTGAAAGCTCGCATAAGCCAACGGCGGCTGACAGCTCTCTCACAGAAGCCGTCAAAAGCTCCTCTCCTCCAAAGGTGAGTGTGAACCGTACTCACTACATAGGTTTTGTCCTTCGAGTGTAGACTGAGATACTGCGTGGCAAGCTGAAGTACCGCTTTGTCTGAAATGAACCTTAGGCCGTGCTAAAATCAGTAAATTGGTGCTAAATATGCTTAAAAATCACACTCTCAGAATCACTGTAGAAAAGCGTTTGAGTTAATCAAAGATGATAAAAAGTGGAGTAATGTGAGAGTCAGTGGTGACTCCTCTTCTGTTTACCTTCGACATTAGTGTCTTGCTCGCAAAAACGTCTGCGCGGGCAGTGTGGCTGCCTACTCACTAGTTGCAGTTTTGTGGGTAAAGTTGAATTGCCGTGTCATCTGTTGGCAGTCACTACTTTGCCAGCTAAGCATAGATGCCCGAGCTGACACACCTTTACGATCCTTATGAAGCTGGTATCTGTACAGATATCATTGGTGATCTTGCAGCTCTCTAAGAATGAAGTTAAAATGAAATCTAGACCTTTTGTTGCTTACAGGCGTTAATAAATATCAACGGGGACAGCAGGGGCACTACAAGTGTAGTGTGTGGACAGAAAGTTGGAAAGTTTTGGTCTCACGGGGGGAGTGCCAGAGATAAGTCCCTGCAGTCACATTATCATCTGTGTCCTTGGTGGCTCAGTCAGATAGAGCACCTGCCTTGTAAGCAGGAGGTCCCGGGTTCGAGTCCCGGTCAGGGCACCCATTTTTCAACTGTCCCCACTGATATTTATCAATGCCTGTAAGCAGCTAAAGGTCTAGATTTCATTATAACTTCATTTAAGACCCTTGTCAGGAAGTGAGTGTGTTGGAAGAAACTGGAAACTAAAAGATGTTCTCATGGAAAGAAACTATGTGGAGGTCTTTTGATTGATTCGATGTGGTCTATCACAACTTCCCTCGCGCAACGATATCTTCATCGCGGACTAGCACTTGCACCTTACATCCTTAGTTCAGTGTTGGATGTAAGAGAGCGCTTTGAAAAGTTCTCAGAATGAAATAGAAAGAAATGTCTTACTCGAGAGAAACATTTTCAATGTAGTATCCCTGTAAACTCGATCCAGCAATGTTCCAATGCCTCGGTCCTGTCTCAAAAATTATATTCCTCTGGGCTTGCAAAAATGCCTATAAACTTCAGCTGTCAGTTATAGACTTTCATGTATTTTTGCTTCGGCAATGAGATTTGCATGTGGGCATGCATTGTCTTGATGAAAATTGCTTATTTCCATGACAGACCTGGCCTTGTTTTTGTGTGTATCTCTTGCCATAGTTGGTCCAGGAGGTTAGCGTAGCATTTTCCCGTGGGTGTTTGACCGCTGGGAAGGTAATTTATCAGCAGAATTTGTTTCACATTCCATAAAAGGGATTCGTGACTTTTATGGCTGACTGTACTGCTTTTTCTTTCTTTGCTGATGGTGAAACATGTTTCCACAGCTTTCTGGTTTTAGTAATGCATCCAGGTTTCATCTGTGGTCACAAACTAGTGCAAGATATCATGTCGATTGCTCTGAAAATGGGTCAAACATGTTCAGACGTTTCCATTCTGATGCATTTTTGACTGTGCGTTAAGAGGCACGGTATCTGCCTGGCCAATAGTTTCCTCATATCCAATTCCTGTGTTAAAATATGATATTCCCATCCTGTTGACATTCCTACAGCTTCAATAATTTTGTGCACTTTCACAATAATTTCTGGTGTAGTAGCACATCTCGGCCATCCACTATGCAGATGGTCATCTGAGCTTTCCCAGCCAAATGTAAACTTTTTCGTCCACTTGTCAACAGTTGAGAACAAAGGAGCCAAGTCTCCAAGTTCATCCTGAAAATAAACCTGAATTTTCTTCGCTTTCATACCTATCTTTACAAAGTGCTTAATCACTGCTTTGAATCTAGATTCCCCCTTCCCACAACACACAGGTATATCACTACAGGGGAACAACAGTGAATGCACTACGGATCTCTACCCAGGGAACTGATGCATTATGAAGGAACAGCTATTATTGCTTGGGAACCTCATTGCTCTAGCACCGACATCTGATAGTGATTCCAGAAACTTTCCGAACTACCCTCATATTCGAACCTCTGTCTTCCCCTACAGTTTTTACCATCTACAGCTCTGTCTTGTACTGTGGGAGTCATTCCTGGATGTCTAAACACATGTTCTGTCATTCTGCCCCTGTTTTCTTGTCAATTTTCTCTGCATGTTCATCTCTTCCCCAGTTCTTTGGAATACCTCATTTCTTACCTCAATAGTCCACCTAATTTTAAACAACCTTCTATAGTATCACGTCTCAAATGCTTCAAGCCCTTTCTATTTATGGTTTTCCCAAAATGTATGATTCACTACCACACAATGCTGTGCTCAAAATGTATAAAAATAAATTTCTTCCTCAAATTGATGCCCATGTTTGATACTAGTAGACTTTTTTGGGCCAGGAATTCATGTACTGCCTGGACTGGTCTGCTTTTTATGCCCTCCTTGCTTTGTCTGCCATGTGGAATTGTGGTTTTTTAGTCTCATGACGTACATTTGCAGTCCGTTTACTTTGCGTACTGGAGACATGTCAAAAATTTATAACACAGTTACAATGTACGCTATGTGATCAAAAGTATCCAGACACTCCCAAAAACATACGTTTTTCATATTCGGTCCATTGTGCTGCTACCTACTGCCAGGTACTCCATATCAGCAACCTCAGTAGTCATTAGACATCGTGAGGGAGCAAAATGGGGCGCTCCTCGGAACTCATGGACTTCGAACAGATGCTGAGTCAGAACAAATTTCATACGATCCTCTATTTTCTTTTATCATTTTATCTACAAATGATAGAGTACAATTCTTAACTCTGTTTCCTCTTATTGTTCCTGTTGCTTCCACGCCCCTCACTTTTAGGTCATGTAGCGCAGTAGCATTGAGCTGACTTGCTGGTAATTTATCCACACTTGGATTTTCTTCAGCACCCGAATCTTCATCTGTTACATCACCAGTTGAATTTAGAGGAGGTGTAATGTTACATTCGCACCAGTATTAGGTATTTCCTCATCTTTTGATTCTAACATGTCCAAAAGTTCCATAAGTGTACATCGTTTTCTGTGAATACAAAATGACAACATATTACCCTGACGTCCTTCTGGAAGGACGGTTGAAAACATTATTGAATTACAACTGACGAAAACTTTCAACCGTAATATGAACCCATAAATAATGTAGGTTAATTCTTTAAGATATTATATGACAAGTTTCAGAGTTATTGACGCAATATGAAAGAAAATATACATACCCATCGATGACAAGGTCGGTCAGTTCGTCCGTGGTAAAATTGGCCCTATTTTCAAGACACAGTTTCTCACTCACTATGATTGACAGCGTCAAATTGACTGTCGCAGTGTGCAACTGACTCTGCCTACTTCATATAACAATGTGTCACAGTCCATTTCAACAGTGGGTTATTCGCAAAAATAAATAATTTCAACAGTGAGTTACGTCATCCTTCCAGAAGGACATCAGGGTTATCTGGGTTAATAACCTCCCTTACATCCACAAGCTATAATTTTCTATTAGGTTATTGATATTTTTGTTGTATGTAGTCTTCTGTTTTGTGTGCGTCATATTTCGTGTAATTTAACTGAAATATTAACTGTTATTATTATTATTATTATTATTATTATTATTATTATTGAGCCCCATTTTAAAGATATGTAATTGTGAAGTATGGGTAACATGATGTGAGTGTGTGTGCTATAGCTGCTATGAAGGATGATGGGTTGGATGGATGGTATTAAATGGTTCTCCCACTAGTTGACTACACTATATACTGTTCGGATTCAGGTCATGCATCCTGGGACACCAGTCATAATGTTTTGTGAAAAGAACTGCATTTATTTTTTAAAAAAATCCAAAGTGTAACTGCTGGACGCATCCTGTGCACAGTTGACACTTGTGACGGAGTCACAAGATACAACTATTTGGTACACGACTGCTACTCGACCGACAGTGGTCGGCATGCTGACCTCTGTCAGTTGAGTAGCGGTCATGTACCAAATAGTTTTATCTGGTGACTTCGGTTTTACATATCTTATGGAAAAGAATGACCAGGAGAGCAGTTGTTTCTTAATTTTTGTGACAATGATTTTATATCAGCTGGTGTGCCTCGTGTATCGTTATATCCAAATGGTTTGTAAATGTTAATCTACATTCATATCCGATGATGGCACCTTTAGTGTGTTGAAACCGGTTATCCAGTAAACAGTACTTAAGCGATCTTGGCTTTTGAATTATTTCTACAACAAAGTGATCGCCCCACTGTGCACTGTGTGTTCACTACAAAAAACAGGACTCCAGATATCATTTTGAAAGACCAAGATAATTGTAGCAGATCCATTGGTAATGAGCCACATAACAGTAAATAACAGGAAAGTAAAAATAGTGAAACAGTTTAAATATCTAGGAGGAATTGTAACATACAAAATAATAAAATCTCGAAATTTAATGTGTTCTACATACTATAAAAATATCTATTAAACTAAATTGAAATGATACAAGATAGTGGGTCAACGAGAGTTGTCATGCAGAAGTGAAACACTTTTGAAAGTTGCCCAGAAAAATGGAATCCTAAAAGTGGAGAGAAGAGTAGCTAGAACATGTGTAAATAAGATATATCAAAGAGATGTATAATGGCAGATAGTGCCAAAGATGGTGGTGTACAGCAAACTGGAGCCCATCGTGGAGCAACAAGTAGGATGGATAAAGGAAATCCAGGAGGATATGAAAAAGCTAGAATTGCTTCTGGATGATTTGCAAGCTTAAACAGAAAATGTAAGGAAACTGAAAAACCACAAGAGTAAGATTTAAAACAAAAATAGATAAACAATGAAAAGGAGATTTACACATGAGGAACAAAAGGGACCGGAACAAATGAAAAGATACTGGGCCATTTGAGAAGAAAACTATTGAAGGGCTGACAGGAAACTGTAAAAGAAGAAGAAGAAGAAGAAGAAGAAGAAGAGCATGTCAGACACTCAGTCAGCAAGTTTCTGAAAACAACTCGATCCCTCTTCATGACAATTTGCTATCACTGCCCAGGAAACGCCTCAAATCTAGAAGACCAGCATATGAAATGGGAGTCCAAATGCTATCCACAGGATTGGACCAGAACGCAGAGTGGAAACGTGAGTGGCAAGCTACGAGAACCCGAAACCAACAGTTCCAGTTCCAGGCTTCCACCAACCGAGGGAGGTGGGGGTGCAGTTAAGCAGATATGGGACTGAAGAGGGTAGGTGCAAATACAACATGCACACATGGGGATTTTCAAGTGACAGTGTGTGTGACTGTGGCGACATCCAAACAGCGAGCCACATTGTGAATGAATGTCCAATCAGACGCTTCCCTGGTGACATTGAGAAGCTCCATCAAGCATCCCACGAGGCATTCTGCTGGATCGAGTCCGTCAACAGCTGAGTGTAGTCTGAGCTGTTTTAAAACTTGTGTACTGTATGTAATTTCACATGTTTATTTTTATATATATTTCTTTGTTTTGCTAAGTGTGTATTACTGTAATTGATGCATACGATGATGATGATAATAATAATAATAATAATAATAATAATAATAAATGTTAAACTGTCGTCATTGCTGGTTCAGTATTCAGTCTGAAGGTGGATTTGATAGCTTTTCATGTTAGTTTACGATGCGCGAGCCCCTTCATCTCTGCGTAACTACGACATCCTACGTCTATTTCGACTTGCTTTCTGTATTTAAATCTTGGTGTCACTCTACAATTTTTACCCCCCCCCCCCCTTCCTCCTCCCACCCACCACCCCCACACACCCACACACACTTATATTACCAAACTGATGATTCCTCGATACCTCCAGATGTATCCTATCGAACACTCCCTTCTTTTGGTCAGGTGCAACAAGTTTTTCTCCCAAATTTCATTCACTATCTGTTCGTTAAGTATTTATCTGGCCGTATTTATCCGACAGGTTCATGCGCTCGCTGGCGGGCTCCGCGCCACGCCGGCCACTCCCACAGTGGCGCCGCGGACTGCCCGTCGCCGCCCCCGCTTCCCTCTTCCCGCGCCTCCCCTGTCCCGTCCCCACTCCCCCCATCAGCGCGACCGACTCGCCGGAGAGGGCGGTCGCCCTCGCGGCCGCCGACGCGACGTTTGCCGCGGAAATGCGCCAGCTTGCCGCGCAGAAGATTTCTGCCGCAGCTGCAGAGGCGGACTGCGGGCCTCCCGGCGATGTGGAGCTGGACCGTGAAATTGCACAGAAAGCATTCTCTGCGACTGTCTTCTGTCGGCCTACTGAGACACTGTACAAGGTCAGTCAATGTTTTGTCGCTGATGGACTTTCTAAACCTAACTGTATACATTTGATGCTGTAAAAATTTCACCCCAGTAACAAGTGTCTTATTTATACAGGGTGTTAGAAAAGGGTACGGCCAAACTTTCAGGAAACATTCCTCACACACAAATAAAGAAAAGATGTTATGTGGACATGTGTCCGGAAATTCCTAATTTCCATGTTGGAGCTCATTTTGGTTTCGTCAGTATGTACTGTACTTCCTCGATTCAATGGAGCATGTTATCATAATTTCATACGGGATACTCTACCTGTGCTGCTAGAACATGTGCCTTTACAAGTACGACACAACATGTGGTTCATGCACGATGGAGCTCCTGCACATTTCAGATGAAGTGTTCGAACGCTTCTCAACAACAGATTCGGTGACCGATGGATTGGTAGAGGCGGACCAATTCCGTGGCCTCCATGCTCTCCTGACCTCAACCCTCTGGACTTTCATTTATGGGGGCATTTGAAAGCTCTTGTCTACGCAACCCCGGTACCAAATGTAGAGACTCTTCATGCCCGTATTGTGGACGGCTGTGATAGAATACGCCATTCTCCAGGGCTGCATCAGCGCATCAGGGGTTCCGTGCGACGGAGGGTGGATGCACGTATCCTCACTAACGGAGGACATTTTGAAGATTTCCTGTAACAAAGTGTTTGAAGTCACGCTGGTATGTTCTGTTGCTGTGTGTTTCCATTCCACAATTAATGTAATTTGAAGAGAAGTAATAAAATGAGCTCTTACATGGAAAGTAAACGTTTCCGGACACATGTCCACGTAACATATTTTCTTTCTTTGTGAGTGAGGAATGTTTCCTGAAAGTTTGGCCGTACCTTTTTGTAACACCCTGTATTACCAAATGAAAACTCCTGGGATGACATAATACACGAAATAAACGGAAGGCAACCACTCACCATTAACTGATTGATGTGTGACGTATGGAAACATGTGACAGAAATTAGGGTGGTGGTATACGATACTGTTTGAGGTAGCAACATGTCCTACTTCCTTTCTACAGTGCTGATGAAAGATGGTTGTGTAAAAACTGTAATCTGTGATGATAGTGGTATAGGGAAAACAGCATTTCTCTACATGCATTTTTTATTTATGTGCAAATATGAAATGCAAATGTAAGTGTAATACAGTTACAAGACACGACGTAAGGTGAGTATTGTACTGGTGGAAAGGAGCTGTTTACACTTTGACTTCACAGTGAAGTGTGCCGTGGACTCAAAAAAATAAAAGGTCGGGACAAAAATGGCTGTTTTTCCATAAGAAAAACATAGAAAGATTTATGGAATTTCTTTAATTGCTTACCTACTTCTCAACTTTCGGATACTAATAATCTGTCTGTCAACGAGTTTGGTTATTAAGAGTTTAAATGTTAATGTTTAATTGATATGTTAGTAGCTAATGGGCAGCAAACATGATTTTGCATTATCACAGCACTTTCCTGCAGACGTTGAAGATATAGCTGCAGTTGGCTCTGCATAGCACGACCAGAACTTTGAGGATTGACATGACTGCAGAGTGAGAAAATGTAAAGGTAAAGGTAATTACGAACATACGATTTACAGTTCACGTTCCCAAAATTGTACTCTGCTTCACTACTTTCCACCAGCAATTTTCGGTAACATTTCAGTAGTATTCACTATAGTGTTAGAGCAGGTATGTATGTCTGTGAGGTTGTGTGTGTACTTGTGGTAGAGAAAGAACAAGAGCTTTAAAGCTAGTGCTTTAGTGTAGTATTCTCTGCTGTATGTTCCTCTGAACCACACCTCAGTCTGCTATAGGTGGGTGGTTGCCTTTTCTTCTTATTTTACATAGAATAATGAACACAGCTGAAGTTTTGGTTGTTTATGTAGCAGTTTTTGAAGTCGGTGAATGTTGATTGCAGTGTTATTTTCGAATTTTGTATTCTGCATACGGATTAATATTTGTTTTTATTCATTGATCCAGCCAGTTTTTTTAAATTTCGCAAAATGTATTATTTGTTTTCTTTTGATTTTGTAGTCTTCCCATTCCTAGTTGACTTCACTCCACACTGGAGCTGACTTAAGTACATGTGCTCCAAAGAGGTCATAATATATAGATATAAATAATTTGAAACTATAAAATGAATATTGTTAAAAAGTTGGTTTTACCTCAGTCAAATTAAATTTTGAATTTTTGTTTGGTTATAGCAAACGTTTAGAATAAGTAAGAGTTTATAAATCATTGCAACTTTACAACACAATAAAAATATATAAAATGTTGATAGTGGATTTGGATATGGCAGAACCACAACACACAATCATTTGTTACACAATTGTTAGTGTAAACAATTCTACAACCATTAGTCTGAGCCCTACGTCATGAAAATAAGGCAGTGAATTAATCAATACTGTGTTGCACCCATAAACGAAGTGACTGATGCCTATTGAAATGAAATCAGATGGTCCTACAAACATTACAGTTTCAATATTATGAAAAGAAAAGTTCCCACTCGCCATATAGCGGAGGTGCTGAGTTGCACATAGGCACAACAAAAGTGTGTGTGTGTGTGTGTGTGTGTGTGTGTGTGTGTGTGTGTCTGGTCCACTATATGGTGAGTAGCAAATTTCCTTTTCATAATATTGTTACATTCCATCCTGGATTTTCTGTTGTTTAACCATTACAGTTCATTGCATTTAATATCGACCCAAACATCATTCTGCTGGAATTTACAACTGTTTTTGAATGTTCCTAATAACTTTGTAGTCACAAAGTTACTGTCCAGGTTCCCTTCCAGTATTCGTCATTTGCACTGGATCTGTGGCACTAGCCCACGTGGGATATGGCGGCTGATGCACAGTGACCAATTATCATCCAGAGCGCTGGGTGAGTTCGTTCATTTGTTCACAAGGGAAGGCTGACGGTGTTCGCTACCTTTCGCACGGTCAGCAATGACAGAATCAAAGCACACACCCTGCAATCTTTCTGAAATGATTTTACAAAAAATGTTCAGTAAAATACTTACAGCTTTATATGTTAGCTAAATTTCATGTACAGCAGCATATTATGTAATATGCACCAAATGCAAAATCATTGCAACTCCCATTTTGCACTGTGTCTTATTTCCTTGCAAATATCAAGTAACTACGACCATTAACTAAATGATGGGCACATCGTGATGAAGCTGTTCATCAGGCTCCGCCCACCATTTTGTTAATGGTCGTAGTTACTTGATATTTACAAGGAAATAAGACACAGTGCAATGAAAAATGGGAGTTGCAACGATTTTGCATTTGGTGCATGTTACATAATATGTTACTGCATATGAAATTTGTCTAACTTATTGAATTTTTCCTTAGACTTGAGTGGAGGTCTGTCTGTCAGCGATCTCAAGAAAACTGATCTCACATAGCACATTCATTTGCAATTGTACGTGCCAGAGATAAAGCTCGAGTGAAATATCTGCAACATTCTTCTTATTTCATAAACAGTTTGAGATACTGAAATGACAGTTTGCCATATGATAGCACACAAAGATAAGAGTATTTTTCTGTATGATTATTATGCAGGACTTCATTATCTGCCATGTTATTCCACTACCTACATTACATCAGCTACTTTTCCTCTGTTCCTCAATTAAAAAACGTAATAAACCACTGTTTCAAAATTCTCTTGCAATTGCATCTGCACGATGTGTTTGTGAGGTGACAGTGTCTAAACTCTGCACTGTTTTGACAAAAGAAGCAAATCATAACACGACCAAAGAGAAATGTGTAGGTATTACTCAAAATTCCCTACTCGTGAAGCTTATCTAAAAATTAGTAATCTGTAACGAGCCAGGTGAAAATAAATTGCTGCTTATCTTGCATTTTGAGCGGACTTCTTATTAGATGCCAACCGAAGCAGAAGTGAGAGATCTTTTTGAGTGGTCACCAAACAAGCTGGGCCCTTGTTAATATTTACAAAAAGTACAAGTGTAGGTTTCAGTTTAGAATGGCACTTCCAGCCCTCGGCATTTCACCTACAGCTCCTGCCCACGACCCCCACAACTATCGCTCTCCCCACGCGTGCCCTGCCGATTGCGCACACATTATTCTGTGTGGATGCTGCTGATATTACTTATGTAAAAGCCTAGAAATACAACGCTCAGGAATAATTCTGAATCGGTGCATTTCTTAATAATTTTGCTGCTATAGCTGTGCCCTTTCAGCATTCTGTGCTGAGGCTGCTTTTGTTATGTCTGAACTGCTCTGCTGAGAGACAGCGTTCCGACCAGTTTTTCAAAAACTATTATGTGGGCAAAATTGATTTCTTCACATCTTACAGTCTCAATAAAGAATGGAATTTCATTTAGTTATCCATCGTACTTACCACACTGTGTCAAATTAAGTAAAACATTGCGAAAATTTTTTAGTTTTCCGGGGTAAAAATGCATTGTGTAAACTTTGCATACGATTGATTTCAGCTCGTCCATTACCGTGAATGAAATGTAGAGAAGATATTGAAATTTATTTTTAAATTGAGAGCAGAGCAATATCTCGTGTCGTTCTCGAGTTGTCGGGTTTTATACCCGAAGGGTCTTTGTGCCAGCATAAACCACATTAAAATCCATTATTTCCCATTTCAAATAAAACTGTGCAATTTAATGTATACGTAATGTATATATAGTGGTGGTGGTACTACTACTTCGTAATTGGAGGCGTATTGTTTTATCTCAACCTCAAGCCACAGGATGTACTTAATGAAAATGATGATACCAAGAACCGTGAAGCGTTGGATTAACTTTGTGTTTATGGTGCATTTAGTATTTATTAATATTTCTGAATATAAAGTGGATACATTATTTTTTCATAGGAAATAGAGGATGTAGAGATTTGCTTAAAAAACTATTCAGACCTACAAGACTGGTAGTTTGCCTACAGATTTGATTTTCACAAACACATTTTTTCTCAGAACTTTGTGTCTATACTTTGGGCCCTTATGGTTCTCAGTGCCTCGTTTATAATAACTGGGGCCATATTTCGTGCTGAAGTCTGTGGTGACTCAACCACACATTGCAGTTATCACAAACAGATTGATTTTAGCCCCTTGCTCACGGGAACTTTTATGCTTAGAGTATTGTCGTATGTTTTCACCTGTGTCAGTTTTCACTAATAACTATTATGATGATGGACCACGCTGTGTGCAATTTTGCACTCGGGCATGTCTGGTGCCCCTACTCAGCCCACCCTCCCCCGCTCCCTCCCCCCCTCCCTCTCACGCTCCCTCCCGCGCTCCCTCCCCTCAGCTTGGCTCTCAAAGCAGCCACTTCTGTCACTTGGACCTTAACCCTTTCGCTGTTGTGGAAGTGTGCACATGTCGTGCTGCACCGTTCTCTAGGTGCTGTGGACATGTGTATCTACACTGCTTGGGTTTTCACGAAGTGCTGTGGATGTCTGTCTGTCCTGAGCTGCCGATCTCTCATTGCTGTGGATGTTACTTCTGTATCTTGGTGAATAAAAACGTTTAGAGCATTTATTGTACAACATATGAGCCTCATTTGTGAAAAACCTCGTTTCAATATCTCGAATCCTTTGAGATATGACAATTATCATGACCACGATTTGCGATGCATAAGGAGGGAAAGGGCTCATTGCTTGACTGTCAATTGGATATAAAACCCAATAACTTGAGAATGAAATTTGAGATCTACTTTAGTGATTCACGGGTATCGTGTTGGATAATGTTGTGAAAGATGCCCAATATTTCAATGAAACAGCTGCTTGTCAACTTCAGGTACTTACTAATGTGACTGTGCAGTGGCTCGCCAATATATGCGTTGGATCTCGAGAAAAGTGCAGGCAATGAAGGGTGGGGCTGTAATGTTATCATAGAGGGATTGTACAGGACAAAGACATACAGTGCCCCTACCTGAGAAATGGGCCCGGTCTTCACATGCCAAACCAACTCCCTCTGACCTATGTCTATGTCTATGTGACAGTGGTGTATTGCAGACTCATTCGTAGGGTTGACTTTATCTCCGATCTGGGGAGCTTATCAGTAGAGCTTAGCCATCTTCACTGTGTGTGTGTGTGTGTGTGTGTGTGTGTGTGTGTGTGTGTGTGTGTGTGTGTGTGTGCAAGGTGGATACTCTGATAAATAGATTCGAAATGCATCTCAACTGGCCCTCAAAACCTCAAGAAAAGCCAGAAGAAACGGAGAACTCCATGAGGATGTTTCTTGTATCTTATTTTGATGGCATATCCTTTAGGCAAAAAGGAATACAAACGTCTCAAAAATGAGATCGACAGGAAGTGCAAGATGGCTAAGCAGGGATGGCTAGAGGACAAATGTAAGGATGTAGAGGCTTATCTCACTATGGGTAAGATAGATACTGCCTACAGGAAAATTAAAAAGACCTTTGGAGAAAAGAGAACCACTTGTATGAATATCAAGAGCTCAGATGGAAACCCAGTTCTAAGCAAAGAAGGGGAGGCGGAAAGGTGGAAGGAGTATATAGAGGGTCTATACAAGGGCGATGTACTTGAGGACAGTATTATGGAAATGGAAGAGGATGTAGATGAAGATGAAATGGGAGATATGATACTGCGTGAAGAGTTTGACAGAGCACTGAAAGACCTGAGTCGAAACAAGGCCCCAGGAGTAGACAACATTCCATCAGAACTACTGACAGCCTCGGAAGAGCCGGTCCTGACAAAACTTTACCATCTGGTGAGCAAGATGTATGAGACAGGCGAAATACGCTCAGACTTCAAGAAGAATATAATAATTCCAATCCCAAAGAAAGCAGGTGTTGACAGATGTGAAAATTACCGAACTATCAGTTTAATAAGTCACGGCTGCAAAATACTAACGCGAATTCTTTACAGACGAATGGAAAAACTAGTAGAAGTGGACCTCGGGGAAGATCAGTTTGGATTCCGTAGAAATATTGGAACACGCGAGGCAATACGGACCCTGTGGCTTATCTTAGAAGAAAGATTAAGGAAAGGCAAACCTACGTTTCTAGCATTTGTAGACTTAGAGAAAGCTTTTGACAATGTTGACTGGAATACTATCTTTCAAATTCTGAGGGTGACAGGGGTAAAATATAGGGAGCGAAAGGCTATTTACAATTTGTATAGAAACCAAATGGCAGTTATAAGTGTCCAGGGACATGAAAGGGAAGCAGTGGTTGGGAAGGGAGTGAGACAGGACTGTAGCCTCTCACCAATGTTATTCAATCTGTATATTGAGCAAGCAGTGAAGGAAACAAAAGAAAAATTTGGAGTAGGTATTAAAATCCGTGGAGAAGAAATAAAAACTTTGAGGTTCACCGATGACATTGTAATTCTGTCAGGGACAGCAAAGGACTTGGAAGAGCAGCTGAACGGAATGGACCATATCTTGAAAGGAGGATGTAAGATGAACATCATCAAAAGCAAAACGAGGATAATGAAATGTAGTCGAATTAAGTCGGGTGATGCTGAGGGAGTTAGATTAGGAAATGAGACACTTAAAGTAGTGAAGGAGTTTTGCTATTTGGGGAGCAAAATAACTGATGATGGTCGAAGTAGAGAGGATATAAAATGTAGACTGGCAATGGCAAGGAAAGCGTTTCTGAAGAAGAGAAATTTGTTAACATCGAGTATAGATTTAAGTGTCGGGAAGTCGTTTCTGAAAGTATTTGTATGGAGTGTAGCCATGTATGGAAGTGAAACGTGGATGATAAATAGTTTGGACAAGAAGAGAATAGAAGCTTTCGAAATGTGGTGCTACAGAAGCATGCTGAAGATTAGATGGGTAGATCACATAACTAATGAGGAGGTATTGAATAGGATTGGGGAGAAGAGAAATTTGTGGCACAACTTGACTAGAAGAAGGGATCGGTTGGTAGGACACGTTCTGAGACATCAAGGGATCACCAATTTAGTAATGGAGGGCAGCGTGGAGAGTAAAAATCGTAGAGGGAGACCGAGGGATGAATACACCAAGCAGATTCAGAAGGATGTAGGTTGCAGTAGGTACTGGTTGATGGAGCATCTTGCACAGGATAGAGTAGCATGGAGAGCTGCATCAAACCAGTCTCAGGACTGAAGACCACAACAACAACAATCCTTAAAGACTGGCAGGCTGTTCCAGAAACATCAAATAAAGTGACTCTTCCACCCTCAAGTGCGAGTGCAAATAGTGCTGGGTTCTGTGAAGAAAGGAGAACAGGGATACACAAAATCCCATTCCAGTGTGGGAAATTGTATATTGGCCACACGTGTTGCACTATTAGACAGATGCCCTGAACACAGACGTCACACCAGACTGGGTCAACCAGAAAAGTCTGCTGCTGCTGAATGGCCTTGACATGGGACATAGCATGAACTACGGAGAGACAAAGATCCTTACGTCCACCTCCATGTATGGAGTCTTCATCATTAAAGAAATAGTTGAAATACCTATGTGATCAAAACTATCTGGACACCCCCAAAAACACAAGTTTTTCATATTAGGTGCATTGTGCTGCCGCCTACTGCCAGGTACTCCATATTAGCGACCTCAGTTGTCATTAAACATTGTGAGAGAGCAGAATGGGGTGCTCCACGGAACTCACGGACTACGAACATGGTCAGGTGATTGGGTGTCACTTGTTTCATACGTCTGTATGCAAGATTTCCACACTCCTAAACATGTGATAGTGAAGTGGGAACGTGAAGGGACACATACAGCACAAACGTGTACACGCCGACCTCGTCTGTCAATTGACTGAGACCACCGACATTTGAAGAGGTTCGCAATGTGTAATAGGCAGACATCTATGCGTACCATTACTCAGGAATTCCAAACTTCATCAGGATCCACTCTAAGTACTATGACAGTTAGGAGGGAGGTGATAAAAGCTGTATTTTATGGTCGAGCGGCTGCTCATAAGCCACACATCGTGCCGATAAATGCCAAATCACCCCTCGCTCAGTGTAAGGAGCTTAAACATTTGGCGATCGAACAGTGGAAAAACATTCTGTGGAGTGACGAATCACGGTACACAATGTGGCGATCCGATGGCAGAGTATGGGTTTGGCGAATGTCTGGTGAACGTCATCTGCCTCTGTGTGTAGTGCCAACAGTAAAATTCGGAGGTGGTGATGTTTAGTGGGGTCGTGTTTTTCGTGGAGGGGTTGCACCCCTTGTTTTGCATGGCAATATCACAGCACAGCCCTACATTGATGTTTTAATTGCCTCCTTGCTTGCCACTGTTGAAGAGCAATTTGGGGACAGCTATTGTGTGTTTCAACACGATCGAGCACCTGTTCGTAATACACAGCTTGTGGTGGAGTGGTTACACGACAATAACATCCCTATAATGGACTGGCCTGCACAGAGTCCTGACCTGAATCCTATAGAAAACCTGTGGGATGTTTTAGAAGGCCAACTTCGTGCCAGACCTCATTGACCAACATCGATACCTCTCCTCAGTGCAGCACTCCGTGAAGAATTGGCTGCCACTCCCCAAGAAACCTTCCAGCACCTGATTCATCATACGCCTGTGAGAATGGAATCTGTCATCGAGGCTAAGGGTGGGCCAACACCACTTTGAATTCCAGCATTACTGATGGAGGGCACCACGAACTTGTGATTTTCAACCAGGTGTCGGGATACTTTTGATCACATAGTGTTAGTATAAGAAATGACCTGATTGATAGACGCATGAGATGTCAACTCAGCAAGGCAGAGGGACCAGAACTGGTGGTACTAAAGTATCGTTGGTCACAGGCAAATGAATCCAACCTGTCAACACAGACAGCGAATCAGAGTTTGGACGCTTGACACACAGCCAGCGCACATGCCGTGATTTGCAGGCGCACTTTTCCCGTGTCACACTTTCGGAGACTGGCCTGTTTTTCTGGCAGGTGGCGCTGGATGTTGTCATCCTCTACAATGAAGTTACAGTCCCACCCCTTGGCACCTGCACTTTTCCAGCGTGCCAGCACTTACATTAGTGAGCCACTACAGCAAGAGGTCAATAAGCACCCAAAGTTGACAAGTAGCTGTGTCACTGAAGTATTGTGCATCTTTTACAACATTATCTGACGTGATACATGTGAACCACTAAAACAGTTACTAGATCGGGAAGCTCTATAGTGGCACGAATGAAATATCGTTTTGCTCTCAATTCTAAATAAAATTTCAATATCTTATCTACATTTCTTTCACTGCATTGTGTGAGCTCAATCGACCATGTGCAAAGTTTACCCAGTTCGTTTTTACCTTTGCAAATTCTTAAAAATTTCATGCAGTGCGGTACAAATGATGGATAGCTAAAAGAAACTCGATTCTTTATCGAATGAAGATATCAAACTATAAAATGTGCAGAAATCGTATTTTTTTCACATAATAATTTGAAAGAATCGGATGATAAAGAATTTCATATCAGCCAGAATACCATCTCCCAGCAAAGGCACCGGCATTTGGTGAGGAGTACAGCCGTGACGAAAGCTACCTCGGTACGGAATGCAGAGCGCACGTCTGCAGTACATCCACATCTACATCTACATTTATACTCCGCAAGCCACCCAACGGTGTGTGGCGGAGGGCACTTTACGTGCCACTGTCATTACCTCCCTTTCCTGTTCCAGTCGCGTATGGTTCGCAGGAGGAACGACTGCTGGAAAACCTCCGTGCGCACTCGAATCTCTCTGATTTTACATTCGTGATCTCCTCGGGAGGTATAAGTAGGGGGAAGCAATATATTCGATGCCTCATCCAGAAACACACCCTCTCGAAACCTGGACAGAAAGCTACACCACGATGCAGAGCGCCTCTCTTACAGAGTCTGCCACTCGAGTTTTCTAAACATCTCCGTAACGCTATCACGGTTACCAAATAACCCTGTGACGAAACGTGCCGCTCTTCTTTCGACTTTCTCTATCTCCTCTGTCAACCCGACCTGGTACCGATCCCACACTGATGAGCAATACTCCAGTATAGGTCGAACGAGTGTTTTGTAAGCCACCTCCTTTGTTGATGGACTACATTTTCTAAGGACTCTCCCATTGAATCTCAACCTGGCACCCGCCTTACCAACAATTAATTTTAAATGATTATTCCACTTCAGATCGTTCCGTACGCATGCTCCCAGATATTTTACAGAAGTAACTGCTACCAGTGTTTGTCCCGCTATCATATAATCGTACAATAAAGGATCCTTCTTTCTATGTATTGGCAATACATTACATTTGTCTATGTTAAGGGTCAGTTGCCACTCCCTTCGCCAAGTGCTTATCCGTTGCAGATCTTCCTGCATTTTGCTGCAGTTTTCTAACGCTGCAACTTCTCTGTATACTACAGCATCATCCATGAAAAGCTGCATGGAACTTCCGCACTATCTATTAGGTCATTTATACAGGGTGTTAGAAAAGGGTACGGCCAAACTTTCAGGAAACATTCCTCACACACAAATAAAGAAAAGATGTTACATGGACATGTGTCCGGAAACGCTTACTTTCCATGTTAGAGCTCATTTTAGTTTCGTCAGTATGCACTGTACTTCCTCGATTCACCGCCATGATTTCATACGGGATACTCTACCTGTGCTGCTAGAACATGTGCCTTTACAAGTACGATACAACATGTGGTTCATGCACGATGGAGCTCCTGCACATTTCAGTCAAAGTGTTCGTACGCTTCTCAACAACAGATTCGGTGACCGACGGATTGGTAGAGGCGGACCAATTCCGTGGCCTCCACGCTCTCCTGACCTCAACCCTCTCGACTTTCATTTACGGGGGCATTTCAAAGCTCTCGTCTACGCAACCCCGGTACCAAATGTAGAGACTCTTCGTGCTCGTATTGTGGATGGCTGTGATACAATTCGGTATTCTCCAGGGCCGCATCAGGGATTCCGTGTGACGGAGGGTGGATGCACGTATCCTCGCTAACGGAGGACATTTTGAAGATTTCCTGTAACAAAGTGTTTGAAGGCACGCTGGTATGTTCTGTTGCTGTGTGTTTCCATTCCACAATTAATGTGATTTGAAGAGAAGTAATAAAATGAGCTCTTACATGGAAAGTAAACGTTTCCAGACACATGTCCACATAACATATTTTCTTTCTTTGTGTGTGAGGAATTTATCCCGAAAGTTTGGCCGTACCTTTTTGTAACACCCTGTATATATTGTGTAAAGCAATGGTGCCATAACACTCCCCTGTGGCCCGCCAGAGGTTACTTTAATGTCTGTAGACGTCTCTCCATCGATAACAACATCTGTTTGCTAAAAACTCTTCAATCCACCCACACAGCTGGTCCGATATTCCGTAGGCTCCTACTTTGTTTATTGGGCGACAGTGCGGAACTGTATCAAATGCCTTCCGGAAGTCGAGGAAGTAGCGAAAGGGTTAAACTAGCTGCGCTCCTACGCCAGCACGAGAGGTATACAGTGTGTCGTATATTTGTTACTCGTACTGCCGGATGCATTCCACCTGTAGTTTTTGTTTGCGAGCTGGCGGTGGTGCTTGCAGGTGTACAAGGTGAGCAGCTCCTACTGGTCCCCGGACGGGGCAGGCCCTCGCCCGCTGCTGCTGCTGCTCACCGACTGGGGCGTCTACGTGTGCGGCCTCAGAGCCAACCTGACCTACTGTGCCGTGCTTGCTCTTGCCTACAGGGACTTGCACACTGTCATTGTAAGTGCTTCAGATTGCCTCGTGTATTAGTATTTTAGCTTTATATCTAAAAACAAAGATGATGTGACTTACCAAACGAAAGTGCTGGCAGGTCGATAGACACACAAACATACACACAAAATTCAAGCTTTCGCAACCAACGGTTGCTTCGTCAGGAAAGAGGGAAGGAGAAGGGAAGATGAAAGGATGTGGGTTTTAAGGGAGAGGGTAAGGAGTCATTCCAATCCCAGGAGCGGAAAGACTTACCTTAGGGGGAAAAAAGGACAGGTATACACTCGCACGCACACGCACACGCACACGCACACACACACACACACACAAGCTTGTGTCTGTGAAGCAAACGTTGGTTGAGAAAGCTTGAATTTTGTGTGTGTGTTTGTGTTTGTTTGTGTGTCTATCGACCTGCCAGCACTTTCATTTGGTAAGTCACATCATCTTTGTTTTTAGATATATTTTTCCCACGTGGAATGCTTCCCTCTATTATATTCATATCAGTATTTTAGCTTTATTAGACTTGTATTACTTTTCAATTTTACAGTCTATAATTACTGTGAAGTGCAACCATCTCGTACAGCTCGACGTGCTGTGTGCCTTCTTAACCCACTAGCATACAGTGACTTGTAACAGGTCACTTTAATAGGGCTCTGCTTTACCAGTTGCTCTCATCTTAGTTCACATGCAATGTCAATTTATGGCAGGAGCAGTTGTGAGTGGGCATTTGTTGCAGTGCAAAGTTGGCTTTTATTTTCAACGTGTTAGTAGCATGCGCGAAGCCTTATCTGTATGAAACTGAAACTGAAAGAATTGACTAGCTGCTTGAAGAAAGTGATTTAAATGGTATTGGTGAAGAAATAGACTTTGAAAACGGTGATTTTACATCTGCCTCTAGTGACAGATTTATCATATATTTGCAAATAATCCACACACATTTTTCCCAAATTTACGGACAAAAACTGGGGTGCGCAGATTAATTGTAGTAAGGTTGGTACTGCTCTGCCTCTGACAGTAGCTCCCACTATAGTATAGCTTTGTTGGGGCTCTGTGATATGTCAGTAGCATGCTGAAAGTGAAGTAGTACCGATGTGTTAACTTGTTGATTACAGCTACAAGGATCACTTGTACACAGCTAAAGAAAAAGTTATTGAAAAAGCAGTAAACATTGGAAACTGTGCGGAAAGTACGGCAGTGAGGGGTATATTCGTGACTGGTGAAAAAACAAACTGCAGATTCAAGTAATGAACGGTAACCGCCAGGAATTTTGGTGGACAAAAGGCAAAGCATTCGGACCACAAAAAAAGGCTCTGCTGTTACGCAGACGGGATGTGACGATACGGATGCGCAGTGACTAATGAAATGTGCTAGCTCAAAGCATTGACTTTAGCCAAAGAACTGAGCATCACTGGTTTCAAAGCTAGCTGAGGCTGGCCATCAAGATTTTTCAGTCGGAATGGTTTAGGCTTCCCGAGGAAAACTACCATCCCTCAGCGGCCTTCAGAGAATTACAAAGAAAAAATAGTGCATTTTTGTTTCTATGTGACACTAGTGGTGCAATCATTCCAATATATTATCGCCTATCGGGATCGCACACCAGTCTATTTTGAGATGCCACTCGACACCACTGCGAATGGGAATGGGGAATCCAGTGTCACGGTACGAATAGGTGCCAGTGAGGAGCAAAGATGTACAGTGATGTGTGTAGCTGGGGATGGACGAAAGCTATAGGAAAACTATTCCAAAAATACCAGTGAAAGGTGTATTGGTGAGTGCAAATCCAAAAGAGTGGAAGGACATTGACCTTGTGGTTGACTAGGTGATGCCTTAGCAACATTGCCCTGTTGCAGTACTGAAATTATGTAACATGTTGGGCCTGGACAGCTTCTGCGGGCAAAAAAATCTGACAAAATGCCTGAGAAGTTAGAAAAATGAGAAACTAACTTGATCATTATTCCTGAAGGCCCAAGAAAAATGGGAAATTAACTTGATCATTATCCCTGGAGGCCTAACATCCAACCTGCAACCACTAAATGTGTGTGTAAGTTGACCATTCAAAGCTGCACTTAGACAGCAATACACCCAATGGATGGCCGATAAAAATTTCAGCTTCACTTAGAGTGGAAAAATCGAGTGGCCAGATTTGTTCCATATTTGTGGGGGATGTAATGTGCATGGGACTCCATTCTACTACCACTGGTGGAGAAATCTTTCAAAAAATGTGATATCACAAATGTGGACTGAACGAAGAAAATGCTCTGCAAAGATGGCATCAACAACAATGATTCTTCTGCTTGTGATGATGGTGAAAGTGATGTTGAATAGAATCAGTATGTTAGAATAATTTTTTTGTAAATAAAACACAAATTAAACACAACATTTGTTTTTTTCCTCGCTTAATATTAGGATGCACGCATTATTTTATAGTGCTTATGATGATGATGGTACAAACAACAATGAAGGCAACTTAAGGGAGCCTGAAACAAGTCGCTGACAACGACTGATCGTTTGAAGTGGACTAATGTTAGGAATTGCCTTCACATTAGCAACAGCAACAGTGAAGGCAACGCAATGGCTTGTGGGAGTCAGTAGTCAAGAAAAGAAATATGTTTGCAGTTGCAGTACATTTGAAGATATTGGAAATACTGAAGCACAAAAGAAAGGTTGGTGAAGAGCACTGGTTAGCTATGACAGTAGACGAGTTCAGGCCAATTTTGCACTTTGTATTTTTATCTCTTAACTGAAAAAAAAAATTCTTTACAAGATTGACAGATATCAGAGTATATAACCCTGGAAAAAAATATTTGTGTTGGTGAAAGTCTGATGTTTAGGTACACACTACTGCAAGTGTAAAACAATCCTTCAAAAAGAGCAAGATATGGTTTGAAAGTATATGAATTATGCTCATAAGACACTGGTTGATGTTTAAAATTTATGCAGGTCTTGAGGGAAAACATTCTGTGAAAATTACAGCAAGTGAGATAATTTTGGTCTTGTCTGAAACTTCACTGGATGAATTGAGAACTAGATACATGGATAACAGTTCCCCTACATTGTTTCTAAAACTATTGAAGAGAGACATCTGTGCTTTTGGAACCGTAAGACCAAACGGGAGGAACACACTGATCGAGCTGAAGAATGCAGTGCTCAAAAAAGGCCATCTGACTTCTGTATTGGAAAATATAATTTTAGCAATCAGATGAATCAACAAGAGACCAGTGCATATGCTGCCAACCATTCATTACAAGCCAGTCTATGAAGTATAAAAAGAGAACGGAAAGTCTTCAGCTAAAACCTAAGCGCATCACTGATTACAGTAAAGGAATAGGTGGTTTTGATGCACATGATCAACATTGCCATCATATTCACTCATTAGATGATATGTGAAATGATATAAAAAATTATATTTTTGTATGTTAAACTAGGTAATTTTCAAGTCAAGTGTAATCCATATTAACATAATAAATGTAAAAGTAAAAGGAAGGGGAACAGGCATATTCTTCTCCTCCTCCTCCTCCTCCTCCTCCTCCTCCTCCCCCCTTCTTCTTCTTCTTCTTTGGGGGGGGGGGGGGGGGGGGGGGCTGTATCTCGTTAAGGAGAAGTGAAAAGAACGGTTCCAGCAAACATTTCATACCCTTTGTTTTTTTAATGTTAATGGGACTGCTATAGCATAATATGTTCTTCAGTTGGCATTAACGAGGGAAGAGTGGAAAGTAATGCGCAATAAGTTTATTACCAAAAAGTTCAACATGTAACAAAACAAAAAAAATCACAAATGAATATTTTACCTACTTTTCTACATAGTCATCAACGTTCTGAACATATTACTCCCATTGTGCTATTAGTTTCAATATTCTCTGTTCATAGAAGTCTGTTTGGTTGGAATATAGCTATCTGCAGACTGTTGATTTCAGTTCCGCACCTGTCGCAAAGTGTTGGCTGGCGAGGTATTTCTTTGTGGGACCAAACAGATGAAAGTTCAAAAGTGCAAGGTCCCGACTATGTGGTGGATGCTGGAGTACCTCCCACCCACCTTTGTGATTTTCTCACGAGCAGGAGCAGCAACGTGGGGGCAAGCAGTGTCACAAAGTAGTTTGCCACCATCAGAGTTAATGTGACGTTTGTCACAGAGGACACGTTGCAACTTAACCAAAGTTTTAATGTAGTCTGCCACATTCACAGTGGTCCAATGTTCAGTGAAGTCCACCAGTAACACGCTATGCATATCGCATAACACTGCCGCGAGCACTTTCCTAGCAGGTTGAGTCGACTTAATTTTCTCCTACTGGGGAACGAGCATGCTTCCACCCCATACGAGCCTGCTCGGTTTCTGGCGTGTACTGATATGTCCACAACTCATCACCAGTGATGAGTCCTTTCAGAAAGTTGTACCCTTCTGCGGCTTAATGCATTAAGCTTGTCACGATTCGCTGGTCCTTGTGGTTGTCTGTCAGGTTCTGAGGCACCCAGAGAGCACTAACTTAACAAAACTTCAAAGTGTCACGAACAGTATCGTACACTGCATCGTAGGATATGTAGAACTGCTGCGATAAAGTTTGTTGTTCCACACACTGGTCATTCAGAATTGTTATATCAATGAATCTGTCATTGTATGTGTTTGCAACTGATACCGGGCACATGGAATGTGATGAATCACAAAGATTCACACGACCTTCTTGGAGAAATTCGCACAGTCATCCGCACACACACCAAGTGTGCTCTGTGAATTTCATTCGGTTATGCTCTTTTGTCCACAGATAGCGAACTACACTTTGCTTCTCTTCACAAGCTGATGATTGATGACGGAAACATGCATGCTGTGCTTGTTTCGTAGTTCAGGCTTCTCTTGCTAGAGCTGCACTTGAAAACAAAAACCTTCTGTAGCACAAACTTCAAACTATATCATCGTGAAATTTTGATGTTTCAGCTGCAATAACAGGGTAGAAAAAAATTGTTGTGTGTCACTTTCCAGCCGTACCTCATACATTTGTGATAGACATCAGTAAAATCCTAATGGAAGCAACTCGGACATCACAGTTGTGTAGCTCAGTTATCTGTGCACTGCAGGTAATTTTCTCTTTGCCTAAGCTGTATTCACATTAATGGGAAATGCATTGCTGGTTTTTGTTAGTGGGCTGCTCTTTTAAACATTTGCATGAGTTAAATAGTTGAAAGGCTGATGTTGAGATTAAGAAGTGAAAAGAAAGATGTCATTTTAACACATATATACATGCCAATAAATCAGCACACTAATGAGGAAGTAGAGGAATATTATCAGAAGATTGAAGAAATTATGGATAAAGAAAAAAAGAAAGGCCTGGATCGTTGTAATGAGGGATTTGAATGCAGTGGTAGGAGAGGAAAAAGAAGAGGGAGTGGTTAGATGATTTGGATTGGGAAACAGGAATGACGGGAGGAAAAGGGTGGTTAATTTGTGCAGAGAAAATTCAGTTCTGATTGGAAACACATTGTGTGAACATCACAGAAGATGGGGATATACATAAATATCTAGGCTGAAAGACAACAGATAACAAATTGATGATATCGTATGCTTAAAGGCTGCCGGAGCATATCCTGGAACAGATATAAATTGGACCACAACTTGGTGGTGGCAGACGTGCAAATGAGGTTGAAAGGAGTGAGAGAAGAAAACCAAGAGAGAAATTTGACCTAGAAAGACTAAAGGAAAAAGGTAAGGATGCTGAGCTGGAAAACATATTTATATCAAAATTGGATGGAGGGCCCTATAAGGAGAGTGCAAATAGAAATGGAAGTGTGTCAGGCTAAACCTTAAGGAATATTCAGACGTAATAGTAGGGGTGAAGTAGTTCGTAAGGCTAAGGAAAGAATGGGTAACAAAGACAAGCTGGATATGATGAATGAAACAAGAAAATGGAAGACAGTAGGAACTGAAAAAGGGAAAAGAATGTACAGAATGCTGAATAATGAATTAAGGAGAGAAACAGAACAGGCAATGAAGATGTAGGTGAAAGAGATGACAAAGAAATAGAGAAACTACAAAAAGGAAGTAAAATACAAAATGCTCTGTAGATAAGGTGCTGACCTAGTCTCGGAAGCAAAGAAAAGCAGTAAGAGTGTGGGAATAGAAAGAAGTGATGGTACTATGGTTCATAAACTGTAGGAAGTTTTGGGAAAGTGTCAGGAATATGTAGAGTACCTATATGAGGCTGATCAAAAACCGAATGATATTGAATTAGAAGAGGAGGCGAGAGTTGCAGAAGAGAGAAAAAAGGATGCTGCATCTTGGAAGGAGAAGTAGAAAGAGCTTTAAGAGAGGTGAAGAATCACGGAGTAAGTGGAATTGATGGATTACCAGCAGAGTTGCTCAAGAGCCTCGGAAGTAGTGGTGTCAAAGAGCTAACTCATCTATTTAATAATATTATGAATGAAACTGAATGACAGGATGACTTTCTCTCTGTAGTAATGATCTGATTGAGAAGAAAAGCAATGCAAAGGAATGTGAGGGTTTTAGATCCACAAGTTTGATTTCTCGTGCAGCAAAAGTTCTGTGCGGGTGATAAAATATAGGACTTTCCGGAAGACTGGAAAAACTATTGCAGAGGAACAGTAACGGATTTAGAAGTGGAAAAGCTGCGAGAGATGCAGTTGGACTACTGAGAATTATAGGTGAAAGGTACAGTGAAAGAGGAAGAGATGGATCCGCAAGCAGAACGGCGTGTGTGTTTCAAATTCTGTGCGAATCTCAGGAAAAGTGCTACAGAGACCCTTGTAATGATTCGACAAGTGTTTGGGGGGCAGAGCACGAGCCTGGGCTCTCCGAGACCCAAAAAAGCGAGACAGGTGAAGAGCAAAGTGAACAGTGTGACGGTTGTTTTCTTTGATACCGAGGGCATTGTGCACAAAGAATTCGTCCCACCCAACCAAACAGTGAATTCCGCGTACTACTGTGACATTTTGCGGCAGCTCCGTGAAAATGTGCGGTGACGACGGCCCGAACTTTGGCGTCGAGGGAACTGGCTGCCGCATCACGACGAAGCACCCTGTCACGAGTCCTTGCTCACAGGGACCTTTTTGGCAAAAAACAACACTGCAGTTGTACCCCACCCACCGTAATTGCCACATTTGGCACCTTGCGACTTCGCGCTATTCCCAAAACTGAAACTGAGTCGAAAGGCAGTCGGTTCGATATTCTAGAGAGGATTCGAGAAGCATCATTGCTGGTAATAAACCCCGTCAAAGAACAGGACTTCCAGAAAACGTTTGATTAGTGGCAGAAACTCTGGGACTGGTGTGTATGTGCACATGGGAACTATTTAGATGGTGATGGTGACCATTCGTCCAAAGGTAAGGTTTTCAACAGATGGCAGCACCAGTCCAGAAAATGTTGGGTAGCACCTCATGTAAGTGTGCAGCTGTGTGAAAATGTTAACATCAGAACTGTGTGCCAATTTGTTGAGAGACAGGTGGGAGTGGGAGTGGGGGGATGCGGTAGGGCGGGAGGGGGGGGGGGGTACACGAACTAGATTGAATCCAATAGTCAGCTAATTTCTGACGCTTGTTTAGATGAATTGTGGACTGGTTTCTAATGTTTACTCATAGCAGAAAGAGCCTCTGTCCAAAAACACAAAATAAGATTTTTAAAAAGTGTAAGATTGTGAAAATAAATAAAAGCGTATCCTGAGACCATATCACAACATTAGGATGAAGAAGAATTGCTGCAGTATGTGCCAGTTGAAAAATATCACCTCTTACAAACATACTTTCATGTTTACAGAAAATAAATATAAATTGAGCATGTTTACAGCATATCAACAGAAATCTTATGCTGTCCGATTAAACCACCTATTTTGATGATTATTTCTTCACGCACTACCTTTATTTACCTGGAGGAAGGACTAGACGTACTGGTTTTCCACTTATGTGGTCTTGATAGAAAATCATTTTAACACTTTGACAGCTGAGTACACATAGACTTGCCGTTTCTTAGAATGCCAGCCATCTTTGTGATTTTTTTCAATATTTTATTTATCAAGAAGACTGGCCAAAATTTAACAGTGATACTGTTCTTTTATGAGAGTTTAAAGCTACTACTCCTAAATTACATATTTCCAGATTCTTGGTATGTTTAGGATTTTTGTCATATATTTTTAATGAATGTTAGGTTTTGCAAAAAATATGTTAACCAAATCCAAAATAATTTATATACCATTATATTTTTAGTAATGAAAAAGTAAAAACCTGAAGCTATAATTATAAATTATCACACTTTTCTTTCACATAGTGTAATTTTTTGTGTTCCTATCCCTTTTTATTGGCCTCCTTTCAGCAATGGCAGGACTGATAATTTTTGATTATACATTCATTACAGAATCACTGTCTTTGGTTTCTGATCTTATAACAAAAAAAATTATAGCAAAAAAAAGTGTTTCGTTGTCCAGAAAATGAAGAAACAGCAGAACAGAATGCAGACAGTTGTTTTGGCAAAGGCCATCCCATAATATTTCTGTTTAATGCAGCCTCATTGCAGCATTATTAACGACAAAAGTGTTGCAGTTGTACGTATCTGTAAAATATGGAAATATGGCCTGTTTAAACACAGCTTAAAAACAGAGAGGTGGTAGAGAGGCCTTTGTACCAAGCAGACTCTACAAGTGATGGGAAACTATGCACGACAACAATGACGACGATTTCAGCGAGTGTTTTTGTCAAATCAGAATAAATACTTATTTCTTAACAGTGGATCGTACATTACTGTTACAGCGTTTCTAATTACATACCACAACAAAAATATGTTAATTGTTGTTGTTGTTGTGGTCTTCAGTCCTGAGACTGGTTTGATGCAGCTCTCCATACTACTCTATCCTGTGCAAGCTTCTTCATCTCCCAGTACCTACTGCAACCTACATCCTTCTGAATCTGCTTGGTGTATTCATCTCTTGGTCTCCCTCTACGATTTTTACCCTCCACGCTGCCCTCCAGTACTAAATTGGTGATCCCTTGATGCCTCAGAATATGCCCTACCAACCGATCCCTTCTTCTAGTCAAGTTGTGCCACAAACTTCTCTTCTCCCCAATTCTATCCAATACCTCCTCATTAGTTATATGATCTACCCATCTAATCTTCAGCATTCTTCTGTAGCACCACATTTCGAAAGCTTCTATTCTCTTCTTGTCCAAACTATTTATTGTCCACGTTTCACTTCCATACATGGCTACACTCCATACAAATACTTTCAGAAACGATTTCCTGACACTTAAATCTATACTCGATGTTAACAAATTTCTCTTCTTCATTTCTCTTCTACATTTGATATCCTCTCTACTTCAACCATCATCAGTTAATTTGCTCCCCAAATAGCAAAACTCCTTCACTACTTTAAGTGTCTCATTTCCTAATCTAATACCCTCAGCATCACCTGACTTAATTCGACTACATTCCATTATCCTCGTTTTGCTTTTGTTGATGTTCATCTTACATCCTCCTTTCAAGGCACTGTCCATTCCGCTCAACTGCTCTTCCAAGTCTTTTGCTGTCTCTGACAGAATTACAATGTCATCGGCGAACCTCAGTTTTTATTTCTTCTCCATGGTTTTTAATACCTACTCCGAATTTTTCTTTTGTTTCCTTCACTGCTTGCTCACTATACAGATTGAATAACATCGGGGAGAGGCTACAACCCTGTCTCACTCCCTTCCCAACCACTGCTTCCCTTTTATGCCCCTCAACTCTTATAATTATATGTTAATTATCTACTAATTATTCCTCTTAGACATAACATTACCATCTTTCGTAACATAATACACCAGAAAAGCAATGTATAGCCCGTTTGACATTTGCAGGCGGGCCCGCGGCTGCAGACGTTGATCCTGGTTCCGGATCCCGTGACACACCCACTGCCGCCACTAGCCCTGGCGACGCCAGATGGCGACTGCGCACGCTCGCTGCTCTGCCACCTGGACGTGGCGGCGCGCCGGGCGTCCGCCTCGCAGAAGGTCCCCGGCGGCCCCAGGGCGCGGCTGCTGCTCCCGGTGCGGGGCAGACCGACGGCTCCGGCAGTTGCGGAGGTGTCGGCGGATGACATGGCGCGCCTCAAGGCTCAGTTGGACGTGAGTGTCGTGGAGGCTCCCCGGCGCGTCACGGGTCGTCCCCAGTCAGAGGGTAGTGTGCGGAAAGTCCCGGAGAAAGGGATGGGCTCAGCAGATGACGAGGTGGGCACAAACGTGCCGCATCCAGATGGGGTGGCCGCGTTCCGCGAGTACTGCCGCCGCTGCGTCGTTTTGTAGGTGCAAGGACAGGCCTGGGGGGGGCCTTTGACTGCCAGTGTTGCGGAAAATGGCAGTTGTCGCGAAATGCCTGACAGGGCTCTGTGTGCACGGCGGGTAAAATCTGCCATCGTACTGGTGTGAGGTGCTCGTAAATCCAAATAGGGAATCTCAGTATGAATTTGCTGCCAATTTCATTTGTGTAGCGCTCTGTCTGTTCTGCTTTCTACAAGTTATTCGGCTGCTGTGCAGGGCTGGCTGTTTTTAGTATTCTGTCTTTGTATAATTTTTATGTGGAATCAGATCTGCAGCCCATTACAGTATTTGTGTATTTACTGCGTGCAGTATTGTCGTTGACCTGTCGTGTGGATAGATTCCACTTCCTTCCTCTTTGTCTCTTTTCTTGTGTCTAGTTTTGAGAAAAAAAGTCTGCTTATTACTTGTAGCATTTTTTATACCAAAGAGGCAGTATTATTTTGGCAATCTGACTTACTTGTTCCTCAATAATGGCAGTGAATATTCTATTGTTTGTAGTAATTGGTCATTTGCTGACAAGCTGTTGGTTGAATGTTAAACTTTGTCCTCGTTTTTAGTGGTACTAATTGGGAACTTGAATAAATGCCTCCAGTATTAGTTAATGGGTGATAATGGTGGACACCCCAGGATAAAATGAGCAAATTTTAGGACAGGCACTTTAAATGCATTGTGATTCATATTGTGGAATATTTACTTTTGGGACCCACTGAACATATTGTGAGGTACTGTTGTCCCTTAATCGAGGAATTACCCAATTCTTTCCTACGGACTGAGAAAATGTCAACATGTGTTTACCATAGTGTAAAATACGTTGAAAGGTAATTCAAATGAAAACTATATTTATACTTTATCCAATGCTGTTAAACTGAAGTATAACAAGTACTAATTGCACCACTCCCAAATATAACATTTATTTTCAAGCTACATTCTCATCATTTTTAAACCCTGTGTTTAACGATTTTGGTGTTTCATAGCGTCAGCACTCATTGTGTCTGCCTGCTAAATCTTATCTATCACATTTAAATTCTTTCACATAGATTATTACAAATGACAGAAGTTGAAATCATATTTTAATTATTTTTTTTAATAACTATCATCCCATCCCTTCTCCCTACTAAAGGGTCCGTTGTGGGTAGGATGTCCAATATGGGATTTTTCAGCTTCTTTTTTACTCCAATAACAAGGTCAGTATTTCTATTCTGCTGTATCAGACATTTTGTTTTTGTGTTCAGTTAATATACAGTGAATTTCAAAGCTGTAATACTCTCATGGTCAAGTAACAGATGTGCCCAAAAAACTGAAGTGCCACCAGAACTATGAGTGTAAAAAATAAGACTTTTTGGTGTTTTGGATAAGGGTCGTTATTGTTGAAGATGTAGCATGATTAATACAACACTGAGGTTAATTTCCTGATGACAGTGTATTCTGGACAAACACTTGTGGCCTTTGACACTGGATTTCTGAGGCATATCTGGCCACTCATCAAGAGATCATACACTCTTCAAATTGAGTTTACTTGAACTGACCATCCAAAATAAATTATGTGATACAGTGGTGTGGAGGAACTGACAGTTTTACTGGAATACCGTACACTAATCACATTGTCACTAAATTGTCAAACCTGTGGTCTGTGCTGCTTTTGATTGTTAAACGGCCAGAAGTTGGAAATGCTAACGCACAAGAGCGAATTTTGAGTTGCTACGCATTATATGTTACATTGAATTCAAAGAAAGGAATATAAATGCAATAAGCCAAAACACCTTATGTAAGAGTCAGCTCTTTCTAGTGGTACATATGGAAAAAATTGTTACCAACGCTTGGTGCTTTCCAAAACATACAGATAACATGATCATGCTAATCTTTCACTAAATTGACAGTTAGTGCTAATGTCCACTGACCACGACAATTCAAAATGATGGTCGCCTGAAGGTTACAGTGTTTGATCCTTACTGTTCTTCCCATAGAGGCATTGGAGCAGATTTTAGATGACTTATGTGTAATGCCAAGGACAGATATGTACTAAATTTCTGATGTACATCATCACCCAGAGCACACACTATCCCATTTGAAATTTCTTTACAATCGCACAGTTTTCGCTATTGAAAAGATCTCACTTTAGCCCTCACTCGTCACAGTCTTTACTGTGACGTCTGAGCAGCTGAGATATCATTGGATAAATGAAGGTCCTTGTGTATTTCAGTTAAGATTCATGGAAATTTAAAATAGTTCGCGTCAAGGTAAATCCACATGACATTGTGCCATGTTTTCAATGTAGGATGAAGTACTCCACTTCTTGTGATTCATGACTACAGGGAAGCATAATAATATACTTCTCTTGCAATGGCACCAGTTATTGCCAAGTTTTCGTGTTGTTCAGTTTCATTGTATTCTCTAAATGTGAACAATTCTTTAAATTTGTGCAGTTGTCAAGTTGACTGTAGTCAACACGGCATTCCTGCAAAAGTTATTGTTCTCAGTTTTGCTCTTGTGTTGTTAGTCAGATAAGAGACTGCTTCGAAGGTTTAGACAGACTGTCATTTAATTTGTGCGACACACTGACACTCGGGTAGCAACTTTTTCATTGAATTGTAGCATTTTATTTGTATTATTCCAGAAACACTGAAACTGCATGTCTGAATGGGGTGGGTGATCGTCATTGCCGGCACACGAACAAATCGTTCACTCCACTGTCAGTCGCACACGGTTACGAAACATATCGACACATTAAAACAGTGTGCCGGATTGTGACTGTGAACTAGTTTTCTGCCGTCCCGGCACGACTCGCGGCCCGCAGACGATTTCCGCAGGCACGCTTTGGTCTTGCAGATGGCTCGGTCAGTAGCTGAACTTCCTACAAAATATGAGGTCTGGGTTTGAGTCACAGTGCAGTGTGCAGTAAACCTGCCGGACAGTACGTGTTCACTAGGCTTAATAATGTACATATGCCTGTTTTTGTTGTGCATTTTGTAGTGTTCTCAATGGATTGGAAAGTAAAGATTTGACTCACTGCTGTCATTGAAGATTAAATATTATGCTTGTTCTTTGGCCTCTTAACTGACTGTAGCCTCGTGTGTAGCAATTGGAGCCTTCACCTCTTTCTACATCTACATCCATACTCCGCAAGCCACCTGACGGCGTGTGGTGGAGGGTACCTTGAATACCTCTATCGGTTCTCCCTTCTATTCCATTCTCGTATTGTTCGTGGAAAGAAAGATTGTCGGTATGCCTCTGTGTGGGTTCTAATCTCTCTGACTTTATCCTCGTAGTCTCTTCGCGAGATGTATGTAGGAGGGAGCAATATACTGCTTGACTCCTCGGTGAAGGTATGTTCTCGAAACTTCAACATAAGCCCGTACTGAGCTACTGAACGTCTCTCTTGCAGAGTCTTCTACTGGAGTTTATCCATCGTTTCCGTAACGCTTTCGCGATTACTAAATGATCCTGTAACGAAGCACGCTGCTGTCCATTGGATCTTTTCTCTCTCTCTCTCTCTCTCTCTCTCTCTCTCTCTCTCTCTCTCTCTCTCTCTCTCTCTCTCTCTCCCTTCCATCGACCCTACCTGGTACGGATCCCACACCTCTGAGAAGTATTCAAGCAGTGGGCGAACAAGTGTACTGTAACATATTTCCTTTGTTTTCTGAATGCATTTCCTTAGGATTCTTCCAATGAATCTCAGTCTGGCATCTGCTTTACCGATGATTAATTTTATATGGCCATTCTATTTTAAATCACTCCTAATGCCTACTCCCAGATAATTTATGGAATGAACTGCTTCCATTTGCTGACCTGCTATATTGTAGCTAAATGATAAAGGATCTTTCTTTCTATGTATTCGCAGTGCATTACATTTGTCTACATTGAGATTCAATTGCCATTCCCTGCACCATGTGTCAGTTCATTGCAGATCCTCCTGCATTTCAGTACAATTTTCCATTGTTACATCCTCTCAATATACTATAGCATCATCCGCAAAAAGCCTCAGTGAACTTCCGATGTTATCCACAAGGCCATTTACGTATATTGTGAATAGCGACAGTGTTACGACACTCCCTCTTTACTTTACTCTTTATGGTGGAAGGAAAAGCAGTAGAACAATTTCTACTTTTCTTCTGTAATTATTCTGGCGCTTTTCGTATATACATTGGTGTGCAAAACGTTAGGAGAAAAGTAACTTTCACGTGCCACGTCACTGCCGAGGAACGTAGCTCGATGAAACTTTGACCGTACGTAGAAAGAACTGCTACGGTGTAGTCCAGAAGGCAACTGAAAGAAATACACAGTGAGTTGAAGAGAACTGCAAAGACAGTAATTACACTGAAGTCACCTCGAACTCTGAAGATCCTGTAGACATTAAGATAGGTGGAATGTGATTGTTAATAGTGTTTGTGGTCACCACAGCTGCAGACGTATGCTTCGCACTGTACTTCCTTACTGGCCACAACGTTGGTAAGGCATTCTTGTGGTAGGCTGTTCTGTTCCCCCACCGACACAGTAGGAAACGGCCGGGTGGCCGTCAGGTGATGTAGATGTAGAGATAGAGGTGCGCGCGGAAGTGCCGCAGTACATTTCCCCGAAACGTCCCACATGTACTCGGTGGGGCTAAGTCGGGAGAATGGGCAGGCCGGCCCATTTGTCAAATATCTTTTCGACCCGGCAGCTACTCCACGTGCGCCATTGGTGTGGCTGCTCATTGTCTGTAAACGCGAAGTCGGGTCTGAACGGACCTGTGAAAAGATGTACAGAGTGTGACAGTAATATTGACTGGTGAGTATATTGTGTTGACAGATTTGGTGACAGATTTGGAGATCAGTACAGTTGCGCAACATTATGCCTCCCCACACTGTAGCATCTCGACCACCAAAATGATCGTATTTGACAGTGTTTCCAGATGTATTATGTACTCTCTTATGTTGAGAGGTCGGAATGTGGAATGCATCTAAGAATGTTGTCGAACGTGATCATTTTGGTGGTCCAGAAGGTACTGTACTCCATCCCCACTCGCGTCTTTTCGGCAGTGAATTTGGCCTCGACTTCATTTTAATGGATGACAGTGAGTGACCGTATCAAACTGCACGAATCGAGTAGTTCTCGGAAACGTGAGGGTATTCACCAATAGACTGGCTCGCCTGCTCCCCCAATTTAAATCTCATCGCGTACATTTGGGATGTATTGCGAAGACGTATTATGGTACATCCACTTGTACCGACGACCGTCCCGTAGTCCTCGACAGCACTGGTGGAGGAATAGAATGTCCTAAGATGAGAACTTCTTACCACCTGCACGCGTGTCCAAAGGAACTTTGCTTCGTAATCAGAATAACATAGGCACTGCTATATTGTATCTTACCACCGTTGTGGCCAACACACGGGCACATTGCAGAACGTGCATTGCTGCCTCTGCCAATTGCAAATCCTGTTAAGAATCACATCCCGCCTTTTGTAATGTCCGGGGGACTCTCGTAAATCGCTGTGACCTCAGTATATTTGTTGTCTTTGAATAAATGTGCCATTTCTCTTCATATTTCTTTAGGTTGCCTCATGTACTAAACTGTAACAGTTCTTTCTATGTACAGTCAAAGTTCCATCAAGCTATGTTCCTTGGTAGTGACACATTGTGTGAAAGTTACTTTTAGCCTTAAGGTTTGTGCACCAGCGTATAGCCCATACACTGTTGAAAATGATTTATAGCGGCCATCAGATAACAAAAGCTTTTGATCTTTGCATTTAACTCAGAAACACTATGTGCGAGTGCAGAATTCAGAATGATAGAGTCATCTGTTTCAATACGTAACACCACAATTTGGAGGCATTTCAGTTTTTAAAAAGTTCTGAAGTGACGGAACAGTGACAATTTCAGAATGGTGTGGAGCAGCATGTCTATCTCTGCCCAAAATCACAACAGCACAGATTATTGTTGTTGTACGCTTCTGCTAACTGCCTCGCTGCATTTGTGGCAGCTAGTACATTTGTCTTAATTGCTGTGGCACAACTATTTGTGGTCTAGATTTCATTTTTCCCTAGGATGAAAACTGAGATTCATATCAACTGTTTAAGTCCTCAGGATTGGCTTCACAATTTTCTTTGGTCCCATTGTGCCATTGAACTGTCTGTTACTTTGGAATTGAAAATATCTTGCAGGTCGGATATTCGCAAGGCAGTAGGAATTAGCTTACTGACGGACACAATGTGAGCCAGTGAGATATGCTGACAGTTTCAACGCAGACAGCTTTACGAGTTGGAATGTAGGGACGACAAGTTTGTTCAGTTCACAATACGGTCACAGCAAAACATCTAAGTTCAGCTGTCACTGATGGCACACAAACAACATTTAACTTTTCCTCAGTTTCAAAAGTTGGAAATGACTAGATAGACAATTCTAATGCACAAAAACTGTGGATTGTTTTTCACAGATGTTTACTTACCTCTTCTGTGAAAAGGGAGAAGAGAAGAATTGTCCAGTTCAAAGAATCGCAATGGATGAAAAAGGTATTTGAGACACAGTAAGACTTCGTACATCACCCCTCCGTCTACTATTAAATGTACCCACACTGCATTGTATGTAATTAAAGCACATTTGAGAAAAATTTGGTTAAAATGGCGGACAAATGTAACCTCGTGTGTTCAGTGCGGTTCCTTTTTTCCATTCAAAATCACAGGAAAGATGAGTGCTTACCTGTCCCTCCTGATTATTGTACATTCTAGCCTGGGATTTCCATTGTTATTTAGTCCAGCTCTGTAGGAGTGAGTGATGCAGTGAAAGACAAGTCCTGTGACATTCCCTCTTACTGTATAGAAGATGTTGTGTTCAGGCTGTATCACTCAATATTGAGAGACAAACCTCTGTGTGAATAGTGTTTTGGTTTTGTATTTCTAGTGATGCACTGCTTTTTGTAAATATTTTCAGCTAAACTGTGTCGTGTTGCCGGTTTATTAATTCTTACATCTGCTGCAGATTTTTCTAATCCATTCCGTTTAATTTCTCAAAGATATTGGAATTTACTAACCCTTTCTATTTTATCTATTTTATTTCTCTACATTTTGGTACATTATTTTAGGTGATGAATTCAGTTTTTTCAGCTGAAATTCTTCAGCAAGTTCCGTTAACAGTTTTCTCTTTAGGATTTGAATAATTGTCCATGTTAGATTTGCTGAAAGTATTGCAAAGTCATTTGCAAAAGCCAAGCAGTGGACTGTAATTCTGTTTAGTTTCCTCCCTATCTTCAGTTTTGTAACATTTTAAGCTCCTAATTCCAGATTTTTAAAAAATTTTCCTAAAAACATGGTTATGCAGTGAATGAGGCTATTATACTTATTGTTCATAGAGGCTATTTTTTAGTGTTTTTAAGAATTTGAATACTTTTTCCTTTTGAAGAAAACTGACTAGTTGCGGATTACAGTACCTGCCCACTGCACACATACCTTTCCTGAATGTTTTCGAGTGTGTCCGTTTTCCCTGTGGTTTCTGAAACCTGATTTCCAGATGGGGAAGTGCTTTGGAAAACAAATTGTGGGACCAGCCAGCAAGAGTAGTGCCTGGAAATTTGACTCGCAGAGTATTGTTTTGTTTGTTCTTGCAGCGAGGAAGCTGCTGGCATTTATATTATAGAGTTATGATAGTTACCCGCTCTAGACTAGGAGGATGCGATTCGATTGGGAGCTCCGAGCACCCGGTGATAACGATAGTGTCTCCGGCTCTTTCGTGGCCGAGTCACTGTAGCTGGAAAATTCAGTTTCTTGCCCATTTTTTGTGTAAGCTAGTCAGGTAGTCTTTTGCTGTACATTTGAAATGTGATGATTTGATCTGTTTATCAAAACTGACTTGGGAAGCATTCACCAGCTGGTGAACAATGTGTCCAGATTGATTCTCATGTTCAGGTAAAAGTTTGGAACGAACTGTTGCTACCAGTCATGGCATTTTGGGAACTAAATGCAGCGATGGAAAATTTGGAACGACATGGTAGAACTTAAATACCTGTGGTAGGATATATGAGTGTACTGATTTTCCGGAAAAGTAAATTTTATGCATTTAAAATCTCCTCTCTCCTTTGAATCAGGGATAAACTAAACATTGCAACGGTCAGAGAGATGACAGCAGCAACATACCTCTACATGAACCTGCTTACTGTAGTGAGCTTTGCTCCTTTCCTCAGTGGCGGAAGTATGTAGTTTAGGAACTGGTGTAGAGCTCTGTCGTTCCTCCCCCTTGAGTCCCCACCAGCCCCGCAAACACATCAAATAATTCCTGCTTACACCTCAAATGCATGCAAACAGAAATTTCTATATTCTACTATAGCAGCTGCATTTTGCTCCAAATTGCTTTCAAGTTTTAGGCAAATACTGCTTAGAGAAACACACCCGAAATATAATAAGTCACTCATCAACTGTCATTAAAGTGGCAGTAATATCAGAATGATTTATTCTATTTACTTTCTTCAGCCTTGTCATTTTCAGGCTCAGAGAAACAGCTCACAGATTCGTCGTCATCGTCACCATCATCGTAATCACAAAGTAATTCCGAAAGAATTTTCAGGTATTATTGCATCGAGAATAAAAAAAATCCCTTGGAACTTTCCTTACAACTTAGAGAAGAAGAATTATGCAGAAAAAATATTTGTAAATAATTGTATTTAAATATGTACAAATGAGTAAATGTTTGTTTGGGACTTCTGTGGACCAGTTCTTGCAGCAGAAAACGTATTCGCATTGGGCCGCTTGTATCGCATGAGGATGCACAGTAATCGCAGTTTAATCTGAAAACAATGATCCCGATTATGACTCGGATTACACGTTCAAAACATTTAGACAGTGAAAGAAAATACGTTGCTGTAAGAAGTTACAAAATAGGCAAAAGAAAATTCTCTTGGGCATTTTTGATCCAAAATAGGTGCTTATGTATTTGCATTACATAATTAAAAAATGTGAAACTGTTCTGGAAAGAGTGCCACATCCAAAAACATGCTATTGCAGTTTCATGATTTTATAACAGGTGTAACAGTCATTTCCGTGTTGTAAACACATGTGACTGATTAGAGATCCTGATCGTGACAGAAACTATAATTTAATACACTTAAATTGGTACATAAATTCAGCTACACATGCTGTGGATCTTTAATGAATCGGTGTTGGACCCTAAACAGTTATTGCCTCTGTCCATTCCCTCAAATTTGTAACAATCAGAGTACCTTTGATTGAATTCTCTCATGTTGAGAAATTAGGAGGAGCAATCTATGTTTCACTTGGCAAAAAAACTATCAGTAGCATAAACTTTTCTTTATTTTGACTATCGGTTTTGACAGATACATCTGTCATCTTCTGGTCTTCAAAAAATTTTCATTATAAAATGCATTTATTGTGCCACATTGTCATTATGGTGAATAAAAAATAGCACATTATACAGAGGTTTGTCATAAATAAAACATTTACAGGTAAAAAGGTTCTTGTGCACATGGCTGTGTCCACATGCTCAGCACTCACAAATGATTGTCAATTCTCAAAAATCACATTATACAGTAAAATGCCCGTTCGCATTTACTGTATATTGTGATTTTTAAGAATTAAAGTCGTTAGTGAGTGCTCACAGCCATGTGCACAAGATGTTTTTTTATTATAAATGTTTTATTTCTGACAAACCTTTGTATAATGTGATTTTTTTTTTTATCCACATAATGACAAAATGGAATGACATTCTAAGTTACTATGGACACATTTTGTAATGAAAATTTTTTTGAAGCCCAGAAGATGACAGTTATATCTATCAAAATTAGTTATCAAAAACAAAACTGAATTTATAAGATCTTGTCTATCAAACATTTTTGACAAAGTACCTTTGCTAAAAAAAAGATCGATTTTCTTTATTTTGCGATCTCAAATTTGAACTTACCACACAGACTGAGAGAATGAAAACCCTCACAAAACAAGCAAATCGTAAAAGCATTTAAATGACTTACAAGCTCTGCGTCCACAGAAGTATATATCAAACTAAAATCATTGGCATCACTTTCACAGCTACCATGTGAGAATAATTTTTGTTTACAAACTATTTTAGTGAATAAAAGCACACGTGCGTGGTAAATGGTCGAGCCTAGACCGTAAGCTGTCAATTGTGTGCCCACGCCTATAAGTGTCAGGGACAAATCTATGCTGTGGTACCCAGTGTGGACTGCAGATACCCCTCCTACTCCCGCATCCTGCCCTCCCACTTTCTTGTATTACCAAACTGATGATTCCTTGAAGCACCAGATTGATTGTGTGCTGTCAGCTTATCCTCACTTTCTGTCAATTTGATCTATAAAGAGCTTTTTTGCACAATTCTATCCATTTCCTCTTCACCGGTTACTCATTCTGCACGTCTAACATTCAGAATTCCTGCATATCGCCACATTTCCCGAGTTCACATTCTCTTCACTGTATGCTGTTTATTGTCCATCTTTCATTGTTATGTAAGGCTACACTCCAGACTCTTGCTTTCGTATAGTCTTCCTTGCACTTTAAATTTATGCTTTGTTTACAACCGCCTCTTTCAAGAAAGCTCTTATTGCTGTTGCCAGTCTGCATTTTGTACCATCTTCACTTTTGCTGTCGTCTCGTAGTTTGCTCCCAAATTGGCAAAGTTCTTCTATTACTTAATAAAATTTCAGAAGTAGTACTGTTACAGGTCCACCGTCTCAAACTCTATTTATGCTGAGGCGTGTTTTACACTATCACTCATTGTATGTATTGATTAGAGAAAAAAAGTCTTGTTTAAAAAATGCTGTAAAGTGAAGAGGCTACATTTAGGAAATCACATGTAAATTTTAACGAGGCCATAGCATCTCTCCTACTGGACTTCGGCAGTGCTGTGACTGGTAGCAGAATTTGTTCCATTTCACTAGTACCTCAAATATTTCAGTGCGGCAATGAAACAGTGTCGGCTCCCCATCTGTATACATTAACTTGTTTCTCAGTAATATCGACTCAGCTGTAATCGTATTTTCTCACCCTTCGCAGTACGCCACAGTCGGTGTCGTGTCGGAAACCGTGTCGCACAGTTATTCTGAATGTGGCCGCAGTGGGGTTAAAATCCCTGCTGCTGGGCCAGGAAACAGTATTACTGCATTTACACATTATTGTACCACAGTATATTCGTGTAGTGTGTAGGTCACACAATGAGGGAAGTTTCGTCTTCTACATTGTGTTGTGCAATATGTATATCGGTGTCATAGCTTTTGTGATTCTAGTACATGTTACCTAGCTTGTCCCCTGTTGCTCAGTGTTTCCAGCTGTCTACAGTTGTGTAATCTGCAGATATCGCACACATATACCTGTTCACAGATTAGACTTCCTGCGGAAATAGAATCTCTCTTATATATATATACAAATTTAAGACAGCCTCGGAATGCCTATATTTGTGCAGAGTTACCCCAGCTAAATAGCATAATTCAATGTTAATATCTACTGTACCCTTCAGAGTACGTATTATACCGACGGAAAGTATTATCGGAGAGGCTTGCCCTTGACGTGTGTGCAATTTCGGTAAGCACAATTTAGAGTATATTCGTCAGTAATTGTGATTGTCTGTGCTCTTTTCATTCCTGAAGACAGGGTAAACCTTTCTCTTTGTGCGTGCAATAGCTGCCGATATAAGATATATATGTATACATATATAATATATTTAACTATATATTGTACTGTAGTTTCTAATGTTACTTTAGTTGGTGTGTGTTTTATGCCTTATGCACAATTAGTCGGAGCACAACACTTAGAGCTGGCATAAATTCTGTACTAATCAGGCTGACCACTGTGATAAGGAATGCTTTTTTTTAATAACTGCGGGGAGGAAAAGCATCAGTGTGGAGAACAAAAGTTAAAAAATAATAATACTCTTTTTGTTTATTTACGCTTAATGGAATTGTATTTAAATTTATTTATTTTGTTACTGTGTATTTGGTATATTTTATAAACAGAGAATTTACCTTGTGCAATGTAAAAAGAAAAAAAATCTGAGAATAAACTTTTATTTTCAGAATTCAGTTCTCTCTACTTATTTCTTTTCTTTGCTTCTTAATTTCACAACCACCCCCTCATCGAACTTTTCAATGACTAGTGCACTGTGACCAAAATAAGTTGTCAGGTATGGCAGGATACGAATAGCTCGTCTCGGTAGATACCGGTCGTGGCAGCGGAGCGTTCCTTCACAATTTATGGCTTCTGTAGGTGTCGGTATGCACAAAACTGTTCGGCACACGAATAACCGCGGTAGTTGCTTTCCCTCCTCGTTACCAAATAGAGTTGTCGGCTCGTAACCAACGATATCTGTCTAGCCGACAATTCGTAATTGGGCCAGGTGTATCTGTGGAAATGTCTGCTCTCAGTGTTATATGTGCTTGGATGAAACACAGACCAACAGTCTTTGCACAGTATGGTAGCTATCACCAACTAAATTGTGTGCTGCTAGACTATAATTTTTAAAGCTTCTGGTCTAGAGCCTGTTATGATACGATCCATAAAGTTGTAGTTAACTTCTGTTGCATTGCAGAATGATCGATAACTACAGTTGACTGTCAGGAACTCGGTGTTAAAAAATCTGTGACAGTCAACACTTGTGCAGTTCTGTGAACTAGAACAACACGATGGATCGGTACATTATCAACCAAACTGTGCAGTTTATTATGTGTGATGTTATATGAGGCTCGCTTTTTTTGAGTAAGTACCATTTTAATATTAAAACCATACGTGCATTTTTAAAACAGTTATGTTATTACATGAAAGTATAGATTCTAATATACTTTTCAATATAATTTTCACCAATATTCTGGCATTTACAAGTTGACCAACTTTTGAATTCCATTCTCATAAAAATATGCCAACCACTGCCGAACAGCTATTTCGAAGTCGTCGTTTTTTGAAGTGGGGGGAACGAGTTGTAATCACTGAGTGCTGAATTAGGTTTGTACAGAGGTTAATAGAGCCGTTTACAGCCAAATAACGTGATAAGGTCTAGCGCTCGTTGCCACGACTTTTATTTATGTATGTGTTTTTATTTAAATTGTACTTGATGTTTTGTCTCACAGGGGAAGCATACATCCAACATGTCAAAACCATGATATTGCTCACATTGTTTATTAGATAAGGAGCAGTCAAATGAATATGAGACAGAGGGGAAAAAAAGGTAAGTAAACTGCTTATTATTTCAAAAGTAATCATCATAACTGTTAACACATTTATCCCACTGTGAGACAAGAAGGTCAATACGTTCACAGAAAAATATTGACGATTGCCTGCGCAACCACAATTGTACCCAGGTGTGCATCTCTTCGTATGAAGCAGATCCACGGTCACGGATGCCTTTCGACAAATTACCAGATGAAATAAAATGTCTGACGGACAGCAGTAATAGCTTCAAAAATAAATTGAAATCATATCTCCTTGACAACCTGCGGTGGCCCGGTATAATGTTAAGCTCTCTCTATACAGCTTAAGCGTTTTCGTGGACTTAATTGTTGAAGAATGCTGGTTCTGCTTTCTTGCAGCACTGATGTCTTCTCCTAGCACCGGACGCTTCTCTGAAGATTTCAGTGCTTATTTAAAAAAATACGTTACTCTTGGAATATCACTCAATGCACCAGAACATATTTATTTCCACTTTGTACAAAAAAACAACTAAACTTTATGACGTAAGCCCACACATTACCGGGCACCCAGAATCAGTTAATTACACATTTTTGAACACAATTAATACAGAAGCTTTTATCGTGGCTGACTATCCACATCCAGTGCACGTACTCTCAACAGCAGTTCAACGTCTAATAAACAGTCACTATTTCGAGTCTCTCCATTTGTTTTTTAACAATACAATGCTACATTACTCTTTGCAGTCGGCCACGGAGCTTCCGGGCCGTATTTGCTTATTCTTGGCAGGTCGCGCTGAACACTTGCCAGTTCCGACAAATTATCTCCCTTCCAGTTTCGCCTGCACAAACAATAAATGGGTGCAGTATCCCGTGCTCATCCTTAAGCCCTGCTTTAAAATAATGCTTGTTTGAAACTGCTTTAACAAAAGTGTCTCTAGACTTACATAAAATTCTGGGGGCACTACAAACTCCTCCTATACCATAGGTGAATTCTTGAATAGGAATAAATAAATCTCTAAATATAGTATATGCATTTTGTGCCATTTACGGGAATGGGGTAAATAATAAAAACATTAATCTTTAACTCTGTATTGTGATATGTATATATTAAAAAATCTTCTTTCATATGTGCATTTCTTGTGCACTTGACACGTTTCACATCATAATGGCTACCATAACGTGTGATTGATTAAGGAACTCACAACCAACTTTCTTCAAGACTCCAAAATACGGAAATCACATGCCTTTCTTTGGGACTGCAAAATATGGAAATCACATTGAGCTGTATGGTGGATGGGTAAGGGTTTCCCAGTGGAACTTCTGCAGCGTGGATGGTCCCACATGTCGGTAAGGTCGTTTAGAGTACGGTACAGAGTTGTGCTCGGAAGCCCTTATACATTCTCCATACAGTTCCTCTTTCTCCCCACGAAATTTCCATGTTTTTGGAGCCCTGAAGAAAGACATTTGTGGCCCTGGATTTGCTTCGAGCAAAGTAGTACGCGCCTGGGCACAATTGCGGTTCGGTAGACAACTTCGGACATTTTTCGTGGAGGAATTGACTGTCTTGCCTCACAGTGGGATAAATATATTAACAGTGATGGCAATTACTTTTGAAATAATAAACAGTTTACTTACCTCCTTTCATCTGTCATATTTTTGTTTGGCTGCTCCTTACAGTGGTACATACGAGGGTGGTTTGAAAAGTTCTCGGAACGGAATAGAAAAAAAGTACTTACATCACTAAAACATTTTTTATTTTTCAGTGTAATTTCCTTGTAGATTAATCCACTTGGTCCAACAATGTTCCAATGCCTTGATCCTGTCTCAAAATTTTTTCATTTCCAGTTCTTCAGTTAAAATGTGATACACCCTTTCAGATGACATCTGGCAAGCGTGAGCAATTTCACTTACTTTCAATCGGAGATCCTCTGTGGCCATTTTGTGCACTTTTGCAATGATTTCTGGAGTAGTGACACGTCTCAGCCGACTACTGCATGGATCGTCATCTAAGCTCTCGTGACCAAATTTAAATTCGTGTGTCCACTTGGCAACAGTGGAATATGAAGGAGCAGAGTCCCCCAGTGTATTCTGGAAATTGGCATGTGTGTCCTTTGCTTTCATACCTTTCTTTACGAAGTACTTAATCACTTCTTGAATCTAGATTCCCCCCTCTCTCCCCCCCCCCCCCCCCCCTCCCCTCCCCACACACACTCCAACTTCGCAAATTGCTACGTGGGAACAACAACAGAGCCATACCACCACAGGTTTCTTCCGAGAGCACTGACATGGCACGTGTTTATAGGCAACAGTACAGTGAATATCACGTGAACAACTTGTTGCCCTAGCACTGACCTCTCGTGGTGATTCCGAGAACTTTTCAAACCACTCTTGTATTTAGATGCAACAAATGGTGCCCTAGTATGATGCATTTCTCCAGTCTTCCTGAGAAATTGATGTTCAAAGTCTTTAGAATGTGTTGAAAGCTGTACAAGAGTGTCAGCTGTAGAAAGTAAGTGGCTAAGGTGGCAGACTAAAAGAATGACTGTGTCCTGCGTTAGTCTCAATATTTTCCACCAAACACTTGTACGGTTACAATGAATGAGGTTTCTTTAAAAAGGAACAATAGCAACAATTACATTAAAATTGAATGTCAAAAGCAGTAAAGGAAACAAAAGAAAATTTCGGAGTAGGAATGAAAAACTTTAAGGTTCGTCGATGACATTGTAATTCTGTCAGAGACAGCAAAGGACCTGTTAGAGCAGCTGAATGGAATGGATAGTGTCTTGAAAGGATGATATAACAAAAGCAAAACAATGATAATGAAATGTAGTCAAATGAAATCGGGTGATGCTGAGGGTATTAGATTAGGAAATGAGACACTTAAAGTAGTAAATGAGTTTTGCTATTTGGGGAGCAAAATAACTGATGGTGGTCAAAGTAGAGAGGATATAAAATGTAGACTGGCAATGGCAAGGAAAGCGTTTCTGAAGAAGAGAAATTTGTTAACATAGAGTATACAGGGTGTTACAAAAAGGTACGGCCAAACTTTCAGGAAACATTCCTCACTCACAAAGAAAGAAAATATGTTATGTGGACATGTGTCCGGAAAAGCTTACTTTCCATGTTAGAGCTCATTTTATTACTTCTCTTCAAATCACATTAATTGTGGAATGGAAACACACAGCAACAAACGTAACAGCGTGACTTCAAACACTTCGTTACAGGAAATGTTCAAAATGTCCTCCGTTAGCGAAGCTACGTGCATCCACCCTCAGTCGCACGGAATCTCTGATGCGCTGATGCAGCCCTGGAGAATAGCGTATTGTATCACAGACATCCACAATACAAGCACGAAGAGTCTCTAGATTTGGTACCGGGGTTGCGTAGACAAGAGCTTTCAAATGCCCCATAAATGAAAGTCAAGAGGGTTGAGGTCAGGAGAGCATGGAGGCCACAGAATTGGTCCGCCTCTACCAATCCATCGGTCACCGAATCTGTTCTTGAGAAGCGTACGAACGCTTCGACTGAAATGTGCAGGAGCTCCATCGTGCATGAACCACATGTTGTGTCATACTTCTAAAGGCACATGTTCTAGCAGCACAGGTAGAGTATCCCGTATGAAATCATAACGTGCTCCATTGAGCGTAGGTGGAAGAACATACTGACGAAACTAAAATGAGCTCTAACATGGAAATTAAGCATTTCCGGACACATGTCCACATAACATCTTTTGTTTATTTGTGTGTGAGGAATGTTTCCTGAAAGTTTGGCCGTACCTTTTTGTTAACACCCTGTAGATTTAAATGTCAGGAAGTTGTTTCTGAAAGTATTTGTATGGAATGTGGCCATGTATGGAAGTGAAATGTGGACGATAAATGGTTTAGACAAGAAGAGAATAGAAGCATTCGAAATGTGGTGCTACAGAAGAATGCTGAAGATTAAATGGGTAGATCACATAACTAATGAGGAGGTATTGGATAGAATTGGGGAGAAGAGAAATTTGTGGCACACCTTGACTAGAAGAAGGGATCAGTTGGTAGGACATGTTCTGAGACATCGAGAGATTGCCACTTTAGTATTGGAGGGCAGCGTGGAGGGTAAAAATTGTAGAGGGCAACCAAGAAATGAATACACTAAGCAGATTCAGAAAGATGTAGGTTGCAGTAGGTACTGGGAGATGAAGCAGCTTACACAGGATAGAGTAGCATGGAGAGCTGCATCAAACCAGTCTCAGGACTGAAGACCATGACAGCAACAACGGCATTGTTGGCTGGGATATCCCACACAGTGAGGTCAGCCACCTATTTGGAAAGGGCATTCTTCCTCTGAGCTCGTTTGCCCCTTTCCTTGTGGATACGTGAGAACAGTCACTTGGGTATTTGTCAATTATAGCTGAGTGTAGTGGATGTTGGTATTGTAGTGTCACGCCGGTGTTGCACAGTGGAGATGAAGGGAGAAGGGAGAGGGTGAAACTCGATGCCGACACACGGTCCAGTCTTCTCGAACGACACTGAGGGGGTGAGGGAGCAGGTGAGCTTAACTCACCTTCCGACGGACAGATCACCGTCGACAGCATCACTCGTCCGGATCATTGGCATTTGGTTACAGACGTGTATGTAATACAGTAGTTTGAAAAATGAACAAAATTGGTGACTCCCCTGGGTGTACGGTTCCTATATCGGAATTGATTTTACTCGGAGGCAAAAAATCTGAAAGCAACACTTTGCACCTATCCCAAAACGCAGTGCACACCATTTTTCAGGCTGAAAATGTTTGTGAAAATTTCTCTATCTTTGGTGATAATACACTACTGGCCATTAAAATTGCTACACCAAGAAGAAATGCAGATGATAAACGGTTATTCATTAAACAAATGTATTATACTAGATCTGAGATGCGATTACATTTTCACACAATTTGGGTGCATAGGTTCTGAGAAATCAGTGCCCAGAACAACCACCTCTGGCCATAATAAAGACCTTGATACGCCTGGGCATTGAGTCAAACAGAGCTTGGATGGTGGGTACAGGTACAGCCGCCTATGCAGCTTCAACACGATACCACAGTTCATCAAGAGTAGTGACTGGCGTATTGTGATGAGCAAGTTGCTAGGCCACCATTGGCCAAACGTTTTCTGTTGGTGAGAGATCTGGAGAATGGGATGGCCAGGGCAGCAGTCGAACATTTTCTGTATCCAGAAAGGCCCGTACAGGACCTGCAACATGCAGTCATGCATTATCTTGCTGAAATGTAGGGTTTCGCAAGGATCGAATGAAGGGTAGAGCCACGGGTCGTAACACATCTGAAATGTAACGTCCACTGTTCAAAGTGCCGTCAGTGCGAACAAGAGGTGACTGAGGCGTGTAAGCAGTGTCACCCCATACCATAGCGATGACGAATACACGCTTCCAATGTGCGTTCATCGCGATGTCGCCAAACACGATGCTGTAAACAGAACCTGGATTCAAGTGAAAAAATGACGTTTTGCCATTCGTGCACCTAGCTTTGTCGTCGAGTACACCATCGCAGGCGCTCCTGTCTGTGATGCAGCGTCAAGTGTAACCGCAGCCACGGTCTCCGAGCTGATAGTCCGTGCTGCTGCAAACGTCGTCGGACTGCTCGTGCAGATGGTTGTTGTCTTGCAAACGTCCCCATTTGTTGACTCAGGGATTGAGACGTGGCTGCACGATCCAGTACAGCCGTGCGGATAAGATGCCTGTTATCTCGACTGCTAGTGATACGAGGCCGTTGGGATCCAGCACGGCGTTCGGTATTACCCTCCTGAACCCACCGATTCCATATTTGCTAACAGTCATTGGATCTCCACCGACGCAAGCAGCAATGTTGCGATACGATAAACCACAATCACGATAAGCTACAATCCGACCTTTCTCAAAGTCGGTAACGTGATGGTACGCATTTCTCCTCTTTACACGAGGCATCACAACAACATTTCACCAGGCAACGCCGGTCATCTGCTGTTTGTGTATGAGAAATCAGTTGGAAACTTTCCTCATGTCATAACATTGTAGGTGTCGCCACCGGTGCCAACCTTGTGTGAATGCTCTGAAAAACTAATCATTTGAATATCACAGCATCTTCTTCCTCTCGGTTAAATTTCGCGTCTGTAGCACGTAATGTTCGTGGTGTAGCAATTTTAATGGCCAGTAGTGTAGATGTCTCCATTCTTTGTGTTGCTGTTTTGTTTCGGGTGGAACGTCTGTCACCCGTGTTTAATTTTGAGTAACAATTTAGCTTACAAGTTTATCATTTTCATTAGTGTACTACTCGAGGAAATTGGAAGCAACGGCTACTAGATTAGTTTTTTGTATCTATGTCAGCATTCTCGGTTTCCAGTGTGAGCACAAATTCTAGTATTTAAGCATTCCTTAAAGAATTTTTTAAACAGTACTTAATGAAATTTGGGGAAACACATTACATCGGGAACAAATTGTAAAACATCTGTTGTCTAGAGCCGTTGCAAAAACGTTCTACAACACATCTTCAGAGATAAGTCACAATTACCCACATCACACTACGTCACAAATGTAAGTACTGCCGTCTTCAAATGCTTCAAATCATTTTTGTACCATTTCATCACTTAGTGTTTGTTCCATAAATTTCACTAACCTGCCAATTACTTTCACCTACTATCATGCCTTTCACACACAGAAAGCTTATCACTGTGCATATTTCACACTCGATGGCAGGTCCAGTTAACTGTGGCAGATGGAGTCGGGATAAATGTTATCATTGTGGTATCTTTGGATATGTAACAGGCATAGGAGTCGGGACGTGAGTGCAGGTTGTCACCACAGCGATGCAGTGTGGCAATACTTATAAGTGGTACTTACTTGTAAACGTGTTTCGTGCCTGCACAAGTTAGTTGTGTTAGTTGTGCAGTTTGCATTATTGTTTGCAGTTGCAGCGATTCCACAAGTGCCGAACTTAATGGTGCAGTTTGTAAGGTATTACAAACAGTTGGTTCGGCATACCTCGAAGAAGCTTTAGGAGGTGACTTGTACGGTAACTGTTAACAGGAAAGATGACACTGTTGTAGATAAATATTTAGAGCATCCTTCCTGATATGAGACACAGGAAATATTAATAATAGCGACAAAATTAGAAGGTGAGTAGCATGCAATTTAGAAATTGGTAAGTTGAAAATTATTGCACCTAACAAGCAATATCCAGCTTAAAAAAGATGGAAAAAAAATTTACTACTCAAAGATGATTTGTAGCTCCTTTTCGGTAAATGATGCGAGAAGAAAGTGAGTTTTTCATGAGCTTCCCAAGTGAACAAATTAATTTCTGCAGCTTGCGAAGAGCTTTAACAAAATTGGTTTGTAATATGGTGCGTGACAGTTTGGAATACTTATTCCTTGTCCTCAAGTCAAGATTAATGAACTGACCACATACTTATAATGCAACTTTTTGAAGTCCCTTTGGAATGTGCACACTTGGAAAGCTGACAACTTCATCACGAAAATGGCATTGATCTCTTAAGAGATGGATTTTGTATCGGTCATTGACACAAGTCGCTCTGTTTTAGACATTCTGTTGACAGTAACTATGACATACACAGCACCCTAAACTACAAGGTCATGTTATTGACAAGTGAGGTGATAGATAGTTCATCATTGTAGGAGAATATGGTAACAAAATTCCGACCAAATGAGACACACACCACAGTACAGGGTGCCCAAACAGTTGCATCATTATACAGTGCAAACTCACTCTGGTGCCAACACCGGCATGTATTGTCACATGCAAACAATAGTAAAGGTGCCGAATGGCACCCTTTGATAGATCGTCCAGAGCATCTTGTACCTTTTGTTGCAGCTTGGCGATGGTTGTTGTGGGCTCTGGAGAACGAATAAGTTTCTGCTGCACAGTGTTCCATTAGTATGAAGATAGTATCTGTTCATTCGGACATGTCCAAAGGAACAGACACCGTGGTGATCTTTCAGGTCTCTAAGAATGAAATTACAATGAAATCCAGACCATTTTAGCTTCTTACAGGCATTGATAAATATCGACGGGGACAGTTGAAATTGTGTGCACGTGTGCCCTGACTGGGACTCGAACCCAGGGTCTCCTGCTTACATGGCAGACGCTCTATCCGACCAAACCATTGAGGACGTAGAGGATAGTGATACTGCAGGAACTGATCTCTGGCACCCTCCCCAAGAGACCCACATTACCAACTTACTGTCCACACACTACATTTTTAGTGCCCCTGCTCACTATACTCATTACTCGTGGCAGTCAATCTGCCAAATCCTGTAAGAGTTTGAGCAATGTGAGTGCATCCGCACTGAAGATGATCATTGGCCAGTAAGCTTCATCTATATGAAGATGGTATCTGTTCCTTCGGACATGTCTGAAAGAACAGACACCATGGTGATCTTGAAGCTCCTGAAGAATGAAATTTCAGTACACACACACACACACACACACACACACACACACACACACACACCTGTAAGCAGCTAATATATATATATATATGTCTGCTTGTGTCTGTATGTGTGGATGGATATGTGCGTGTGTGCGAGTGTATACCTGTCCTTTTTTCCCCCTAAGGTAAGTCTTTCCGCTCCCGGGATTGGAATGACTCCTTACCCTCTCCCTTAAAACCCACTTCCTTTCGTCTTCCCCTCTCCTTCCCTCTTTCCTGATGAGGCAACAGTTTGTTGCGAAAGCTTTAATTTTGTGTGTATGTTTGTGTGTCTATCGACCTGCCAGCGCTTTCGTTCGGTAAGTCACCTCATCTTTGTTTTTATATATAATTTTTCCCAAGTGGAATGTTTCCTTCTATTTTATATATATATATATATAATCTGTGTGTGTGTGTGTGTGTGTGTGTGTGTGTGTGTGTGTGTGAGAAACAGCTTGACTGCCCTGCTAGTAGTTAAAAAGACTGCAAGAAAGAAAATGGAACTGCACATTTTCACAGCACAGGATCCCCCCTCTCTCACCCCTCGCCTCGCAGTTGAATTTAACACAAAACCTGTACATTGTTCTTTAAACAGAAATAGACTGTGTCTGTCTGAATGTGTATTAGTGTATCTTTCAAAAATTTGAAGTAGATAAGGTAATAACTCGTAGAGATCTATTTCATACAAATTCTGTAAGTTTTATCATGATTTTGAGTCCCTTACCTTGAAAATGGGTGAAACTGAAATGCAGAGCTGAAATTTGTGTTCTGACACAATTCACAGGTATACAGCAGATTAGGATGTATATCTAATTCCCATACATATTTCACAGTTGTGAAACAATACCAGGTTAGCTAGCAGTTCTACTGTAAGCTTCCCACCCTCCCTGCTCTCTCTCTCTCTCTCTCTCTCTCTCTCTCTCTCTCTCGCTTGCACACACACACACACACACACACACACACAAATTGAACTGGTTGAATGGTAAGAGATTAAACTCACTATCAGGACAGCAACACTTCGGATCCCAGGTCCCCATCTAATCATCTGGATCCAAGTTTCTTCTGGTTTCCTGAAATTGTCTAAGGCAGATGTTGAGATGGTTCCTTCAAAAAGTACACAACTGATTATGTTCCCAAACCTAAGCTTATGATCAGTCTCTTATGATCAAGTTGGTTACAGGGAAATAGATTCTAATCTTCCTTTCATAGGAGACACCATTTTTACGAATAGTCATGTAGTGCTTTGTGGTGGCACATGCTAAGAAACATTTGCTTGTCATTGACACAATGGAGCATATTCTCTGCAGGTATCAGCAGATGGGCTGAAGCAAGAAGCTACACAAAGACTATCTAGGCCCAGAGTAAATGAAACTATACAGGGTTTATGTAGTAAAGATACCACAACAGGGTGAGAGGATAATCAGGGGGAAAAAAAAATCCTTTGTGAAAGCGTAATTTGGGAATTAAGAAGTTATATGTGGGATTGGGGGGGAGGAGGAGGAGGAGGAGAGGTCATCCAATGAGACTAGGATAAAGCGTGGACAGTAAATACAAGCAAAAATGTGTGGTAGGTGTATACGACTAAGTTACTAAGTTGGGAAAACCTCGTCGTCAGTAAAAAAAAAAAAAGTATCCACTGTTTTTGTAGCTTAAAGACCAATTTAAAGATATCACTGTAGGTGTTCGAAATGGTCACCATTAACATCCACACACAAATGATGCTGCCGAACTGCAGCACGAACTACTGACTGCAACGTGTTCAGTTGGATATTTGCACACGAATGTACGACGGATTCTCAAAGTTCATCCAATGTGCGTGGCATTTGTCGATAAACGACGTCCTTTAGTGTTCCCCACAGGTAAAAGTCCAGAGGAGTTAGGTCTGGGGAACGTGGTGGATACTCCACAGCACCTCTACGGCCTATCCATCTTCCTGGTAGATTTTCGTCGAGATACGCCTTAACACGATTTTGGTAGCGGGCTGTGGCACCATCTCGTTGAAAGTAGAGTCTTTCGTTTCCATACAAGTCTCGGATGGCAGGTAAAATGTATGTCTGAAGCTTCTGAAGGTACACCTCACCGGTAACTGTGCCGTCAAAGAAGAATGGCCCAATCGAGCCCCATTAAGACAACCCACACCACACATTTACTCCTGGCAAATTCACGGCTTCGTCTACATGGATGTTTGGATTTTCGGCAGCCCAGTAGATGCAATTGTGGCCATTTACTGTACCGTTGAGTTTGAACTGTGCCTCATCAGACCACACAACCATCCCTGCAAACTCTTCATCATTGCGCACCATGTTAGTAAACAACTCGCAGTACTCCATTCTACAATCTGGGTCGTCCTCATTCATTGCGTGTAGCAGTCGTGGAATGTAGCACTTCCACTTTGCTGTCTTCAAAATTCACCGAACACTTGAACGACTCACTCCAGTTTCACAGGCACACTGTCTCACAGACTTCTGTCGCGAGTGAGTGAATTGTTGTAACACATGATGGGAGTTAGCTGGACTCGTTACTGTTACAGGTCGTCCAGATCATTGTTCATGTACTACTTTAACACAGCCTTCGGCTTCAAATTTGTCTCGAATGCGACGAATCCTTAAACCTGTCGGTGGCTCTGTTTGATACTCATTTCGCCATTGCCGTTGAACCTCATTAATGTTTTCGTACTTAAAATACCACTTCAAAACTGACTTCCTTTCATCGAATGTAAGCCTTGCGCCAGCCATGTTTACTCGAGTAACTAGGTACAACTAAGAACAAAACACTATCTGGCGACTGTCATCTGACAAAACAAAACAATGCAATACAACGCTTGTGTTGCGATTGCCGTAACTACCAACTATTACACTACCAAAGATGAGATAACTCCGTCAATTAGTTTGCCAGTTATGGACTTTTAAATGGTGGATACATTTTTTTGGACCCCTCTGTATTACCAGATTCTTTATGTCACCATTTCCTTCGGCCCACTGCTTCCTTCTTAGTGTTGCCATGTACTGCTGCTGTCTGTTACATTATCCAGGATCTGAAACCTTTTCTCACATCATCTTCCCTTCCACAAAAGTCTTAGGACTGTTTTTATAAGCCCCTCATTCTTTCTTAATATATGTACAATCCAGTTTTTTTAAATTATGTTCAGCAGTTGTCTTTGCTCTTCCACTCTTCATTTTTCACTCTACCCATCAAACTTATTCTTTCCACCCTCCAGCCTGTGCACATCGCAAAAGCCTCCAGCTTTTCTTTCATTCTTTCTCAGTGTCCACATTTCAGTACCATACTCCATACAAAACATTTTATTTGTCTTTTCCTCAAATCTTTGACCATATTGCTACATAAAATTCTTCTCTGCTTATAAACTATAAGTGAAAAAAAAAAAAAAAGCCACACACACACACACACATACACACACACACACACACACACACACACACACACACACACACACACACACACACACACACATTGAAAGACTTATCCGAATGGGATGGAAATAGATAGATGGGATGTACATGTACAGACAAACTAACAAATACGATTTCAGAAAAATTGTTTGTTTTATTCAAGAGAAAGAGCTTCAAAAATTGAGCGAGTCAATAATGTGTTGGTCCACCCCTGGCTTTTATGCGAGCAGTTATTCAGCTTGGCACTGATTGATAGTTGTTGGATATCTTCCTGAGGGATATTGTGCCAAATCGTCAAACTAGCACAATGCATTGACAAAATGCCGAGGTGGTTGGAGGGCCGTGCCCATAATGCTCCAGACATTCTTTGTTTGAGAGAGCTGGTGATCTTGCTGGCCGTGGTGGGGTTTGCCAAGCATCAAGACAAGCAGTAGAAACTCTCACAGCGAGCGGGCAGGCATTATCTTGCCGAAATGTAAGCCGAGGATGACTTACCGTGAAGGACAACAAAATGGGACTTAGAATGTTTCCTTGCACCATCCTCACATTGCACTGTCCTGTGGCAGGCCGGAGCAGCTGTGAACCGCCCAACTCACCTTCTGTGCACACGTCATTTTGACTCACTCTGGTGCCAGCGGCAGGAATTGTAGGCATATAAGTGGGAAATACTGCCAGTCCCGGCAGTCATTAGTTTTACTCGTGACGACGATGGCAGAGCTAGCCATCGAAAGCTTGAGAATTTTATTCGAATTGTCGTGGCTTGAAAACTGAAGATTTTATTGGGACTTAGAAAATCTTCGACTACAGCTGTGCTGTAATAGTGCTGCAGATGGCAACCAAAAGGGTTCTACTATGAAAACCGCAGACCACCACTCCTAGTTCTCAGGCCGTAAGGCAGGCGACAATCAGTTTGATATCCCACACCTCTCCAGGGCCTCTCCAGACTATCTCCAGCCTGGGATCTCATCGACTGGAGTACAATTGTCTTCACTGACGAGTCCCACTTCGAACTGAGCTTCGGTGACCGGCGGTCCGATGTGATGGTGTCTCCACATACAGCAGTTTCGGGACAGACTGTGCTGTTGCACAGTCGAACTGTGGTCCACGAACTGCATTCTGGACAGTACCTGAATGTCACAACCACAGCTGTGTGGAATTGTGCAGTGTGGATTAAAGAGATACCACCAGTTTGGCCAAAGGTCTGGAATTCAGCAGATGTACACACATCAAAAAATGTTTTGCATCACCCCGGTTCCCAGAACTCCTGAAGATAGACATTGACTGTGGATACTGTATCACAGACAAAGTCCCTTTGACTTTTCAGAGATGTCACTAAACCCACCCGAGGATGTAAACGACTGTGCATGAGCAGCGCCTATTAGACGGAGGGGATCTGACAGCCGATCAGTTCCAGCCATTCTACCAGGAAGGAGGTACACGGCTTGTGTTGTCTGTAGTTCAGCCGTGGCTAGACGGTCAATACCGCAGTTCGATTGTATCTGCATTGTTACTTTTTGCCAGGAAGGGCTCTCAACAAGGGAAGTGTCCAGGTGTCTCAGAGTGAACCAAAGCGATGTTTTTCGGACATGGAGGAGATACAGAGAGACAGGAACTATCGATGTCATGCCTCGCTTAGGCCACCTGAGGGCTACTACTGCAGTGGATGACTGCTACCTACTGATCACGGCTCGGAGGAACCCTGACTGCAATGCCACCGTGTTGAATAATGCTTTTCTTGTAGCCACAGGACATCATATTAAGACTCAAACTGTACACGATAGGCTGCACGATGTGCAACTTCACTCCCGACGTTCTCGGCGAGGTCCATCTTTGCAACCACGACACCGTGCAGCGCGGTACAGATGAGCCCGACAACGTGCCGAATGGACCGTCCAGGATTGGCATCGTGTTCTCTTCACCTACGAGTGTCACTTATGCCTCCAACTAGACAATCGTCAGAGACGTGTTTGGAGGAAACCGGGTCAGGCCGAATGATTCAGACATACTGCCCAGCGAGTGCAGCGAGGTGGAGATTCCCTGCTGTTTTGGGGTGGCATTATGTGGAGTCGACTTATGCCCCCGGCGGTCACGGATTCTTTCATTAGCATTAACACGTCTCCTGTTTCTTGTATATAATGAAAATGGTTTATCAGTAAGTACAACAGCTGTACCATAATTCCTATCACCTTGTACACCAATAGAAAAGGTACGATAGGCGATAATGTCTCTGTCATAGTACGATTCCAATCCAAGTAATGCCTTATCACTACCTCATACTATAGCAAGTGTTAACCATGAATTACCAGTAACAACTTCGGTTGTAGTACATGAAAAATTAATCTTGCATCCAACAAATGTAATAGGACCAGTCAGTAGCTCTTCTTGAGCAACATTATTAGGAACAAAGCTGAAAGTGTCCACCGTTTTATATACTGGCATCCTTTGCCTCCTGTAGTATCTTCTGCGATGGTAAGGCATGGCTGTGTGCTTCGTGCGGCTGCCTCGAGCTATGCCTTACCGTCGCAGAAGATACTACAGGAGGCAAAGGATGCCAGTATATAAAATGGTGGACACTTTCAGCTTTGTTCCTAATAATGTTGCTCAAGAAGAGCTACTGACTGGTCCTATTACATTTGTTGGATGCAAGATTAATTTTTCATGTACTACAACTGAAGTTGTTACTGGTAATTCATGGTTAACACTTGCTATAGTACGACACGTGAATGCCATCCTCCGACCAATAGTGCAACCGTATCGGCAGCATATTGGTGAGGCATTCATCTTCATGGATGACAATTCGCGCCACCATCTTGCACATCTTGTGAATGGCTTCCTTCACGACAATGACATCACTCGACTAGAATGGTCGACATGTTCTCCGGACGTGAACCCTATCAAACGTGCCTGGTATAGATTGAAAAGGGCTGTTTATGGACGACGTGACCCACCGACCACTCTGAGGGGTCTGTGCCAAATCGCCGTTGATGAGTGGGACAATCTGGACCGACAGTGCCTCGATGAACTTGTGGATAGTATTCCACGACAAATACAGGCATACATCAATGCAAGAAGACATGCTGCTGGGTATCAGACGTACCGGTGTGTGCAACAATCTGGACCATCACCTCTGAAGGTCTCACTGTATTATGGTACAGCAAGCAATGTGTGGTTTTCATGAGCAATAAAAAGGGCGGAAATGATGTTTATGTTGATCTCTATTCCAATTTTCTGTACAGGTGCGGGAACTCTCGGAAGTGAGGTGATGCGAAACTTATTTTTGATGTGTGTAAATTGTGGTCCACAGTCTGTTACAGTGGACTCGGGAACCCCCTCGAGGGGAAAAATATCTGCCAATGCTCGGATAGTCAGAACTGAAGAAGTAGAGGCCATTTTTGTCACAAAGAGAATCCAGTATGTGTGTGTACTGCGATGAGCCGAGTGGCTCCCAGGAAAGGGCCAGCAAAGTCGAGATGAATACGGGCCTGTGAGGTCGTGTTTAGAATATGACCTGAGCAATTGTTCAAAAGCCCTGATAACTGGTAAAAGAACATCCGGGGAATAGTGTTTCAACTTCAACAGTCGTGTCATCGGGGGAATGAACTGACACTGTATGACGGACCGGAGCCGAGGCGTAGGACTGCTTATGTACGTGATTGGTACACTAAAATCTGCCCTCCCTGAATAGTCCCTATAATCTCACAATCCTTTTTCGATACGATTCGGAAGTGAGTTTGTCGCAATTGAAGAACTCTCGACGGGCTGCCGTCGTGTGGACTTGCGAGTCAAACTGTCGCCTAGGCTAGACTTCAGGGTGACATAGGTGATGCTGTGAGACTTACATTCCAAACGGAGCTGTCGGATTAGTTGGTAGATAGTGGGGCTAGCATCAGCCAGAAAGAACACACATTGCTCTGTGTCACCTGTGATGTCGTGGACTGGGAAATGCCGTTCTGTGTGTGCAATGTAGCACGGTAGTGGTTCCGTCTTGCAATCGAGTTGCCGAAAGGGTGGCACTATCGCCCTCGTGTTGCTCACCGATGAGTCGATTTGGGGATGCGTGCTGTAATGTCTGGTGCCAGATGAGTGATTGCTGCAGGGTTAGGCAATCACCGGGTATGTGAGGTCCGAGGGTTCTATTGCCGTGACCGTTGCAAAAATCTGGACTGCAGAACAGAGGCTACTTGTAACAGTGCGTGATCAATACTTAAATCCTTGTCACGAGTGTTATATGTGGACCCGGATGTAACCAGACTTAAAGACAGACAACACTTGAAAGTCTTTATTAATAAAGCACTGATAAATGAACAAGGTTCATCAGTCAATACACACAGAATAGTTGAAATGATTTCATAGTGAACAATGCAGAGTTAGTAGTTAATTAAGTAAACCAAGAAAACAACAGTGCAGAAGTTCTGGGTGATGTAAAGGCAAAATGAATAATCATTTCTTTATCGATCAAACTGAATTAATATTGTGACTAAATTTAATAAAGTTCCATTCTGCAGTAACTCTCATTAGGCGGAATGAAAGGAGTGACAGTAAAAAGATATCAGAAGTCGGCAGTCAAAAGTTAATGTCAGGGTAGGTTGTTGTTGTTGTTGTGGTCTTCAGTCCTGAGACTGGTTTGATGCAGCTCTCCATGCTACTCTATCCTGTGCAAGCTGCTTCATCTCCCAGTACCTACTGCAACCTACATCCTTCTGAATCTGCTCAGAGTATTCATCTCTTGGTCTCCCTCTACGATTTTTACCCTCCACGCTGCCCTCCAATGCTAAATTTGTGATCCCTTGATGTCTCAGAACATGTCCTACCAACCGGTTCATGCTTCTAGTCAAGTTGTGCCACAAACTCCTCTTCTCCCCAATTCTATTCAATACCTCCTCATTATTTATGTGATCTACCCATCTAATCTTCAGCATTCTTCTGTAACACCACATTTCGAAAGCTTCTATTCTCTTCCTATCCAAACTATTTATTGTCCATGTTTCACTTCCAAACATGGCTACACTCCATACAAATACTTTCAGAAACGACTTCCTGACACTTAAATCTATATTCGATGTTAACAGATTTCTCTTCTTCAGAAACGATTTCCTTGCCATTGCCAGTCTACATTTTATATCCTCTCTACTTCGACCATCATCAGTTATTTTGCTCCTGAAATAGCAAAACTCCTTTACTACTTTAAGTGTCTCATTTCCTAATCTAATTCCCTCAGCATCACCCAACTTAATTCGACTGCATTCCATTATCCTCGTTTTGCTTTTGTTGATGTTCATCTTATATCCTCCTTTCAAGACACTGTCCATTCCGTTCAACTGCTCTTCCAAGTCCTTTGCTGTCTCTGACAGAATTACAATGTCATCGGCGATCCTCAAAGTTTTTATTTCTTCTCCACGGATTTTAATACCTACTCCAAATTTTTCTTTGTTTCCTTTACTGCTTGCTCAATATACAGATTGAATAACATTGCGGAGAGGCTACAACCCTGTCTCACTCCCTTCCCAACCACTGCATCCCTTTCATGCCCCTCGACTCTTATAACTGCCATCTGGTTTCTGTACAAATTGTAAATAGCCTTTCGCTCCCTGTATTTTACCCCTGCCACCTTTAGAATTTGAAAGAGAGTATTACAGTCAACATTGTCAAAAGCTTTCTCTAAGTCTAGAAATGCTAGAAATGTAGGTTTTCCTTTCCTTAATCCTTCTTCTAAGATAAGTCGTAATGTCAGTATTGCCTCACGTGTTCCAATATTTCTACAGAACCCAAACTGATCTTCCCCGAGGTTGGCTTCTACCAGGTCAGGCTAGGTAAATGACTGAAAAATTCTGAAGTCTGTCAAGCAGCCACACGCTAAATTATACTCTGTCTCGGTGTAAATCAGCCCAGGAGTCGAACAGTGCACCGAAAGGAAGTCCTGTCCGGCGAGCTGTAGGTCGCAGCGACGACATCTCGGTGTGATGGTGGTGACGATTCCACAGATGCGGGCTGCAACGTGACTGCCGCCGAGAGCTGTGTCGAGGACCTAAACGGTCGCTAGCTGTATTTCCGATTGTCCGCAATCGTACCCTTCGAGGCCGGAAGCAGTGTGGGATGCTCGTGCTGCCAGTTTATGTGCACGAGTATAAGTGTGCCGGCCAGTCCGGGCCGAGACAGTTCGTCTACCGAGATGCGGAGCTCGTACCGCGTTTGCCCGGCAGCTGCAGTGTCGCCACTGCTGCACGATGTGTATCGGCCGGGCCGGTGCCACGAGAGGTGCCGTTTGCACCGAGTAGCCTTTGCAGCACAGCACTCTGCAATGGGGTATTGTGTATTACCAGTATACACCGTCTGTCTGTGCCTATTCGTCGTAACTGATAACTTAGTGGTAATCGAATCGATGTAGAAGGGTGAATACCGTTTTCGTAACAGCCGATACACGACGTTTCATTTTACAGGTAGGTCTCGCTTTGATGGCATATGTATTGCCATTTACTGGGCTGGTGTAGATGGCGGTAGGAGGGTGTGTGGGTAAAGTCTTACACCGGGGATGTCACGGAGGTAGTGTAGCGAAATGGGTGCAGGTGCAGCGTAGGACGGAGCCAGGATATTGTGGAGATTTGGGCGGGGAGGTCAACGGAAAACTATTCTAGGTGTGGTGGGCAAAATATCAGACAGAAGGTACGTCATTTCTCGGAACAATTGTAAGAAACGAAAACTTAGACCATTTGAAGTGGTCGATAAGTACACTCGAGACTAGTATAGTAGTGAGTTACAATAGGTGTCCTCTTGTGTTCATTTTTGGAGGTATGAGCAGTACCAGGATTGAGTGGTATGGTCCAGGAAATCTGCTTTTGATCTAGGCTGGTGGGTATCACATCCAATGAAGGCCGAGGTGAGAATGGCGATGTATTGCTGTAAAGAGTGTGCTTATGAACAGATATGTTTGCATTAAACACCGAGGCTGTATGGGAGGGAATGTTTGACAAGGAAAGTATGGCAACTGTCACAATCTAAGTGCTGTTGTTTGTAGATTTTACGTGAATAGAAGTGTGTGGCTGAACTTGGTGAGGGTGAAATGAACGTAGAGGGAAGTGGCGTGAGATTTGGAATATAACTGTGTGAAGTTTAGTTGGGAGAATGTATGAATGAGACTCCAAAAATTTCAATAGCTCAGCCTCACCACGAGTTCATACTGCAAAGACATCACCAGTGTATCCTATCCGATCCAGGGGCCGGAGGCTTACGGAGCCCGAGAAAGCCCTCTCTGACCGGCCGTGAGAAATGTCGATTATTTTCCTTTACTGCTACACAAAAATTTGTGAGTATATTTCAGCACATTCGTCACCAAAATTTTGCTTTAGAATTCGTGGAACCCATTCATTTGTGCATCACATTCTGTACATCACATCGAGGATAACAACCTACGGGGGTGTGAAGTGAGTGTACATTACAAAAAGACAAGAAATCGTATAAACTTACTATTTACATTGTATTGACAACACGCTGTCACTAGATGTTGTCCGTGCTAAATTTAGTGAAGTAAATTAGAAAGGAAGCTGCTAATTACATAAACTGCTGCCTTTTCAGTTGTACTATATTGGTGCAGTTAATGAACTACTGGGGATTTAAAATCTACTTCACTCAATACGTGTTACTTGAAATAAAATAGTTACTATATCTGTAAATGCCAGTCATATTGACAGTGAATTACTCTTTGTCGTGCGGCTTTACAATCGACACTGACATTTGTGATGCCCCCTACGGGGGCACAGGGCATTCGGGAGAACTCGCCATCCGCCTCTGACTTTGGCCGTTTGCCTCAACTCTGCCCACGTCTTGCCAACTTGTTTTGCTTCACCTTCCACTGTCCTCTCCCGTGTGCCCCTATGTCTTCCTCTCTTACTCATTCTGTGGGCATTCCATTCCGATGGCTCCATCTGGTTTTCTCAATGTGTGCCCCAACCATCCCCACTTTCTCTTTCTTTCTATAGGTATCTGGTTTGTTACTCCCCAGAGCTCCTCATTACATATTTTTTGTGGCCACCAGATATTCGTGATGTGTCACAAACATCTATTTACGAAGCTTTGTAACTGGGATGTTATCTTTTTATCCATTTTTCCAGTTTTCACTGGTGTACATAAGGACACCCTTCAAATTTGTATTAAAAATACAGATTTTTGTTTTGTACCTGATATTTCTATTTTTCCATATTGGATACATTTGTATGAAGGCTGCATTTGCCTTTTTAATGCAGTTTTTCACATCGTCACCAGCTCCACCATCTTCCGCCACTATACTACGCAGATACAGGAATGAGTAGGCAGTCTCCACCCACTGCTCCCTGTTGACAGTGGCACCTCTATGTTCCCTGAATTTTCACTCATTTCCTTTGTTTTGCCTGTATTTATCTTGAGGCCAGCAGTGTCTGCTTCTTCCTTCAGGAAGTTTAAATTAGCTTGCATATCCGTCAGCCTTTGAGCTAATAAAACTATGTCATCTGCAAAATCCAAATTCTCCAAATGTTCGTCGATCCCCGATTGGACTTCTCGTCTCCTGCCTGCTGTGACTCTTCTCGTAACTGAGTCTAGAACAAGTAGAAGTAGTGTTGGTGATAAAATGCAACCCTGCCGGACTCCAGTTGTTACTTTTATGGGATCTGTCATGTTTCCCTTGTGGAGCATACAACATTTGCAACCGACATATAGATCTTTTATGATGTTTAAGATCTTTTGCGGTATACCGTACTTCCGCAACATCTGCCAGAGCACTTTGATTCACGGAATCGACGGCCTTTTGAAAATCGATGAATGCCAGGTTCATGGTTGCTTGGAATTCTTTGCTTTGCTCTAAAATGATCTTACGAGTGTTAATAAGACCAACACAACTGTGTTGTGCTCTAAAACTGGCCTGTTCTCCATGCAGTCACTTTTCAAGAGACACTTTAATTATGTTTAAAATAATTATATTGAGGACCTTACTGGGCACTGACAACAATGTAATACCATGCCATTTGTTACAGTCTGACAAATTTCTCTTTTTTAGGAGCTTTACAACCAAACCATTTTTCCACTCCTTTGGAGATTGCTCTTCAAGTCAAATATCCTTCAGCAAGGGATGGAGCATTTTAACAGTACTTTCAATGTGGCAAAGTGTACGTGAAAGTTATTTTTGTGCCTTCAATTGGTACTGTCTAAGTCACAGTGTAAAGGAAACTGATTTGTATTGTCAAGAACAAGAACAATTAAGGAAGTGACTAAGAGATTGATCACCCTTAAAAATGCCTCTACAAGGTTTACAGTTATTACTTTACACGATATGCTTCCTGCTTGCATCCATTGAATAAAGTATATTCACACTGTCCAGTCACATTAATGTGACAACCTGTCAAAAGCCTGAATAACGACCTTTTTCAGTGTGAGACAGGCGGGAAGAGTGTCGGTGACGTTTTTGAAGGTACCGACAGGAATGCTGAGTCGTACCGACTTCAGTTTCGTGGCCAGCTGAGCTAGATTCCTCAATTGTGGATCCACAGTACGAACAGCTCGATCGAGGTCGTCCTGAAAATTCTTGATTGGATTTAAATCTGGAGAGTTTGCTTGGCAGGGGAATTCGATAAACTCGTTCCAGTGCTCTCTGAATCACCGATGTAGGCTGCGAACTGTGTGGCACGTTGAACTATCCTGCAGGTAGATGCCGTGGTTGCCGAGGAGAAACAAACTGCACCTAAGGGTGGACACAGTCTGCAAGGATAGGCGCGTACTTGTGTCGATCCTTTATGCCTTCCGGAATGACGAGGTCACCCAGGGAATGCTGCGAAAACGTCCCTCAGACAGTAACATTCCGACGATTATTGCAGGGTGCCTGCTTTCCGACATTACACGCTCTACGTGCCAGCGGCCGTCTGATGGATGGAGTGTAAAACGTGATTTGTCTGAAAAAAAAAAAAAAAAAAAAAAAAAAAACTATCTGTCGTCACTTTTGAGGAGAGCACGGCAGGTGCCATAACCCAATTTCCCAGAATTTCACTGAGGAAGAGGGGTCAAAATAAGTGTCTCGATTTACCATTTCTGAAAAAATTATGGTCACAGCTTTTGAGGTACTTTATGTGCCTTTCGCTGCATAACAACCTCAGACGAAGTGGTGGCACATTATTTAGCATCGCAGCTTCTTAATTTTGTGTCCCGTGTTCGAAACTTGATTATTACTTTTACTTTAGTTTTTCTTTTATATACTTATGTCTGTAGAAGATTACTACAAGAATGTTTTCAAGTGTATATTGACGTAATGTTGTCCTTATTCGTCTAGGAATTGAATTGTCTGTCAGGTGAATGAATTTAAAAAAAATGAGAAAATTACTTGAAATTGTTTTCAGTGAAATTCCTGTAGTGTATCTCGATACATAATGAATAGGGTGTGCCAGTTTTCAGTCAGTCATGTGTGGTTTGCTGTAAAATTATTTCCAATGTGTGAAATCTTCACCAATGTTAATGATGCTTCTTTCCAAAGTGAGATTCATATGAAGAAAAGTCACTGTAGCAAACCAGCCTTTGCACAATACTCGCGGTGTTTGGAACATCGGTGGTCCGAATGTTTCTACAATCACTATCATCTGATGGAATGCACCTAATCTTCCTGAAGAATAAACACTCGAACTTCAACATACCGTACAAACACATATACTGTAGAGGAAATGTGGGACACTTATTGTGAAATGCGGTTGTAATTTTACAGTTAATATAACACCCTTGTATCCCGTAAGTTGATAAGAAACAATCGTGTAGTAACCTTCTACAGATATGGATAGATAAAAAATAATAAATAAAAATGGTAAATGAGTTACGAACACAGGGTGCAAAATAAAGGAGTCACAAAGCTAACTACTGAGCCACCATTTTGTCTGAGGACATTGCACTATAAGAGGCATAATAAAGTACCTCGAAAATACCTCAAAAACTGTGACTGTCAATTTTTGAGAAATATGAGGGTGATTTCAAAACTTATCGGGATCACCACAAGAGGTCAGTGTTAGCGCAATGTGTTTTTCACATCATATTCATTCGACTGTTGCCTGTAAACACGTGCCACGTCTCGGAAGAGAGCTGTGGCGGTGACGTGGCTCTGTTGTTGTTCCCGCGTTGTGAGTTGTGAAGATGGAAAAAATCGAGATTCGAGCAGTGATTAAAGAAAGGTGTGAAAGCAAAGGACATTCGTGCTGATTTCCAGAATACACTGAGGGACTCTGCTTCTTCATATTCAACTGCTGCCAAGTGGACAAATGAATTTAAATTTGGTCGGGAGAGCTTAGACGACAATCCGCGCAGTGGCCGGCCAAGTTGTGTCACTGCTTCAGAAATCATTGCAAAAGTACACAAAATGGTCACGGAGGATCGCCGATTGAAAGTGCATGAAATTGATCACGCTTTCCAGATGTCATCTGAAAGGGTATATGAAAAAATTATCTGCAACACGGGTGCCGTGACTCTTGACAGTGGATCAAAAACATACGAGGCTGGACATATGGGAACAATGTTTGGCCCATTTAGGAGAAACGAGCAAGATGTTTTGCACCAGTTTGTGACCACAGATGAAACTTGCGTGCCCTACTATACCCCAGAGACAAAACAACAGTCAAAGCAGTGGAAACATGCTGATTCTTCGCTACCAAAGAAAGCAAAGACAATTCCTTCAGGGGGAAAGGTCATGGCATCAGTGTTCTGGGATGCGAAGGGCATTCTGTTTGTAGATTACCTCCCCACTGGGAAAACAATTACTGGAGAATACTATGCTAACCTCCTGTGTCAATTGGTGAGTAGCAACTATCCTTTTCATAATATTGTTACATTCCATCCTGGATTTTCCAATGTGTGATTTTGCCATCTATATATTTGTTACACTTTTAGCTTCCCCTTCTTTGTTTGGCAATGGCTTGACATCTGAGCTCTCGATATTTATACAGCTACTTCTTTACTCCAAAGGTGTCTTTAATTTTCGGATAGGTGACATCCATATTTTGCATAATTATGCATATGTCTGCATCCTTGCATTTCTCGTCTAACCCTACCTGCTTTACCATTTTGTATTACATATCAATCTCATTTTTTTAGACATCTATGTTTCCTTTCTCCTCCTTCATTTTTATATTTTCTCCTTTTGTGTATTAAATTCAATATTTCCTGTGTTGTTGAGTAATTTCTGCTTGATACTGTTTTTCTGCATATTTGGTCCTCTGCTGACTTCACAATTTCATGTCCAAAAGCTACCCATTTCTCTCCCATTGTACTACTTCCCTCTGTTTCAATCAGTTTTTGCCTAACCTCCACCTGAAACACTCAATGACCTCTCATTTTTTGCAACTTATCTAGATCCTATTTCCTTAAATTGCTCCCTTGCTGCTAGTCCTTCTGTTTTTCCAGTTTTTGTGCAGTTTATAACCAATAAATTGCATTCAGAGCCGAAATCTCCCGCTGGAAATGTCCTGAAACTGAAAATCTGTCTTACCATTACATTATAATACCGGGTGATCAAAAAGTCAGTATAAATTTGAAAACTAAATAAATCACGGAATACTGTAGATAGAGAGGTACAAATTGACACACATGTTTGGAATGGCATGGGGTTTTATTAGAACCAAAAAAATACAAACGTTCAAAAAATGTCTGACTGATGGCGCTTCATTTGATCAGCGTAGCAATAATTAGCATAATAAACTAAGACAAAGCAAAGATTATGTTCTTTACAGGAAATGCTCAATACGTCCACCATCATTCCTCAGTAATAGCTGTAGTCGAGGAATAATGTTGTGAACAGCACTGTAAAGCATGTCCGGAGTTACGGTGAGGCATTGGCATCGGATGTTGTCTTTCAGGATACCTAGAGATGTCGGTCGATCGCGATACACTTGCAACTTCAGGTAACCCCAAAGCCAATAATCGCACGACTGAGGTATGGGGACCTGGGAGGTCAAGCATGACGAAAGTGGCGGCTGAGCACATGATCATCACCAAACGACGTGCATCTGTCGGACATTTTGTGAACATTTTTTTTTCCCATAATAAAACCCCATGTCATTCCAAGCATGTGTGTCAATTTTTACCTGTCTATCTACATTATTCCATGGTTTATTAAGGTTTCAAATTTATACTGACTTTTTGATCACCCGGTATTATGAAAAGGAAAGTTGCTACTCACCATATAGCAGAGATGCTGAGTTGCAGATAGGCACAAGAAAATGACTGTCACAAATAGAGCTTTATCAAAAACACACAAACATAACTCACCCACGCAAATGCAATCTCAGGCAACTGAGGCCTCAGTTGCCACAGTCATATGTATGAGTTGCATTTGCATGTGTGTGTGTGTGTGTGTGTGTGTGTGTGTGTGTGTGTGTGTGTGTGTGTGTGTTGTCTGTTTTTGACAAAGACCTTACTACCTGATAGCTGTGCCTATCTGCAATGCAGCATCTCCGCCATAGGATGAGTAGCAACTTTTCTTTTCATAATATTGTTACATTCCATCCTAGATTTTCTATTGTTTGATTTTTACCATTATATGAACTATGTGAAACCTTAGAATGTCACCAGTTCTTTTCCAAGCATACAGTATTCTTATTGATTCTTAAACCAAGTATTCATGATGATCGAATTAGTGCTGTGCAGAATTCACCCAGGCAGCATATTCATCTGTTCCTTTCCCCCAGGCTATGTTCTAATATTTTCCTTCTCTTCCTACTCCTACTGTCAAATTCCAGCCCTCCATCATAATTAAATTTTCATCTCCCAAAGCTATCTGAATAATTCCTTGTATCTCCTCATACATTTATTCAGTATCATCATCATCATCATCATCATCATCATCACCATCATCTGTGGAGCAAGTTGGCACATAAACTTGTGCTCCTGTGGTGCTTGTGGGCTTTGTGTCCATCTCAGTTACAATAATGCATTCACTATGGTGATCATAGAGCTTTGACCACATTCCTATTTTCTTAATCATGATTAGGCCTACTCCTGTATTACCTCTCTCTATTTGACTTTCTATTTATAACCCTGTATTCACTTGACCATAAGACCTGTTCTTCCTGCCACTACACTTCACTAATTCCCACTATATCTTACTTCAACCTACCCGATAGATATCAGACAGGAAATCAAAAATATCCAATATTCAAAAACAAATCCTGTCATTTTACATTTTATCAGAATATTTGAACTCAGGAGTGTAAATACCCCCGTAAGTCAAGTATTTGAATTGGCTACATTTTGCTTTGCCAGTACATGGACAGCTGACAGGTCTGTTTAAAGTTATGTAAATACATAGTTTGACGTATACGGCTCTGCAGTTTCCAACCACAACACCTTGCAGCCAAGTAATTTTCATATAGACTGTGCATTCCTCTATAGGATCCAATATGGAGTTTCATATTCTTGTGCAAAATTCTATGACAGGTTAGCGAAGATGACATGCAGGACATTAGAAATTAGCAAAAGTTAAAAGTAAAAGAGTACTTAATAGCCAATCTTCCTAGTATTTATCAGAATATTTGGACTGTGGTTTCTAATTCTGTTGTTGTTCAAATTTGCCCAGTACTCTACTTCATCAAACTGCTGATTTATATCACATTATTTTTCTTTTCTTCTTCTTCTTCTTCTTCTTCTTCTTCCCAGAAATTCTCCACTCTAGCTCTGTGCCTTTCCCTTCTTTCTTCTGCCCATGACCCTCTTCTCTTCCTGCATGTTTTCTTTGGGAAATCCTTCATTTTTTCCTACCTTTTCCCTCAATTTCTGTCTGTTTTCTACATCTTTGTTTTTTTTCCAAACTCCTGTGCATATTTACTAACTTTTATAAACCAGGAAAATTGGCTTTTTGGATTTTTATCAAAGGAGTTTAATATTTTTTCCATTATTTTTAAGTGGCCTTGAAATATAAACTTCCACTTTCCCATTGTATCTATTATATCCTCAAACCTCGTTGCTTCGCAGTTTCCAAATCCCAGTTTCATACTTTAGACCCATTTTTTAAAAAAATTATTATTCTTTCTTTCTTCTCTAAATTACTTAACTTTTTGGATGTGGCAAATACAGTAAGCAGGTCAAAATGGATGTGTGTTACAGTATGTTATTAATAAACATTAAGTTGTGGGCTACCCATGACTGTGACTCCTAAAGTAGGGATTGTTAATTACTAATATACCACCATCATTCAAAAATTTTATATTCTGTTTGCTGTCCAACACATCTCAGAGCTACAACTCAATTTTCAATGACTGTGTGGACATACTGGATGTTACATCTGCTTCAGTTTTCACCTAACAGTGACAAAATGACACAGTTGTTAGACTTAAAGTATACATCAGATGGGATTAATAAGGTGAAGCCAGAGAAATATTCCTGACGAAGCAACCGTTGGTTGCGAAAGCTTGAATTTTGTTTGTGTGTGTGTTTGTGTGTCTATCAACATGCCAATGCTTTCGTTTGGTAAGTTACATCATCTTTGTTTTTAGATATATTTTTCCCAGATTCTGTAACTTACCAAACGAAAGCGTTGGTACGTTGATAGAAACAATAACAAACACAAACACACACACACACAAATTTCAAGCTTTCGCAACCCACGGTTGCTTCATCAGGAAAGAGGGAAAGACGAAAGGATGTGAGTTTTAAGGGAGAGGGTAAGGAGTCATTCCAATCCCAGGAGCGGAAAGATTTACCTTAGGGGGGGAAAAGGGACAGGTATACACACACACACACACACACACACACACACACACACACACACACACACACACACACACGTACACGTATCCATCCACACATATACAGACACCGGCAGACATATTTTTTTACATATGTCTGCCTGTGTCTGTATATGTGCGGATGGATAATGTGTGTGTGTGTGTGCGTGTGCGCGTGTGTGCGAGTGCGTGTGAGCGTGTGCGCGAGTGTATACCTGTCCTTTTTTTCCCCCTAAGGTAAGTCTTTCTGCTCCTGGGACTGGAATGACTCCTTACCCTCTCCCTTAAAACCCACATCCTTTTGTCTTTCCCTCTCCTTCCCTCTTTCCTGATGAAGCAACCTTGGGTTGCGAAAGCTCGAAATTTGTGTGTATGTTTGTGTGTCTTTTATTGTGTCCTATCAACATACCAAAGCTTTTGTTTGGTAAGTTACAGCATCTTTGTTTTTAGATATATTTTTCCCACGTGGAATGTTTCCCTCTATTATATACATTCATGCAAATGCAACTCGCACACACATGACCACTGTCTCTGGCTGCTGAGGCCAGAATGCGAATAACTGTGCACGATGGGAGAAGCAGTCTGAGTGGTGGGGGTAAGGAGGCAGCTGGGGCAGGGAGGGGTAAGAATAGCAGGGTAGGGGTGGGGGACCATAAAGTGCTGCTTGAGGGAGCATACAGGGATGATGTGGAGAGAGGGTAAGGCAGCTAGGTGCAGTTGAAAGATTAGATGGCGGACAGGGGGGGGGGGGGGGGAGGAGGGGGAAGGGGTGCATTGGTGGCAGTGTAATGCAGGAGTGGAAATAGGGAAGGTGATAAGTGGAATGGCAATGACTAACGAAGGTTGAAGTCAGAAGGGTTACAGGGACATAGGACACATGACAGGGAGATTTCCAACCTGCACAATTCAGAAAAGCTGGCATTGCTAGGAAGAATCCACATGGCACAGTCCGTGAAGCTGTCATTGAAGTGAGGAATGTGGTAGCAGGCAGTGTGCTCAGCAACTGGACGATCCGGCTGCTTCATTAGCCATTTGTGTGGACAGACAGCTTGTCATTTGTCATGCCTACGTAGAGTGCAGCACAGTGGTTGCAGCTTAGCTTGTAGATCACGTGACTGGCTTCACAGATAGCCCAGCCTTTGGGATAGGTAATGCATGTGACTGGACTGGAGTAGCTGATGGAGGGAGAATGTATGGGGCAGGTCTTGCATCTAGGTCTGTTATTGGGATATGAGCCTGTAGCATTACACGAGTATGTCCAATATAGTCCGATCTATTTTGTGTTGAGTGTAGGGGAGTCGAAACAACTAGTGACCCGTGACATCGTATCAACTTGAGAATTTTTTTTTATACATGTAATTAATTTCTAAATTTTATTGAGTATTTGCAGAGTAAAGAATTTAATTATGTACTACATTTAATAGGTAATGAGTTTTAATGATCTAGATATAAATATGTTTTGACTTAGCAAATCGTGTTGTTGCATTACGCATGATATGTTTTCTCTTTGTAAGAACAAAAACTTCCGTGTTGCTCGAGGGTGCGATCGAGTAGTCGAGTGCGGATCTCCTGTAACTTTGACGAATGGGCATATAATTGTTAGTTTACAACCCGGGGTTGATTTAAAAATTATTCTAGAGAACCATGGCCAGACGTTGGTGCAAACAAATTGCACAAGAATTCTCAAATATCGGCACGGAGTTTAAGACGTGCGGTTGGATATCGGGCGTTATCGTCACGTGTAGGATTCAGTAACATTAAATGCAATTTATGGACATTAGCTTGATAATAACTATGAACGACTTACATGAGCGGCATAGTAATCGTCTTGATGTTTAAAGCAAGCGAGAAGCGATTTACTGTCAGGATACGACAGATATTAATCGTTGCGTAGTCAGCTTGTTGATACGTTGCTTAGTAACTCATAAACGGACAGTGATAGAATTACTGAAATGATCTTTTAAGTATCAGTGACCACTACACACACACACACACACACACACACACACACACACACCAGAAACTAATTACTCTAACTGTGAGTGACTTCAGGATTGGATGAGTTTCTTTATTTCAGCTAACTGGTATTAATAAACTTCTTTTGAGATTGAAACTTCATCAGTGGTGTCATGTTCACTCAGTTTAGTAGAATGACAGATAGTACTAGCTACGCTACTATTTATAGTTTTAAAAGAAAAGAGAGCACATACCTGTTTTTCTTTTGAGAAATGTTCGTACTTCAGTCATCAGTCTTCTCAAACCAAAGGCACGAGTGACGCTCCCTCACAGCACTATGACATCGTGAATCACCACACACATTTCTGCATTTAAAACCCGGAATATAGCCGCAGTACGAAGAAGGAGGAAATAAGAGGAAAGATCGGCAAAAGAAACGGTACAAAGAGAGAAGGTAAGCGGTTAGGAGCAAAGGTGGAGTAAGGACGGATGAGGATATGACGTAGATTCAGTGGGTGGCAGAATAGCACTGTGGGAGGGGTCGGAAGGATAGCGGGTAGGACATTCCTCATTTCAAGGCACGACAAGAGGTAGTCAAAACCCAGGTAGACGATACAATTCAGTTGCTCCAGTCCCGAGTGGTGCTGAGTCACAATGTCGATGCTCCTCTGTGACCGAGTGCTGAGACTTTGGATGGCGGGAATTGACTGGAGAGATAAGGCATAGGAGATCTGTCTCTGTACACAGGTAGGAGGGTAATTGCAGTCTGTGTGGCTAGGCTGTATGCTAGGGACTTCTTGTGGCAGTAGTTGAATGGAGGTATTGCTAGTGGTTGGTAGGTTTGATATGGATGGAGGTACTGATGTAGCTATCTTTGAAGTGGAGGTCAACATTGAGGGAGGTGGTTGTCGGGTTCAGGAGGACCAGGTGAAACGAATGGGGGAGACGGTGTTGTGGTCCTCAAGGAATGTGGATAGGGTGTCCTCAGCCTCAATCCAGATCCTGAAGATGTCATCAGTGAATCTGAACCACGTTAGGGGTTGCTTCGCTGTCTTTTTGTAGTGCCTGTCTGTGACACACTCCACTATTTTGAATGATTTTGTGATACCTTCAGCTGCCGTTCTCTTTATTTCGAGTGTGATTGTACAGTTTTACCCTTAGGCCATTTTCAAGTATTTTTTTTTTTGGCCTAAGGCTAAAATTGTACAATTGTACATTAAATAAAGAGAATGGCAGCTGAAGGCATTACAAAATCGTTCAAAAAATTCATCGCAGCTGCTGACCCTGTCACATTGAAAACTACATCATGTGGTGTGTACCAATCTATCCTCTTCGTAATGTTGTCAATACAATGCTATGCCGCATCACTGGGGAGAGTCTGAAAATCACGGACTTACCTGTACATGAGCTTCTGATACTATCAAATTATGGGACCTGAGACGACAGCTGGACTCACTCATTTTATGAAGTTGGTGCAGAGGGTTTGTACCCTTACAATTTCCATCCTTATTATTCAACATTATTTGTTACATTGAGGCTTTTGTACAATATGTCAGAATCTTCTGGTGTGGAATTGTGCTATTTATTGTCGTCATATTTTCATTTTCATTGCAACTAGAAATGAGAAACAGGAAAGGTGAGAGCTCGTTTCTCAAAAACGGGAAAAGGTAAAGAGTAATAAAAATGGCCAGGTGCGAGGTCTTCAATTGGATGCCACTTCAGTGACTCGGGTGTCTCTAATCTACTGCACAATTTCGTGTTTCTTATCTACCACATGACTTGCATGTTTCTTATCTACCACAGTTATTCAACTGGGGAAAGGGACCTGCAATTTGACACGGAATCTGAACCACATGTTATTCCTGGCAACTCCTCACATTGTCCACAAGAGGTGGAGGCTCTCAATCCCCCGACCTCTCAGTTTCCAGGGATGCCCTTTAGCACTACACCACGATATCTGAGAGCGAAAAGTCGAGAGAGACATAGGTCAACAATTAATTTACAAAATTCATTATTAGTTGTAACACATTCATATATAGTGGTACAATTTCTTTGTATTTCAGGGAAATTTTGTGGGTCCTTTTACGCAGGGTATCTGAATTGTTTTCATTCTTCTATAAGAGGCAGTTTGCCAACTTGGCGTGTTTACCAACTTGGCGTGTTTACCTTTCTTGTACACAAAATATGAATTTTGTGTTCTTCCTCTAAAACATGTTGCATAAAAAATTCCCACACAAAACTAATGGGACTACTGACTTCACATTATTTGTGGTCAGCTCATCTTCCTTTGAGTTTACAAAAGTCTAGTGGCAACGATCGACAGTTTTGGGTCGTTCCTCGTGACTGGCGAAACATCTGAGCACAAAAAGGATGAATGTGCTTCCGATTATTAAAAGACTCTGAGTACCGGCTTCCTCATTCTACCGTCGTCAGTATCTTTACAAATTTTCCCAAAAATTTTGACGTGCAAATATACCCGCACTCTTTTTTTAATGTGCAGCTCACATCAAACTCTCACAAACTCCCCTTACTGTATCACCCTCACATCACTAGTCCTTCACTGGAAATCCACTTCCACTTCCACATTCTCAGTCACTCATTCAGCCCAACTTATTGTCAACATATCTTTGTCTCTCTCTAACTGTTACAGTCTTCTGTCCTACAGCCACAGTCTCCTTCATTCTCTTCTTCTACCACTCCACTCACTGTCAAAGTCTCTCTTTTGCTCTCTCTTACTGCTGCTGTCTCATTCATTATTCCCATTGCTGCTGCCTCTTCTCACAGTCACTATCTCTTCCTTCCCCATTGCCATTGCCAAAGACTGTCTCTCATTATTACTGTCTCTCACTCACTCTCACTTCCACTTTCTCTTTCTCTTTCTGTTCATCCCCTCCCCCCCTTCCCCCGCAGTGTCTCCTTCATTCCTTTCCCAGCTCTGTTCCACTGCCACTGTGTCCCTCTCTTTCTCTCTCAATCTCATTGTCTCCTTCGCTCCTTCTTTACCATAACCACTGTATATCATCTTCCGGTATTTATTACTTTTCTGTCACTTTCCTACTGCCACTTTCTCCTTTTCTCTCAGCATGAAAAAGCACAAATATGTTTGCATGTTAAATGTTTTTGAAAAATCTTTATACACTGTGTGATCATAAGTATACAGACACCTGGCTGAAAATGACTTAAAAGTCCACGGTGCACTCCATCGGTAATGCTGGAATTGAATATGGTGTTGGCCCACCCTTAACCTTGATGACAGCTTCCACTCTCGCATGCATACGTTCAATCACTTGCTGGAAGGTTTCTTGGGGAATGGCAGCCCATTCTCCACGGAGTGCTGCACTAAGGAGAAGTATCGATGTTGGTTGGTGATGCCTGGCACGAAGTCAGCATTCCAAAACATCTCAAAGGTGTTCTATAGGATTCAGATCAGGACTCTGTGCAGGCCAGTCCATTACAGGGATGTTATTGTCATGTAACCTCTCTGACACAGGCTGTCTGTTATGAACAGGTGCTCGATCGTGTTGAAAGATGCAATCGCAATCGCAATCCCCGAATTGCCCTTCAACAGTGGGAAGCGAGAAGGTGCTTACAACATCAATGTAGGCCTGTGCTGTGATAGTGCCATACAAAACAACAAGGGGTGTAAGCCCCTTCCATGAAAAACATGACCACACCACACCATAACACCATCTCTTCCAAATTTTACTGTTGGCACTACACACACTGGCAGATGACGTTCACTGGGCATTTGCTGTATCCATACCCTACCATTGGATCGCCACATTGTGTACCGTGATTTGTCACTCCACACAACATTTTTCCACTGTCCAATCATCCAATGTTTATGCTCCTTCCATCGAGTCAGGTGTCGTTTGGCATTTACCGGTGTGATGTGTGGCTTATGAACAGCCGCTCGACCATGAAATCCAAGTTTTCTCATCTCCTGCCCAACTGTCATAGTACTTGCAGTGGATCCTGACGAAGTATGGAATTCGTATTTGATGGTCTGGATAGATGTCTTCCTATTACAAATTAGGACCTTCTTCAGCTGTCAGGGGTCTCTGTCAGTCAACAGACAAGGTCGACTGTGTGCTTTTTTGCTGTACGTGTCCCTTCACATTTCGACTTCACTATCACATCAGAAACAGTGGATCTAGGATATTTATGAGAGTGGAAATTTCGCATACAGACATATGACACAAGTGACACCCAATCACCTGACCACATTCGAAGTCTGTAAGTTCCACAGAGCGCACCATTCTGCTCTCTCACGGTGTCTAATGACTACTGAGGTTGCTGATATGGAGTACCTGGCAGTAGGTGGCAGCACAATGCACCTAGTATGGAAAATATATGGTTTTGAGGGTGTCTGGATACTTTTGATCACATAGTGTAGGTGCTGAAGAAGGTAGAATGAGGCAGTTGGTACCCCACTGTTCAGTCAGTCTTGTAATAGAGAGGAGCATATTTGCCTTTTTCATGCTGCAATAGGAACGTTTTCTGCCAGTTCCTGTCTTTCCACTGGTACAGCAAGACATGTTGCTTATATGAAAAGAGCTTTGTGAGTCAGTAAAACTTTGATAGTTTTTAGTTGTATGAAATTGAAAGAATGCGAAACTAATTTTACACCTCAGACTGAATTTTACATGCACAAAAAAATTTCCTGTGTTTCAGTACTACACCATGGGATGTTCAGAACCATTCTGATGAGAATGGAGACACTTTTCAGCATATTTCTCCATGCTACATCACTTTATAAACTACATTTTCATTCACACTGTTTTTTACATGTAAATTCTACATGTGCAACCAGGCTAACTCTGAAACTTTTTATCTCAGAAACTGACAAAGATATCAAGAAAATTTTCAACATTGTTAGTTGGGGTCTTGGCAATATATTGTAAAAATTACAGCCACTTGCTGCAGATAGCTGTCTTGGAATCCAAGGCTTGGTCTTGGTATCCAAAAACCGTGTCTTTGAGGTGTTCCTGATAACAGATAAAGATTTTTGAAAATAGGAAGATGGCACTTCTAGATAAATATTTAGAGATAGATATTATCTCATTAAAATTTTAGCAATTTGGTGCAGTTGTTTATTATTTAGATTTCGTCTCACATTGGAATTTACATACATATTTTATATGTACATGTAAGGTAACGTTGAACCTCTGCATCTCAGAGATGAATAAAGGTATCATTAAAATGTTCAGAGTTTCGGATTGAGATCTGAGGAATATATTACAAAAATTTTAGCTACGTGCTGTGCATAGTTATCGTGGAATCTGCAGCTCAGTTTTGATACTCAAAAGCACGTTTATCAAGTTTCCTCAGGAACCACCCGTGAACTAAATGGTGCCTCCGTGAGCTCCTTAAGGGGAACTGTGGACCACATCTAATGCAAAACAAACCAACATGATTTGCTCCATGTGCCTAAGCTAGAGGACACGAGTAATATTCAAAATTTGACCCTGTATTGTAGGATAGTTACAGTAAGACAGTCCATCTGTCAGGCATACATATGGTCTCTCACCTGAGGACTTTTCACCCTACCTTTCTGTCACCAATAGAACTTGAGGATGAGCCCCAGAATGTTTTTTTTTTTTTTTTTTAATTGGGTTGGGGGGGGGGGGGGGGGATGTAGTATTTCAGAATGTATTAGGCAGTGTATGCTGTCACATGCATACCAACTGTGAGACAGTTGCCTTTAATATCAGCGGACCTCAAAAAGTAAGTTACACATCAGAAATGGCAGGCTAAGTAACCTGTCCTGAATTATGCACTACACTTCAAAGTAACAGTGATACATGGTACTATTTTTTGACATTTTCATGAAGTGTGTGTAAAGAGTTGTCGGAATGCTGTAATGACTGTTCAACTTCTCTGGGATACGAGTGGAGTTCAATAAGTGAGCCAATGCAACTTTTTCTCCTACGAGATTTTCAGCTGAAAAACTACAGAGTTTGTTGTGGGATATTCCCAGTTCAGCCCCTATAGTTTCATGAATTTCCAATAGGTAGCTGCACTATACGTAGTCTTCAAAATGGTGTGCTTAACAGGAGTGCATTCCAAGCGGAGAGGTGTCATCGAGTTTCATTTGGTGGAAAACCAGAGCATTACAGAGATTCTTACGTGCTTCCAGAATTTCTACAGAAACCTGACTGACAAAAGCACGACGAGTCGTCAAGTGACTCTTCTGTCACCGTGGCAACGAAGTCGTGCATACCTATCCGATCCCCCGTGTACCAGCTGGCCACACACGACTGTGACTCCTGGAAAGTTGGAACGAAGAGACAATCTCATATTAGCTGATTCCCTAACAGAAGGTCATAAAGAGCAACGGAGGACGTCCTGTGCGGAGTTGCTTGCATGCTATGAGGCTGATCGTGACAGTTTTATATCGAACATTGTCACAGACATCTAAACGTGGGTTCATTAGTTCGAACCAGAAACAAAACAGCAATCTAAAGTGTGCTGCCCCACAACCTCCTCTCTGCAGAAAACTTTGAAAGCCATATCCTCAGATAATAAAGTTGTGGTGACAGTCATCTTGGCCTCTGAAGGAGTTATTCTGTTTGATGCCCCCCTCACAGTGGAACGATTCACTCAGAAGTGTAATGTGCTACCGTCAGGAAACTGAGAAATCGACTCGAGCATGTTTGTCACTGTGAAATTGCGACTGAACATCATCTCCTCCAAGACAGCACGAGGTCTCACACGAGTGTGCGCACCACAAAACTTCATCGGACAGTTTTCTTCATCACCCCTACAGCCCAGATTGTGCACCTTCCAACTTCCATCTGTTTGGCCCAACAAAGGCCGCACTCCACAGGAAACAGCACATGGGTGATGGAGAGGTTATCGATGCAGGAAGATATCGGCTCCGACTTTGACCGGTGCAGTGGTACCGTGTGAACATACAGACCCTCCCAGTTAGGTGGCATAAGGCTGTCACATTGGACAGAGATTATGTTGAAGAATAGCGTTTTGTAGTGAAAAGAAGAGGAATATTACCGTATTTACTCGAATCTAAGCCGCACTCGAATCTAAGCCGCACCTGAAAAATGAGACTCGAAGTTGAGGAAAAAAAATTTTCCCGAATCTAAGCCGTACCTGAAATTTGAGACTCGAAGTTCAAGGGGAGAGAGGAGTTTTAGGCCGCACCTCCAAATCAAAACAAAGCTGGTCCATTGTAATATGAGGCACAATTTAGGTCGAATGAATGACGATACAACTACAGTAGTTTGGTTCGAGTCGTAAGCTTAGCAGTTCAACTTTACCAGGTAGCCACTGCCATGCGTCAGGCGCTCCGTCCGTATTTATACGGGTACCCTACCTTTTTCACGTGCTTCATCTGGTTTGAATTGATTGCTTATTTTTCTTTGATCTGATAAGCGCCGTTCTCTTTGTTATAGGTGTTTACGTCACTCTAAGCTGAAAATGCATTATTGTACTGTGTCATACATTGTTTGTCACATTCTGACAATGAGTGTTTACCGCCTGTCGCCGCTCGCGGCATGGCTTGCTTTTGTGCGCACTACCGCCGTTTACAGTTTTTTAAAAAAATGAGAAGAATCGTCTCATTAGCGAAACAATGGCAAGAGACTGCTATTTGTTGTTACTTACCCTGCTGATTTCTTTGATAATGATCAACAAGAACCAAATAATAGACTGCGTATGATAGGAGATGTTCTGAACGAGATTTTAGCGAAAATTTTTCTCCGTTTGAAAATCTTTGCAGACGCCTCTTTTGTACATTACATTCTGCACAGAAATTATAGTCATCTTATATTTAAAAATCTAGTCAATTGCCGTGCTTCATTTCTGACTGTATCACTATTAGGCATAAGAATAATACAAATACAAACATGACATGATATGTATATTCTTCCGTGTTTGCTGTTGTCTCACACTGGTTTCGTAGTTTATTAGGCATACAGGATTTAAATGAGATAGCAGCAAAAACGAAAGAATACATGGCAAAATATTTGTATTATTCTTATGGTGAAGAGAATACTGCATGTCATTCACAATTCATAAAAGTTCCTATTAGCAACCATCTCTTCTCACAGGTAGGAAAAAATTCAGAACGTAGAGTTGGCCATATTGACAAACATCCCAAATAGTCTTGCCAGTCGGCTTTTCGTAATACATTGAAATGCTGCTACATTCGAATATGAACAATTCGGAATTTGTATTTACTTCGTTAGATAATGTATGAAAATGCAGTGGTCGAAACTCGGGGCGGAGAAAAAGTTTGTCTTCCACTTTTTTTTTTAATTTATTTGCTGACGCAGAGGTTTTGGCACCAGTATTTATCTTTGTGCCTACAAAGCATGCCTGTGTAGCGCTACATGTATTCGACGGCAGAAGTTAGTTGTGGCGGCACCTAACAACATTTTTCAGAACTTCCGCTTACTTTGCACTCGATTCTAAGCGGCAGGCTGTTTTTTGGATTACAAAAACCAGAAGAAAAGTGCAGCTTAGATTCGAGTAAATACAGTATGGTGTATTGGGGTCCTGACTAAACCACTTTCAGACCAAGAATTTGTTGCATTAATTGTCGAATGCTCCTCCTAGATTGTTTTCTTTAACACCTGTCAGACCACGTTCTGCAGGATCCACAGAATACGATGTAATCTGATGTTGTATGACTCAGGTGTGGACACTTTAACTTTTCCTGTTTTTTGATATAATAACTTGAGTTGTTATTTAAGTGATTGTAGTTGCATTGCAAACAAAGCTGTAACACTTTGATAATTGTTTGCCTATAGAATAACTTTAGTAGCCACACGGCAGCGTTTCCTTCGCTCGTACAGTTGTCAGAGTCGGTGGGTGTGCCGCAGGTGGAGGAGATGGTGCACTACGCGCTGGTGCGTGTCCAGGACGAGCAGCTGAGCCCCCCCTCGACCCCCCTGGGCCCGCAGCGACAGGGATACCTGATGGCGCGCGCCTCCGAGGACGAGCCGTGGCGCCCCGCCTTCTTCATACTCAAGTGAGTCGCGTCTACTGGTCCTACAGTGTTTCTCTCAAAGTTGGTGGCGGTGCTTATTGGCACTCGTGTGAATTTATAGCCATCAGATTCGTAGAAATCTTGATGAAGTACCACATGTCTGGAACTATTATGTTGTAATTTTATTAACATTTTATATTCATAAAAATACACACATCAAAAAAGTTCTGCATAACCCCAGTTCCCAGTACTTCTGAAGATAGATGTTGACTGTGGATATTGTATCACAGACACAGTCCCCTTGACTGTTCAGAGATGTCACTAAACCCGCTCAAAGATGTAAACAACAGTGCACGAGCAGTGCCTATTAGACCTAGGGGTCTGACAGCCGATCAGTTCCAGTCATTCCACCAGGAAAGAGGTTCACGGCTAATGTTGTCTGTAGTTCAACCGTGCCTAGATGCTCGTACCGTGGTTCGATTGCGTGTGAATCTGCATTGTTACTTTGGGGCAGGAAGGGCTCTCAACAAGGAAAGTGTCCGTGCATCTCGGAGTGAACAAAAAGCAATGTTATTGAGACGTGGAGGAAATACGGAGATACAGGAACTATCAATTACATGCCTTGCTCAGGCCGCCCCAGGGCTACTACTGCAGTGGATGACTGCTACCTACGGATTATGGCTCGGAGGAACCCTGACAGCAACGCCACCGTGTTGAACAATGCTTTTCGTGCAGCCACAGGACGTCGTGTTACAACTCAAACTGTGCGCAATAGGCTGCATGATGCGCAACTTCACTTCCGACGTACATGGCGAGGTCCATCTTTGCACCACGACACCGTGCAACATGGTGCAGGTGGGCCCAACAACATGCCTATTGGACTGCTCAGGATTGGCATCACGTTCTCTCCACCAATGAGTGTCACGTATGCCTTCAACCGGACAATCGTCAGAGTCGTGTTTATAGGCAATCCGGTCAGGCTGAACGCCTTAGACACACTGCCCAGAGAGTGCAGCAAGGTGGAGGTTCCCTGCTGTTTCGCAGTGGCATTATGTGGGGCCGACATTCCCTGCTGGTGGTCACAGGAGGCACCGTAATGCCTGTACGATACGTGAATGCCATCCTCTGACCGATAGTGCAACTGTACCGGCAGGATATTGGAGAGGCATTTGTCTTCACGGATGACAATTTGCACCCCCATTACACACATCTTGTGAATGACTTACTTCAGGTAACGACATTGCTCGACTAGAGTGGCCAGCATGTTCTCCAGACGTGAACCCTATCGAACATGCCTGGGATAGAATCAAAAGGGCTGTTTATGGATGATGTGACCCACCAACCACTCTGAGGGATCTGCGCCGAACCACCATTGACGAGTAGGACAGTCTCGACCGACAGTGCCTTGACGAACTTGTGGATAGTATGCCACGATGAATACAGGCATGCATCAATGCGAGAGCATGTGCTACTGGTTATTAGAGGTACCGGTGTGTACAACAGTCTGGACCACTACCTCTGAAGGTGTCGCTGCGTGGTGGTACAACATGCAATAAAAAGGGAAGAAATGATGATTATGTTGATCTCTGTTCCAATTTTCTGTACAGGTTCCAGAACTCTTGGAACCGAGGTGATGCAAAACTTGTTTTGATGTGTTTATATGCTTTCTTATTGCTTTGACATACCCTTCTAGTAAAAAAAATGTTCAGATTCAGTTGACAATTTTGAGTAAAGGACTTGGGTTAATTAATTGTTTTTTTTTAGAACTGTGCTCCAAAATTTTATAGTCAGAGATGACTCTACATTCGGCAGTGTGTGAAAATAGTACACTGCTGGGAGAAAAGTCACATTAAAAAAAAAAATGAATTTAGGGCAATGAAATTTTTGGAATACATTTGTCTAGGTACCACATTTAAGTAATTAACATTACAAGATCACACGTTAATGTAAGCACGAAATAAGAGACTGCAAATATGAAATGCAGGTACATTAATAACAGGTGTAATCACCAGAATGTCGAATGTGAGCTCGCAAACGTGCATGTGTTGTATCGTATAGGTGCAGGATGGCAGCTTGTGTGATGAAATTCCACGCCTGCTGCACTTGGTCGGTGAATACAGGGACTCCTATAGTTCAATTCATTTAACTTGGTGGTTCGCGCATGCCCGCCCAGATGCGGGAGATTGCTGCGTTGCCAGTTGTATGCGCCAAGAGAAGCAGCGCCATAGTATATAGTTCGCAAACTTACGTTTAGGGGTAGTGCGCAGTTTATGAAATAAAGCCACCACGGCCGCCTTAACCCTTTCGCTGCTACAGGGACGTGCTCCCCGCATTCCGCGATGTGCGTGATTTTGTCATCACTGCACTGCTCGCCTGAGCAGACACACGGTGTTTCGACTGCTTTGACAAACTTTATCATTTGTTTTCACAAAAACTATTTGGCCCAAAAATTTGATTTTTACACATCTTCTTGACTGATACCTTCCCCCCATAAATGACTTAATTTTGTTTCGATGTTCAACGCGGTTATTGTGCAGCATTAAATGTAGTAAACCATTGCACGAAATTTTGAAGAGTTTGCAGAGGTAAAAGTCCATTGCGTATACTTTCCGTATGGTCGATTTTAGTTGCCACTAGAAATGTAAAAAAATTGCATTCAAACTAGTAAAATTCGTGAAGTAAGACATTTCGATATTGTTTTTAAATAAAGAAAATATTAAGCACCGAACACAGTTTCAACTCAGAACCTTTCACTTAGCAACAAAATACTTTAACCATTACGCTATCGCAGCTTGTCATTCAATAGATCTCCTGGAGGACTTTAAAATATGACGCAAAATACCGACAAACACTGTCGGTACGACTATCGATTACTCACGTTTCGTCGAAGTTCAATAGGAAATAAACAATTACCGCTGTTCTTTATTGCAAAAAAGCAGTTAGTGAGAATGATACAAACACCTTTCCTCGCTATCGCCTGAATTAGGAGGCTTATTGCTTGTTTGGTTTAATTAATTAATAGAATATGAAGCAATTGGTATGAAGAATGCCTTTTCCAAACTTTCTATAAAAGAAAGTCTTCTATCAAGACACTGCTTTTGTTCAATTACTATATTTGTGAGTGAACGTTTCTAAAACTGAAGACACTCGTCCGTGGTCTGCACTGCAGTCGAGCTCTGGCAGCGTTGTTCTCTGTTCATTGGCCGACTGTGTTTTGTGACGTCAGATGTGCAGAACGAACCTAAACTCGGCCGCCGTCATAAATGATGCGCACTTTAATGCTGTTTGTAGATGACGCTGGAGTTGTCGTCCGATAATGTCCAGTGTGCGTTTCATCGGAGACAGACGTGGTGTTAGAGTATGCCGAGGCGACGTGTTGACACACTGTACGGCACGTCGGGGTACGACATTAGAAAATCCCTTCTGAGGTCCACAAATAAACAGAAGAGACCTGAATGGGCTAGGAAACACCGTAATTGGGCATCATAAGAGCGGACGAAGGTGCTGTTCACTGACGAATCGAAGTTCGAGATTTTTAGAACCGGAAGGAGAATATTTGTTCACTGATTTGTAGGGGAAAGGGTAGCCCAGGAGTGTGTTCTACCTACAGCTAAACACGGTGGAAGTTCTATTATGGTTTGGGGATGTTTTGCCAGAGATTTAGTTGGTGACATTGTGAAAGTAGAAGGATGTATGGATCAGAAGCAGTACTACCGCATACTTCAGTATCGTGCAATACAAAGTGGATTGTGCTTAATAGGGAAAGGGTTCTCCTTACAACAGGATAATTACCCAAAATGTTGGTCGGCATATTCTATGAACTACATTGCATCGAAGGAAAAACAGAAAGTACTTAATGATATGGTATGGCCATTCCAAAGCCCTGATTGTAATCCCATTGAAATGGTCTGGGATGAAGTGGACAGATGTATCAGGGAAGTTAATATATCCAGCAAGGAACAGCTCTGGAATATTGTTAAGGATGTGTGAAACTGTATAGATTCACGATACCTACAAAAACTGATTGACCGTGTGCCTCGAGTTTGTGAGGCAGTCATTAAATCCAGAGGATACTTGGATGAAAGTAAAATGTAATGATTGTAATTGTGTTATATATGTGGAAGTTAATATATTTATATTTTGTGAGAAATAATGTTTGATTTGTGTTTTGAATCTGAAATACCAGAATGTATTGAAATTAATGAGCAGTAGTGTAATTTGTTACCACTAAGTAATTTTGAGCACGTAGTATGTTTATTATTATCTGTTTCTTATTTAATTGCCATCTGGACTGACATCTCACCGAAATGTCGGGAGTTGTGAGCTAATCGGCTACAGAGGAGGGCGTATCTGGCAGGAAAAGCAGTAAAGTAAACCGCCACTGGGACTCCAGAGAGCAGCAGAGCTTGACCGGAAACTGTGTTGGGCCTGTCAGTCTTGTGGTAAAGTGCCTGTCTGGAAACCAGAAGATCGCAGGATCGAACCCGATTTCTCGAGCTGCCTTCCAACTTAGCGCTCAGCTCGTGATTATGTGAAGGTTTCCCAGAAATTACGTGTGGTTTAAATTCCACATTAATCGCTAAGTTCGCTTTTCCTCTCCCTTATCGGATAATGGGGATACATTAGGGACATGGAAGTCACCACAGTGGTGTCCAATTGAAAGACTTGCATTTCACCATTGTATGATAAAGAGTATTGTTATCTGAATCTATATATACCATCTTCTATATATAAATTCCCACTGTGTTTGTCTGTGCCTGTATCCTCAGGCTAATCTCAGGAACTACTGTAAGTATTTTGTTTCCGTAATCAATAGTCTGATTCGCGAGGAAGTTTTGTGTGTGTAATTTATTACAGCTATGGTAGACAACTGGTCCAGCTAACCATTCAAAGCCGGGGAGGTCACTAGTATTTAACATGTTTGCTTAAACAAAATTCCACTGATTTCTGATGCAGGGATCTGGAAATAAAATGCACATATGAAACTTCCTGGCAGATTAAAACTGTGTGCCGGACCGAGACTCGAACTCGGGACCTTTGCCTTTCGGGGGCAAGTGCTCTACCGAGCATGACTCACGCCCTGTCCTCACAGCTTTACTTCTGCCACTACCTCGTCTCCTACCTTCCAAACTTTACAGAAGCACTCCTGTGAACCCTGCAGAACTAGCACTCCTGAAAGAAAGGATATTGCGGAGACATGGCTTAGCCACAGCCTGGGCGATGTTTCCAGAATGAGATTTTCACTCTGCAGCAGAGTGTGCGCTGATATGAAACCTCCTGGCAGATTAAAACTGTGTGCCGGACCGAGACTCGAACTCGGGTCCTTTGCCTTTCGCAGGCAGAGTGAAAATCTCATTCTGGAAACATCCCCCAGGCTGTGGCTAAGCCATGTCTCCGCAACATCCTTTCTTTCACGAGTGCTAGTTCTGCAGGGTCCACAGGAGAGCTTCTGTAAAGTTTGGAAGGTAGGAGATGAGGTACTGGCAGAAATAAAGCTGTGAGGACGGGGCATGAGTCGTGCTTGGGTAGCTCAGTCGGTAGAGCACTTGCCCGCGAAAGGCAAAGGTCCCGAGTTTGAGTCTCGGTCCGGCACACAGTTTTAATCTGCCAGGAAGTTTCATATCAGCGCACACTCCGCTACAGAGTGAAAATCTCATTCTAAAATGCACATAGTTGCCATATATTTTTTCTCTAATAAATCTTCTCAGATCGATGTTTATTGTCTGATACACAGTTAAATTCCTGTTAGACTCAGCACAGTACAAATATTATCTACGTGAAACCGATGACATCTCCCATTGACTAATTCGTAAAGGATACTAAACATTTTGTTACATCATTTAAAGGCTCAATTGAAAAGATTTTGATTTAAATTATTTTTCAATTAATGCAGTAAAGCACGACAAGGCTCTCAACAACACCAACCCTGCAAATTGCCACATGCACAGAAGAGTACTATGTTGCACTGTCACAATCTGATGAACTGCATGTGAAACAGGAAACAAACAAAGCTGTGCGAATATTTGGAAATCATTCTAACGTAAATACATTGAAGTGGGACATTATAAATATTTATCTAACACTGTTCAAGTGGCTAAGGCATCAGTATTGCCAGTAACACTTGTAACAGTCCATTCTGCTTTGATATCTTGTACACTGAAAAGGGAGTATAGTTGAAGTTTGCTGGCAGACCAGAATTTGGGTTTCGACCCTTTCCTTCTGCAGTCAGCTCTCCTGTTGTGACACAGCAAACGGTCGTGTTTGTAAAGGTTCTTGTAAAAGGTGGAATCTGTTTGTCAAATTCACTGTTTCATATCTACAGGTTTGTCAAACAGTTCAATGGGCCAATAAAGTTTAACCTCTCTTCTGAAGGTTGTGTCGCAAAGTATTTTTACACTAGTGGGAACAGTTATCAGTGCAGAGATTATTTCTTGCATTGACTTCAGCTCTGTGTGAAGGAGAAAAATGAAAAAAAATACAGTTAATATTGGGCATCCCAAGAGTTTATGTGATTTAACATTGATTTGGATATAAAATTAATTGTGCCTTTGATATTATATCTATACTTTTAGCGAACATTACTAATTTTACTGATTATGGTGATAAACTATAAAATGGAACTCAATCATTAATATTTATTGAATAATCTACCAGTTTTTGGAGGAATATAGACATATTAATAACTTGAATACACAATATCAATGTCCCACAATAATATTTAATTAATATTTCATTGCAAACTGGTTTTCGACTTCTTAGGCCATCTTCAGATAACTTAATACTAAACAGGTAGTCCACACAACTTCAGCGAGAATTGATAGCTGTAAAAGATTGTAATACAAAGGTGTGTGACTTTTTATGACTGTAATGATACAAAACACGAGCATAATGTAATACCTAAAGAGACTCTGAACAAATAAATCTTATATTACAGAATATTCAGATGTTAAAATTATATGAATGTATAAGCCAAAAATGTGTACAAGTGGGTGATGGTACAGGCTACCCTCTCACCATTAGATAATAAGCTTGTTGTAACTGTTCCACAACCACATTCCTTAGACTTCTTTCTCCCTTTCCCCACCCCCCCCCCCCCTTCCCCCCGCACACACACACACACACACACACACACACACACACACAGTCTCTTTTTTGGTTTGTTCGAGACATTCACCAGTTTGTCCATATGATATAGTAGCCTGTTCCATTACTCACTTGTATAACATTTTGGGGTTACGCATTCATATAGTTTTAATATTTGTATATACTGTAATACAAGATTTATTTGTTCAGAATCGCTTTAGGTATTACATTGTGGTTGTGTTATGTTTCAACGTAGTCATAGATTGTTACATACCTCCATATGAGGATCTTCCTAAAGCTACAAATTCTCGCTGAAGCCGTGTGGACTACCTTTTTGTATTAAGTTGTCCCACAGTGGCCTGAGAAGCCAAAAGCCAGTTTGTAATGAACTGTTAAATAAATATTATTGTGCAACGTTAATACTGTACATTGAAGCTAGTAGTTAATATAGTTTTTAAATGACAAACCAAAAGTGTCAGTTGTCAACACACAATTATATGTCAATGGGAAATCCAAGTTACAGGGTTTAAAAAAATCAGTTTTCGAGATTCTCCATTAAACCTTCAGATCGAGTATTATATTATAAGTTGTGAATTAATAGAGGGAAACATTCCACATGGGAAAAATATATCTAAAAACAAAGATGATGTGACTTACCAAATGAAAGCGCTGGCACGTCAATAGACACACAAACAAACACAAACATACACACAAAATTCAAGCTTTCGCAACAAACTGTTGCCTCATCAGGAAAGAGGGAAGGAGAGGGAAAGACGAAAGGAAGTGGGTTTTAAGGGAGAGGGTAAGGAGTCATTCCAATCCCGGGAGCGGAAAGACTTACCTTAGGGGGGAAAAAAGGATGGGTTTACACTTGCACACACACACATATCCATCCACACATGTATGTATATGTATATGTGTGGATGGATATGTGTGTGTGTGTGTGCGCGCGAGTGTAAACCCGTCCTTTTTTCCCCCTAAGGTAAGTCTTTCCGCTCCCGGGACTGGAATGACTCCTTACCCTCTCCCTTAAAACCCACTTCCTTTCGTCTTTCCCTCTCCTTCCCTCTTTCCTGATGAGGCAACAGTTTGTTGCGAAAGCTTGAATTTTGTGTGTATGTTTGTGTTTGTTTGTGTGTCTATCGACGTGCCAGCACTTTCGTTTGGTAAGTCATATTATAAGTTGTGTTAGATAGTTAAATTTGAAAGCCTCCGGATTAGAGTGTGCGGCTGAACCGATTTGTCACCTGCTGCGCAGGGCGGGCGTGCTGTACCAGTTTGCGGACCAGGCGCAGCGCCTGCCTCTGAGCGCCCTCCTGCTGGGGGGCGGGCACTGCCTGGGGGCGCGCCGCATCGCCGTCGCCCACGCGCGCCCCCACTCCTTCGAGCTGTGCACCGCGGCCGACGGGGACGGCTCCGGTGCGGCGGTGGAGGGCCGCGACAAGCGCGTGCTGCAGATGGCGGCCGCCGACGAGTACGAGGCCTCGGAGTGGCTGCAGGCGCTGGTCCAGGCTGCGTCTGGGGTGAGTGAGCAGGGGTAGGCGGTGGGGTATCGTCTTCTGACAGGCACTGCCTGGAGCTTGTTTTGAGGCTGAAGTTATCTGCAACTGCACTTCTGACTATTAAAATGGCAACACAACGAGGGGTAGCATCGACATCATCATCATCATCATCATCATCATCTTCTTCAGCATCGGCATCACCATCATCGGCATCACCATCATCTGCATCACCATCATCGGCATCACCATCATCGGCATCACCATCATCGGCATCATCATCGTTGTCACCACAACCTCCACAACTCATTTCTTTTGTTAAATGGTGTGGCCTCGCCTCAGGTATGTCTGCAACTTCTTCTACCTTGAGAATGATCTCAGTTGATATTCAGCTAGTTGACTCCAATGGTCTCCCTCAGCTCTTCGTCATGTCAGTCTCGGGGTCTTCCTTGTTATCTGTCACTTTCTCTCTGTCTTTCTGGCTCCTTTCCAGCACTCCCTCTGTCCATTGGTCATGATTTCTTCCAGCAACACGGCTGGCCCAGAGACATTTCACAGAGGCTAGAGTGTCTCCGGCATTCGTCGACGTCAGTAATCGATCTGATATCTTCTGGCCTTTTTCTCTCTTTTCCTGTAGAACCCAGCATAGACCTCTCAGTACTTTGCTGTGCAGTTCTAAGTTTCCATGTCATGTATTCATTAATTGTATGTGCCTGTCTCACAGCCATAAGTCAAAATGGGAGGAGGGAGGAAGGAGACATTGATAACACACGATTCTTTTTGTCTTCGTACATCCATATTTAGATTGGATGAGGGTGGGACATCAGCTGGTATAATTTTTTATTAAAAATGAAACTACTCCAGCTGTACTTAAGATTTTATATGTATTTGGCTACTAGTTTTGACGTTGCGTCAACGCCATCTTCAGGTCCGTACACTTTGATGATATCAATTGTGTATGGCTGAGTACTAAAAGTCTGCGGTGAGACCAATACGTGCTCCACATGGATCCATGTGGAGCACATATTGGTCTCACTGCAGACTTCTAGTACTCAGCCACACGCAATTGATATCATCAAAGTGTACGGGCCTGAAGATGGCATTGACGCAACATCAAAACTAGCAGCCAAATAAATATAAAATCTTAAGTACAGCTGGGGTAGTTTCATTTTTAATAAAAAAAAAGATTCTTTTTATGTTTTACTGCCATATTTGACCTGAAGATAGTTGAATATCTTTGAATGCTTGCCAGCCTATCTCGATGCATCGAAAGATTTCAGATCTCAGGTCTTCCACTGTAGTTCCGAGCTGGCCGAGATATATGTCTTTTCTGACAGCATCCAGTAGTGTGTTTTTGGATTGTACATTTCCTATCTTGCTTCATTTATTAGACGAAACTTTCTGTCTTGTAGATCTGATCCCAACATCTGCTGTTTTCAAAATCATTTGCCAATGGTAGAATGTCATCTGGAAATCTCAGGTTTTTAAGTCCCTTCCTGTTGATTCTAATTTGTTTTTTTTTCTCAGTTCAATTTTGACATTGCCCTTTCAGCAGACAACAGCTTACAAAAGATGAGATTACCTCGTTTGACTCCTTTCTGAAATGGAAACTGTAAGAGTCCATTCCTTGGCAGTAATAAAGGCTACGGAGGTTTCATATGTATCGTGCAGGATTGTAATGTAGGCCATCTTCACCTTTTGCTTGACATGGGCTAGCATTACTGCAGGATGGCTAACTAGGTCAGTGGTCTTTCCAGAATCGGCAAAAGCTATACATAGAGGCATCCGCTATTTGTTTTCTGTGCTTATCACTCCCAGGAGAACAAAAATAGGATCAAGGATGCCAAAGTTGCTGTAGACTCCAGCCCTGCTCAATGGCCTCAGCTGTGTCAAAGAAGGGCCTGGTATGATTTATTTATTTATTTATATGTCAAGTTCCATAGGACCAAATTGAGGAGCAAATCTCTAAGGTCATGGAATGTGTCAGTACATGAAATTACAACGTAAAAGTAATAACAGATAAAAGTAAAATATTTATGAACCCAAAAAAAGTCAAGCCAAAAGTTTAAGTAAACGCAATCAACAATACAACATAAGAGTCAGCTTAATTTTGCAAGGAACTCCTCGACAGAATAAAAGGAGTGACCCGTGAGGAAACTCTTGAATTTTGATTTGAAAGTGCCTGTATTACTGCTAAGATTTTTGAATTCTTGTGGTAGCTTATTGAAAATAGATGCAGCAGTATAGTGCACACATTTTTGCACAAGAGTTAAGGAAGTCCGATCCAAATGCAGGTTTGATTTCTGCCGTGTATTAACTGAGTGAAAGCTGCTCGTTCTTGGGAATAAGCCGATATTATTAACAAGAAATGACAGTATATTGAGAGGCCAATGTCAAAATACCCAGACTCGTGAACAGGAATCGACAAGAGGTTCGTGAACTTACACCACTTATTGCCTGAACCGCCCATTTCTGAGCCAAAAATACCCTTTTAGAATGGAAAGAGTTACCCTGAAATAAAATACCTTATCACATAAGTGAATGAAAATAAGCAAAGTAGACCAATTTTCGTATCGAATGATCACTTACGTCAGATACCGTTCGAATAGTAAAAATGGCAACATTAAGTCTTTGGACAAGATCCTGAATGTGGGCTTTCCATGACAGTTTGCTATCCATCTGAACACCTAGAAATTTGAACTATTCGACGACAACAACAGTAGGATAGCAAATAACAAAATATTACCTATTGTGCTTATACAGTATAGTAGGAAGAATACAGGATTATATTTGTAAATAATAATGAAATACTTTACACGGAGCTACCAGCTGTGGCAGCAACAGGGGCTATAAGCTGGCTATGCATCAAGCCGAACTGAGCTCGAATGGCAGATAAGCATTAATGATCATTACACATAAGTTGAGTGTCAGAGTGCGTGGAAATATGTGTACCGAGTTGTTATAATTAAACTGATGATGCTCCGAGTGTTGCCGTGTAGGCTGTATACATTGAAAAATGCTAAAATGTTTTAGGTATGTTCATTAACAGGTGTGCTTGTGGAATGTACTGAAAAAAATTAGTCACACTTTCTGCCACTGGGTGAAAATATAGCACTATAAACAGTCAGCCAGCAACAGTTTGGATGACTGACTGGTCTGGCCTGGCAACATCAACCAAAACAGCCTTCCCATGCTGGTACTGCAAATGGCCAAAAGCAAGGGAAAACTACAGCTTTAATTTTTCCTGAGGGCATGCAGCTCTACTGTATGGTTAAATGATGATGCTTGTGTTTTGGGTAAAATATTCCAGAATATAGTCCCCCCCTTCGGATCACCAGGCAGAGACTATTCAGGAGGATGTTGTAATCGGGGGAAACAAAACTGGTGTTCTACAGATCGGAGTGTGGAATGTTAGATCTTTTAATCAGGCAGGTATGTTAGAAAACCTAAAAAAGGAAATCGATAAGTTAAAGTTAGATATAGTGGGAATTAGTGAAGTTCAGTCACAGGAGGAAAATGACTTCCGGTCAGATGAATACAGGGTTATAAATACAAAATCAAATAGTGATAACGCAGGTGTAGATTTAATAATGAATAAAAAATAGGAATGCCTGGGAAACTGCTATGAACACCACAGTGAATGTACACTCCTGGAAATGGAAAAAAGAACACATTGACACCGGTGTGTCAGACCCACCATACTTGCTCCGGGCACTGCGAGAGGGCTGTACAAGCAATGATCACACGCACGGCACAGCGGACACACCAGGAATCGCGGTGTTGGCCGTCGAATGGCGCTAGCTGCGCAGCATTTGTGCACCGCCGCCGTCAGTGTCAGCCAGTTTGCCGTGGCATACGGAGCTCCATCGCAGTCTTTAACACCGGTAGCATGCCGCGACAGTGTGGACGTGAACCGTATGTGCAGTTGACGGACTTTGAGCGAGGGCGTATAGTGGGCATGCGGGAGGCCGGGTGGACGTACCGCCGAATTGCTCAACACGTGGGGCGTGAGGTCTCCACAGTACATCGATGTTGTCGCCAGTGGTCGGCGGAAGGTGCACGTGCCCGTCGACCTGGGACCGGACCGCAGCGACGCACGGATGCACGCCAAGACCGTAGGATCCTACGCAGTGCCGTAGGGGACCGCACCACCACTTCCCAGCAAATTAGGGACACTGTTGCTCCTGGGGTATCGGCGAGGACCATTCGCAACCGTCTCCATGAAGCTGGGCTACGGTCCCGCACACCGTTAGGCCGTCTTCCGCTCACGCCCGAACATCGTGCAGCCCGCCTCCAGTGGTGTCGCGACAGGCGTGAATGGAGGAACGAATGGAGACGTGTCGTCTTCAGCGATGAGAGTCGCTTCTGCCTTGGTGCCAATGATGGTCGTATGCGTGTTTGGCGCCGTGCAGGTGAGCGCCACAATCAGGACTGCATACGACCGAGGCACACAGGGCCAACACCCGGCATCATGGTGTGGGGAGCGATCTCCTACACTGGCCGTACACCACTGGTGATCGTCGAGGGGACACTGAATAGTGCACGGTACATCCAAACCGTCATCGAACCCATCGTTCTACCATTCCTAGACCGGCAAGGGAACTTGCTGTTCCAACAGGACAATGCACGTCTGCATGTATCCCGTGCCACCCAACGTGCTCTAGAAGGTGTAAGTCAACTACCCTGGCCAGCAAGATCTCCGGATCTGTCCCCCATTGAGCATGTTTGGGACTGGATGAAGCGTCGTCTCACGCGGTCTGCACGTCCAGCACGAACGCTGGTCCAACTGAGGCGCCAGGTGGAAATGGCATGGCAAGCCGTTCCACAGGACTACATCCAGCATCTCTACGATCGTCTCCATGGGAGAATAGCAGCCTGCATTGCTGCGAAAGGTGGATATACACTGTACTGGTGCCGACATTGTGCATGCTCTGTTGCCTGTGTCTATGTGCCTGTGGTTCTGTCAGTGTGATCATGTGATGTATCTGACCCCAGGAATGTGTCAATAAAGTTTCCCCTTCCTGGGACAATGAATTCACGGTGTTCTTATTTCAATTTCCAGGAGTGTATTATTGTAGCCAAGATAGACAGGAAGCTTACACCCACCACAGTAACACAAGTTTATATGCCAATGAGCTCTGCAGATGATGAAGATATAAAAGGAATATATGATGAGATAAAAGAAATTATTTAGATAGTTAAGGCAGAAGAAAATTTAATTGTAATGGGAGACTGGAAGTTTATAGTAGGAAAAGGAAGAGAAGGAGAAATAGTAGGTGAATATGGACTGGGAGAAAGGAATGAAAAAGGAATCCACATGGTGGAATTTCACACAGAGCATAACTTAATCATAGCTAACACTTGGTTCAAGAATCATAAAAGAAGGCTGTACATGTGGAAGAGGCATGGAGACACTGAAAGATTTGAGATAGATTATATAATGGTAAGACAGAGATTTAGAAACCAGGTTTTAAATTGTAAGACATTTCCAGGAGCAGATGTGGACTCTGATCACAATTTATTGGTTATAAACTGTAGATTAAAACAGAAGAAATTGCAAAAAGATAGGAAACTAGAGAGATGGGACCTGGATAAACTGAAAGAACTAGAGGTTGTTGATAGTTTCAGAGGGAGCATTAGACAACATTGGGCATGAACAGGGGAAAGGAATGCAGTAGAAGGAGAATGGGAAGCTTTGAGAGACGAAGTAGTGAGGAGAAAATATGAAAATGCAGTAAATGAAGCAGGTGAAAGTAAATGCAAACGTCTAAAAAAATGTAAAAAAAGTGAAAAGTTGGTAAGCAGGAATGGCGATAGGACAAATGCAAGGATTTAGAAGTGTATATTACTAGGTGAAAGATAGACAGAGCCTATGGGACAATTAAAAAGGCATTTGGAGAAAAGAGAAGCAGCTGTATGGATATAAAGAGCTCATATGAAAACCAGTCCTAATCAAGGAAGGGAAAATTGAAAGGTGGAAGGACTCCATAGTGTTTCTATACAAGGAAGATGTTCTTGCCACCCGGTGTGGCCGAGCGGTTCTAGGCGCTTCAGTCTGGAACCGAACGACCGCTACGGTCGCAGGTTCAAATACTGCCTCGGGCATGGACGTGTGTGATGTCCTTAGGTTAGTTAGGTTTAAGTAGTTCTAAGTTCTCGGGGACTTATAACCTCAGCAGTTGAGTCCCATAGTGCTCAGAGCCATTTGAACCATTCTGAAGATGTTCTTGAGGGCCGTATTAAAGAAATGGAAGAGGATATAGATGAAGATGAGGTGTGAGATATGATACTGGGAAAAGAATTTGACAGATCTCTGAAAGACAGAAGTCAAAACAAGGCCTGGGAATAGATAACATAATGTTAAAACTACTGATAACCTTGGGAGAGCCAACCATGACAAAACTGTTCCATATGGTGAGCAAGACATAGGAAATAGGCAAAATACCCTCAAACTCCAAAAAGAATCTAATAATTCCAATTCCAAGAGAGCAGACACTGACTGGTGTGAACATTAGCAAACTGTTAGTTTACTGTGTCTTGGTTCCAAAATACTATCATGAATTCTTTACTGAATAATGGAAAAACTGGTAGAAGCCGGCCTTGCAGAAGATCAGTTTGGATTCCGGAGAAATGTGGGAAATGTGAGTCAATACTGGCTCCTACGACTTCTCATAGAAGACAGGTTAAGAAAAGGCAAACCTACATTTATAGCATTTGTAGACTTGGAGAAAGCTTTTGACAGTGTTGAGTGGGAATAATCTCTTTGAAATTATGAGAATAGCAGGGGCAAAATACAAGGAGCACAGGGCTATTTACAACTTCTACAGAAATCATACAGCAGTTGTAAGAGTCAGGGAGCATGAAAGGGAATAAATGGTTGAGAAGGGAGTGAGGTATGGTTGTAGCCTCTCCCCCATGTTATTCAGTCTGTATATTGAGCAAGCAGTAGAGGAAACAAAATAAAAACTTAGAGTAGGAATTAAAATCCAAGGAGAAGAAATAAAAACTTTGAGGTTTGCCGATGACATTGTAATTCTGCCAGAGTCAGCAAAGGACTTGGAAGAGCAGTAGAACGGAATGGACAGGGTCTTGAGAGGAAGATATAAGGTGAATGTCAGCAAAAGCAAAATGAGGATAATGGAATGTAGTTGAATTAAATCAGGCTATGCTGAGGGAATTAGATTAGGAAATGAGACACTTAAAATAGTAAAGGAGTTTTGCTATTTGGGGAGCAAAATAACTGACGATGGTTGAAGTAGAGAGGATATAAAATGTAGACTGGCAATGGCAAGGAAAGTATTTTGAAAGAAGAGAAATTTGTTGCACATTTGAAATAGTTTTAAAGATATGACAACAACAGCCAGAATGTTAAAAACTGCCAGAACATTAAAAACTGCCCAATGTTGTGAGCTAGATGGAATTATCTGGTCGTTTTTGCATTGCCATAGCAAATAACACAGAAGGTCTATTCCACTAATCGGAGATCATGTGTGATGCTGAATGGTTCTATTGTGTTAGTCACTATGTCAACGCATAAACAACTGAATAGTTTGAGTGAGTCATGACAAAGGGCAGTTTCTAATGTTGGCAGTTTTTATTATTTTGGCTGGTTTATTGGTCTTTCAAAACTATTTTAAATGAGCTATTCGACTTTTAATAAAGTTGTATTATAATTTATATAGCATATGATGATTTCCTTTTTATACACATGTTGTTTGTGAATTTTAATCATTTTTACTGTGGATGACTTGAGGAATAGTAGGCAGAACTTCCTCTTTATAACATGCAGCCTTTGGCAGACAGACAGCAGTTGTTACAGGTACCCGCGTATATTACGGGGTGGCACACAAAATGTGTTACCAATTGTTGCTTTCACAATTTACGACGCACATTAGGTATCCCGCTGGGATCTCTACAGCAGTACCAGCAGAGCTTGGAAAAACAAATGGGTTATGAAATGACGTGTAATTCACAATACTGCCGCTAGGAGACTAGTAAGCAGCAATGGCTGACAATGGAAGACTGACGACACAGCAACGATTGACAATTGTGTTACCTTTTCACGAAACGAAAAGCCTTGTTGTGACTCAGAGGCGTTTTCGACAGCAGTTTAACACACGACGGGTCCCTTGCAAGAAGACCATCCACAGGTTGTATGATAATTTTTTACATGAAGGAACAGTATTGGAAGTGAAGCGACCTCGGCCTTAGCCTGTTAGTTCGCCGGAGAATACTGAAGCGGTACGAGTTGCTGTACAGAGAAGTCCCGGGAAATCGTATAGAAAGGCAGCAGTGCAACTGGGAATATCCAGACGCTCCGTTCAATGCATTCTTAAAAGTGACCTCCATATGTACCCATACAAGATGACCTGTGCAGAGAAGCTCACTGAAGAACACAAGCAGCAGAGACTACTGTTTGCTCAGTGGGCGGAGGATAGGGAAGAAACTCTCAACAACGTTTGGTTTTCAGACGAGGTGCATTTTCATTTAGACAGTGTGGTTAACAAACAAAATGTATGCTTTTGGGCCACTGAAAACCCACAAGTGCTTCATGAATGACAACATTATGCTCCGAGGATTACAAAAAAAAAAAAAAAAAAAAAAAAGGCTCTGAGCACTATGGGACTTAACTTCTGAGGTCATCAGTCCCCTAGAACTTAGAACTACTTAAACCTAACTAACCTAAGGACATCACACACATCCATGCCCGAGGCAGGATTCAAACCTGTGACTGTAACGGTCGCGCTGTTCCAGACTGTAGCGCCTAGAACCGCTCGGCTACCTCGGACGGCCGAGGATTACAGCGTGGGCAGCAATTTCCAGTCACGGACTAATTGGACCCTTTTTCTTTGAAGAAACTGTGAACAGCGAGCGTTATTTGAGCATGCTTCGCAATAGCTTCATTCCACAGCGTCTTGCTACTGCCTTGCCCTTCAATACGCAGTGGTTCATGCAGGATGGAGCAAGGCCACATACGGCAAACACTGTGTGTGAGTTTTTACACGAGCATTTCGACATGCAGATCATTTCACTCAGGTTTCCAGGTCGCTCCAATGATGGACAAAATTGGCCCCCCAATAGTCCAGACCTCAATCCATGTGACTTTTTTCTTTAGGGGTACCTAAAGGAAAAAATTTTCGCGAAATGTCCACGTGATTTAATGGAGCTCAGAAGGCTTATTCTTTGAGCTTGCAGTGAAATTACAGAAGACATGTGCCGTAGGGTAATCACTAACTTCAGTGTTTGTTTGAAGGAAGTTAGGAAATGAAATAGTGGACATATTGAACATGTGCTGAGTTAGAACAAATCTCCATGGATGGCTCTTCATTGTAGTATATGTTCCTTTCAGATTGTATTGACAATAAAGTTTATATTTTAAAAAATGGTAACACATTTAGTGCACCACCCTGTATTTGATGGCTCCATGAACTGGCTGCTGCTGTCATCTGGGTTACTCATAATTTTTATTTTATATTATAACTAATGTTGCTTGTAAGTTAGCTCTTAATATGGACAAATTTTGTCGTATGAGACCCATTGTAATTAATGTATATTCAGAGACTCTGGTCTAAGGACTGGTTACTGGAATCAAAACTAAATAATTTATGGCAATTTTGACTGCTTTTTATTAAAATTGTAAGTGAGTCACTGTAGTTTCACAATTGTCTCAGCTATGTATTTTTTTGGTAATATGAGCATTTTTTTTCTTTTTAATGCCTAGGCAGCCATTTTTACCAAGGGAATGCAGCTTTACTGTGCAGTTAAATGATGATAGCATCCTCTTGGGTAAAATATTCCGGAGGTAAAATACTCACCGATTCAGATCTCTGGGCAGGGACTACTCAGGAGGATGTCGTTATTAGGAGAAACAAAACTGGCGTTCTACGGATTAGAGTGTGGAATGTCAGATCCCTTAATTGGGAAGCTAGGTTAGAAAATTTAAAAAGGGAAATGGATAGGTTAAAGTTAGATATGGAGGGAATTAGTGAAGTTCGGTGGCAGGAGGAACAAGACTTTTGATCAGGTCAATACAGGGTTATAAGTACAAAATCAAATAGGGGTAATGCAGGAGTAGGTTTAATAATGAATAAAAAAATAGGGGCGCAGGTAAGCTAGTATGAACAGCTTAGTGAATGCATTATTGTAGCCAAGATAGACACGAAGCCCACGCTTACCACAGCAGTACAAGTTTATATGCCAACTAGCTCCACAGATGAAGAAGAGATTGAAGAAATGTATGATGGGATGAAAAAATCATTCAGATAGTGAGGGGAGACAAAAATTTAATAGTCACGGGAGACTGGAATTCAACAGTAGGGAAAGAAAGAGAAGGAAAAGTAGTAGGTGAATATGAAATGGGGTAAGGAATGAAAGAGGAAGCTGACTGGTAGAATTTTGCACAGACCATAATTTATTCATAGCTAACACTTGGTTCAAGAATCACGAAAGAAGGCTGTATATGTGGAAGAGACCTGGAGACACTGGATGGTTTCAGATAGATTATATAATGGTAAGACAGAGATTTAGGAATCAGGTTTTAAACTGTAAGACATTTACAGGGGTAGATGTGGACTCTGACCATAATCTATTGGTTATGAACTGTAGACTAAAATGGACAAAACTGCAAAAAGGTAGGAATTTAAGGAGATGGGACCTGGATAAACTGAAAGAAGCAGACGTCGTAGAGAGTTTTAGAGCACTAGGGAATGATTGACAAGAACAGGGGAAAGAAATACGGTAGAAGAAGAATGGGTAGCTTTGAGAGATGAAATAGTGCAGGCAGCAGAGGATCAAGTAGGTAAAAAACCAAGTGCTAGTAGAAATCCTTGGGTAACAGAAGAGATATTGAATTTAATTGATGAAAGGAGAAAATATAAAAATGCAGTAAATGAAGCAGGCAAAAAGGAATCCAAACGTCTGAAAAATGCGATCGACAGGAAGTGGAAAATGGCTAAGCAAGGATGGCTAGAGAACAGATGTAAGGATGTAGAGGCATATATCACTAGGGGTAAGAGAGCTACTGCCTACAGGAAAATTAAAGACACCTTTGGAGAAAAGAGAACCACTTGTATGAATATCAAGAGCTCAAATGGAAAACCAGTTGTAAGCAAAGAAGGGAAAGCAGAAAGGGGGAAGGAGTACATAGCGGGTCTATACAAGGGTGATGTACTGGAGAGCTGTATTACGGAAATGGAAGAGGACATAGATGAAGATGAAATGGGAGATACGATACTGAGTTTCACAGAGCACTGAAAGACCTGAGTCAAAACAATGCCTCGTGACTTGATAGCATTCCATTAGAACTACTGCTAGGCTTGAGAGAGCCAGCCCTGGCAAATCTCTGCCATCTGGTAAACAAGATGTATGAGAAAGGTGAAATACCCTCAGACTTCAAGAAGAATATGATAATTCCAATCCCAAAGAATGCAGGTGTTGACAGATGTGAAAATTACCGAACTATCAGTTTAATAAGTCACAGCTGCAAAATACTAACAGATGTTCTTTACAGATGAATGGAAAAACTGGTTGAAGCTGACCTTGAGAAAGATCAGTTTGGATTCCATAGAAATGTTGGAACACGTCAGGCAATACTGACCTTACGACTTATCTTAGAAGATAGATTAAGGAGAGGCAAACCTACGTTACTAGCATTTGTAGACTTAGAGAAAGCTTTTGACAACGTTAACTGGAATACTGTCTTTCAAATTCTCAAAGTGCCAGAGGTCAAATACAGGGAGCGAAAGGGTATTTACAATTTGTATAGAAACCAAATGGCAATTCTAACAGTTGAGGGGCATGAAAGAGAAGCAGTGGTTGTAAAGGGAGTGAGACAGGGTTGTAGCCTATCCTCGATGTTATTCAATCTGTATGTTGAGTAAGCAGTAAAGGAAACAAAAGAAAAATTTGGAGTAGGTATTAATATCCATGGAGAAGAAATTAAATCTTCGAGGTTTGTTGATGACATTGTAATTCTGTCAGACAGCAAAGGACCTGGAAGAGTTGTTGAACAGGATAGACAGTGTCTTGATAGGAGGATATAAGGTGAATATCTATAAAAGCAAATCAAAGATAGTGGACTGTAGTGAAATTAAATCAGATGATGGTGACTGAATTAGATTAGAAAATGAGACGCTTAAAGTAGTAAATGAGATTTGCTATTTGGGGAGCAAAATAACTGACGATGGTCAAAGTAGAGAGGATATAAAATGTAGACTGGCAATGGCAAGGAAAGTGTTTCTGAAGAAGAGAAATTTGTTAACATCGAGTATAGATTTGAGCGTTAGGAAGTCTTTTCTGAATGAATTTGTATGGAATGTAGCCATGTATGGAAGTGAAATGTGGACGATAAATAGTTTAGACAAGAAGAGAATAGAAGCTTTCGAGATGAGGTGCTACAGAAGAATGCTGAAGATTAGATGGGTAGATCGCGTAACTGATGAGGAGGTACTGAATAGAATTGGGGAGAACTGGGAATTTGTGACACAACTCTAGTAGAAGAAGGGATCAGTTGGTAGGACACATTCTGAGGCATCAAGGGACCACCAGTTTAGTATTGGAGGGTAAAATCGTAGAGGGAGACCAAGAGATGAATACACAAAGCAGATTCAGAAGGATGTAGCTTGCAGTAGGTACTTGGAGATGAAGGAGCTTGCAGAAGATAGGGTAGCATGGAGAGCTGCATCAAACCAGACTCTGGTCTGAAGATCAAAGCAAGAATACCCACGCTCTGCCAACTATTTGTGACAGATACCAATTGCTGTGCCGGTGCACAGAGACCTGCAGCGTGACAGGGCAGCACTGCAAGTAGCCCAAACGGCGATTGTAGGGGCCACGATAGACCTATTGAGTGTCCGTAAATGGACCTCGATGTATTATCCCGCCAGCACTGAATTTGAGACACAACACGACCATTGCCTGGCAGTTTCAGATGACTTGCTGACCTGGAGCCTGCCACCGTATGGATCGAACATCAAGTAGCTGGCTGCCCACTTCAAAGCAGTCTCACCAAACTCTGACACCAGGACTTTCATATTTACTGGCTTCTTGTAGTGTTAGTACTGTCAGACAGCCGTCCCAAAAACTGTGATCCTTTGCTGTATGTTGTAACATCCAGTGGATTTGTTAAGTAACGGACAGGTCATATAAACTGTTCATACATTACTTACAAGCAGACCACAGACAGTTACTGTGTCAACAAGTTGTTGTAATGACTGCCTTTGGTGACTGAATAGTTTTCTTATTCCTTGTCTACCTGAGGGTGAGTTCTTGCATACTGAATGCTTGTGTGGACAGTTCACTGGTATGTACAGGGTGACAAGGAATAACGGGAATGTTTGAAATGATTGGTGGCAACTACAGGCAGGTGGCAGCACTGCGGGTTCGTGACAGTTAGCAAGTAAACAGTCCACCATTTCAGTAATTGTCATCAGTGGAACGGACAACAGCATGCGTTGGCCATAAAAATTTTTTATTAAAACAATGGTAGTTTGGCAGCAACGGAGAGGGTGTTTTGACATTTTTGTAATTTAGGACGTCACGATGCCATTGTGTTGAAATAGGCGATAAAATGTTGGATTAATAACTTTGAAGAGACTGGATCTGCCCTCAAGAAGAAACCAACAGGATGACCAAGAAGTGTGCGTTCTCCAGCGAACACTGAGTCTGTCTTACGGAGCCCACGGTGTTCAATTCGTGAGCGAGCAGCAGTGGTTGGAATGTCTCGGGAGAGTGTTCGCAGAATTCTTCATCTCAATTTAAAATTTCATCCACACAAACCGCACCTGGTGTAACAATTGAAGGGCGATGATTACCAGTTACGATTAGGATTCTGTCAACAAATGATAACAAAAATAAACAATGGCATTGGATTTCTAAACAAGTTTTGGATGTCAGATGAGGCACATTTTCCTCTCACAGGCTACGTGAATTAACAGAACTACCATTACTGGGCAAACACAAATCCTAAAGACGTTCGTGAGCACTCCTTACACGCTAGTAAAGTGGCAGTATGGTGTGGTATTTCATCGCACGGTATTATCGGAGTGTATTTTTTGCAAATGAGCAGGTAAACACAATAACTGCAATGCCGATCGTTATGTGGTGATTTTACGAACTTTCCTTACACCTGCAGTGAACAACTTTCCAAACATTGAAGAAGCCTGGTTTCAACAGGACAGAGCAACATCACACACTGCCCGCCAATCAATGACATATGTGCGAGAATTGTTTGGCAATTGTGTATGCCACGATTCGGTAACATTCCCTGGCCCCCTAGATTGCCAGATTTATCCATTTGTGATTTTTTCTTGTGGGGCTACCTCAAGAGCAAAGTGTACACAACTAGACCAAGATTCCTGGATGAGTTAAAACAGAGAATTCAGGATGTAATTCACAGTATCCCAGTTGAGATGTTGCAGTGCTCAATGGGGAATCTCAAAAACAGGTTTCACGAATGAATTCGTACAGGATGACACCATCTAAAGGACGTAAATTTAAAGAAATGATAAATGCCATCTATGTTTCGTAAATGCCAAAGTTGTACGGCTTCAATTACTATGAATGCGTATTATTTCCTTCATCACTTCTAGTTTTATTGGATTGTGGATATGTTCCCACTTTTCTCTGTCACCCTGTACTACTCATTGGCACTGTAGGTTGGTTCCTCCCATCACCTAGATAACATGTCTCTTTTATTTTATGTCATAATTAATGTGTGATATGTTCTACATGACCCATTTTAAATGTTGTGTATTTCAGAGTCTCTGGCCTGAAGATTGTCCCATAAACCAAAACCGGTCACTGTAATCAAGAATAAATTATTAATTGTTTAAAATGTAATAGATTGCTGACTACAAACTACATCTACGAACAAATGTAATGTACTGTGATGTGGTTAATATTCCTGTATTGCTTCAGCAGGTGCCTGTGAGATATACGTGTATGACCCCCACGCATAACTCTACTTTCTTCAACAACATGTTGTCAGTTTGTGCAAAATGAGTTAATAGCTTCAACAAAACCATCATTTACTGTTTTCATTGCTGCTGCTTCTTTGCTTGGGTCAACAATAATACTTGTACTACCTTTTCAATAAAAAACAAAAAATAAAAATCTGCATCCAAATTAAAAAATATAATGAAACGATGGCAGCAATGTATACCTCTATCAGAATTACGGCACACTGAACTGGTGTTGCGACTGCAGCTGTACGAGGTGGAGCGGGCGGAGACGGTGCCGTGCTCGGTCGTACTGACGCCGACGTCGGTGCTGACGTGCCGCGAGCACTGGTGGCCGCGCTGGGTGGGCGTCGGCAGCCCCGGGGGCGGCGCGGAGGGGCGGCGCGGGCGGGCGGAGACCCTCGCCCGGGCGCCGCTCGCCGACATCACGTCCGTCACGGTCGCCACCGACAGCGACAGCTGGTGCATCCTGGTGAGTCCGGAGTGCTCTGGGGTAGCCGTGGTACTTTTAAAAAAATGCAATGTGAGGTGGATACAAAAGGCTGTTCAGTTTGTTACAAAAGCCTCTATTTAGCAGTCCGACAGTAGTTAAGCGGGATTTTCGTAACTGGGTAAGCTGATCCACACGTCACACATGTCTCGGTAATTTGCACGCTAAATCGAATCGGGGTGTGCCACGAGATGCTGCATCTCTTCACAGATCAAAATATTGCAGTGCAGAACACATCACGAAACAGACGTAGTGTTCGGTGTAGCTACTGCTTTCAGTGTGAGGTTGCTGTTAGATATGTGTGAAAGAAGTTTAACTTGTATGTCTCACATTTTTGTTCTTGACTTGGCCCTCAAAGCTGCAATTACTACTTTAAATTACAAAACAATACTATTTCTTCTACACTGCATTTTAGTAATGAACTTTCCACACCTGTTGTAAGTTAAAATGTGATATATTTTCCTATCTTTCAAATCCGTCAGCAACTGTACTCCAACGTTATGGTAATGTCTCAAATTACAAGACCCTTTTCATTCTGAACAGTTCTTGTAGCTCCATTTGCATTATTGGTAAACTAGAATAGGAGTCTACACATCTCCCAGGCAGAATGTCAATTAACAGAATACTTACTTTCACATAGGAGCAGTTATTTCCTCTCATCAAGTCGCCACAGCCTCCGTCCTGTGCTGAATATGCACGTTGTCCCTCAGTGTGACTTAACATGTGTACAACAACAACAACAAAAAACCAACACACAATATCTGAATATTTATTTCTGAATATTTATATATTTAGTATTTTTATTATATAAATTAGTTTTGTTGCAATTATCTTTCATTGTTAAGAAGGTGTAGGGATATGACTCAATTCTGTAGAGTGTTTGTATCATGACAGGTGTCATGTTTATTGTAGTGACAAATGGTGGTGAGTTGTAAATAGACTTTTGTATTTACAGATGTAGGAACCCGCTTTTTTTTTTTTTTTTTTTTTTAAAAAAAAAAAAAAAAAAAAAAAAAAAAAAAAAAGAAAAGAGGATACAGTGGTAGTTTGTTGTTGTTGTGGTCTTCAGTCCTGAGACTGGTTTGATGCAGCTCTCCATGCTACTCTATCCTGTGCAAGATTCTTCATCTCCCAGTACCTTCTGCAACCTACATCCTTCTGAGTCTGCTTAGTGTATTCATCTCTTGGTCTCCCTCTACGATTTTTACCCTCCACGCTGCCCTCCAATGCTAAATTTGTGATCCCTTGATGCCTCAAAACATGTCCTACCAACCGATCCCTTCTTCTAGTCAAGTTGTGCCACAAACTTCTCTTCTCCCCAATCCTATTCAATACCTCCTCATTAGTTACGTGATCTACCCATCTAATCTTCAGCATTCTTCTGTAGCACCACATTTCGAAAGCTTCTATTCTCTTCTTGTCCACACTAGTTATCGTCCATGTTTCACTTCCATACATGGCTACACTCCATACAAATACTTTCAGAAACGACTTCCTGACACTTAAATCTATACTCGATGTTAACAAATTTCTCTTCTTCAGAAACGCTTTCCTTGCCATTGTCAGTCTACATTTTATATCCTCTCTACTTCGACCATCATCAGTTATTTTACTCCCTAAATAGCAAAACTCCTTTACTACTTTAAGTGTCTCATTTCCTAATCTAATTCCCTCAGCATCACCTGATTTAATTTGACTACATTCCATTATCATTGTTTTGCTTTTGTTGATGTTCATCTTATATCCTCCTTTCAAGACACTGTTCATTCCGTTCAACTGCTCTTCCAAGTCCTTTGCTGTCTCTGACAGAATTAAAATCTCATCGGCGAACCTCAAAGTTTTTACTTCTTCTCCATGAATTTTAATACCTACTCCGAATTTTTCTTTTGTTTCCTCTACTGCTTGCTCAATATACAGATTGAATAACATCGGGGAGAGGCTACAACCCTGTCTCACTCCCTTCCCAACCACTGCTTCCCTTTTGTGCCCCTCGACTCTTATAACTGCCATCTGGTTTCTGTACAAATTGTAAATAGCCTTTCACTCTCTGAATTTTACGCTGCCACTTTCAGAATTTGAAAGAGAGTATTCCAATCAACATTGTCAAAAGCTTTCTCTAAGTCTACAAATGCTAGAAACGTAGGTTTGCCTTTTCTTAATCTTTCTTCTAAGATAAGTCGTAAGGTTAGTATTGCCTCGCGGGTTCCAACATTTCTACGGAATCCAAACTGATCTTCTCCGAGGTCGGCTTCTACCAGTTTTTCCATTCTTCTGTATAGAATTCGGGTTAGTATTTTGCAGCCGTGACTTATTAAACTGATAGTTCGGTAATTTTCACATCTGTCAACACCTGCTTTCTTTGGGATTGGAATTATTATATTCTTCTTGAAGGCTGAGGGTATTTCGCCTGTCTCATACATCTTGCTCACCAGATGGTAGAGTTTTGTCATGACTGGCTCTCCCAAGGCCATCAGTAGTTCTAATGGAATGTTGTCTACTCCCGGGGCCTTGTTTTGACTCAGGTCTTTCAGTGCTCTGTCAAACTCTTCACGCAGTATCTTATCTCCCATTTCGTCTTCATCTACATCCTCTTCCATTTCCATAATATTGTCCTCAAGTACTTCGCCCTTGTATAAACCCTCTATATACTCCTTCCACCTTTCTGCTTTCCCTTCTTTGCTTAGAACTGGTTTTCCATCTGAGCTCTTGATATTCATACAAGTGGTTCTCTTCTCTCCAAAGGTCTCTTTAATTTTCCTGTAGGCAGTATCTATCTTACCCCTAGTGAGACAAGCCTCTTCATCCTTACATTTGTCCTCTAGCCATCCCTGCTTAGCCACTTTGCACTTCCTGTCGATTTCATTTTTGTGACTTTTGTATTCCTTTTTGCCTGCTTCATTTACTGCATTTTTATATTTTCTCCTTTCATCAGTTAAATTCAATATTTCTTCTGTTACCCAAGGATTTCTATTAGCCCTCGTCTTTTTACCTACTTGATCGTCTGTTGCCTTCACTACTTCATCCCTCAGAGCTACCCATTCTTCTTCTACTGTATTTCTTTCCCCCATTCCTGTCAATTGTTCCCTTGTGCTCTCCCTGAAACTCTCTACAACCTCTCATTCTTTCAGTTTATCCAGGTCCCATATCCTTAAATTCCCACCTTTTTGCAGTTTCTTCAGTTTCAATCTGCAGTTCATAACCAATAGATTGTGGTCAGAATCCACATCTGCCCCTGGAAATGTCTTACAATTTAAAACCTGGTTCCTAAATCTCTGTCTTACCATTATATAATCTATCTGATACCTTTTAGTATATCCAGGATTCTTCCAGGTATACAACCTTCTTTTATGATTCTTGAACCAAGTGTTAGCTATGATTAGGTTATGCTCTGTGCAAAATTCTACCAGGCGGCTTCCTCTTTCATTTCTTCCCCCCAATCCATATTCACCTACTATGTTTCCTTCTCTCCCTTTTCCTACTGACGAATTCCAGTCACCCATGACTATTAAATTTTCGTCTCCCTTCACTACCTGAATAATTTCTTTTATCTCGTCATACATTTCATCAATTTCTTCATCATCTGCAGAGCTAGTTGGCATATAAACTTGTACTACTGTAGTAGGCATGAGCTTTGTGTCTATCTTGGCCACAATAATGCGTTCACTATGCTGTTTGTAGTAGCTAACCCGCACTCCTATTTTTCTATTCATTATTAAACCTACTCCTGCATTACCCCTATTTGATTTTGTATTTATAACCCTGTAATCACCTGACCAAAAGTCTTGTTCCTCCTGCCACCGAACTTCACTAATTCCCAGTGGTAGTACAAATTAAATATTTAGCTACCAAGAGGAAATAAACTACAGATAGGTTATAAATCTAAAACTGCAGCAGCTTATTTCAGAGTGAAAGCCGTCTTTATAATATAATTGGTTAACGATAGCTGGCATAAGCTGTATTAGCATTAAGCGGTACAGTTATACTTCTTTAACACAGTGTACCCATACAGTTTCTGCAAGTTGCTTGCCTTTGGTTAATCATATCTTGCCTCATTCCGCACCCCATCAGCTAAATACGATAAATGAATTAACCAGTAAGTAAACAAATCAATCGACAGAAGGTAATAAAAAGCTTCCGTGTTCTACCGTCTACATTAGCTTCTGTGATACGAAAAATTTCCACAGACTAATGTGATTAGCCGCTACAAAACATTTGATTGGATTATTTTAAACCACCTTCCCCATTTATTTATTAGGGTTCTGTACCTCAGTCGGTAAAAATGGAACCCTGGTAGGATCACTTTATTGTCCATCTGCCAGTCTGTTTGTCTGTGTGTCCAATTGTTAAAGCCCTTTTTTCTCATGAACGGGCAGACATATCAAGCTGATACTTATCACACTTACTGAGGTCTGTAGTCCCTTGTCAGTGTGAAACATTGAAGCTTCCAAGTCAATGCAACAAAAGATACTGCCATTGATGTTATGTATTTTGATACTCGCAAACTCGCTCATTGAAACCTATATGATTCCTCTCGTTGACGTGTATTGTGAAATTTGGCAAGAAGCAAGGTTTCACAGTACAAGTAAAGAAAAATATCTGAAAATTGTTAATTTGTAATTATAATGCACGAAAAAATATTTCTTTTGTCGTTCATTATCTGATGTGGAACAATCAGTAGTTCTGCATTCAAGCTGACTGGGTTGCAATGGTAAGAGTCAGACATTAGGGGCAAGGAATGTCTTTATTGTTCTTATGATACAGTTTGGAATTATCCATCATTAGATATCCAAGAACAGTTTCTGCACTTAGATATAGCAATTCGAGCTATATGTGAAACATTCCAAAACTACACACATCAAAAACGTTTGCATCACCCCGACTCCCAGAAGCCCTGAAGATAGATGTTGACTGTGGATATTGTATCACAGAGATATCACTAAACCTGCCCATAGATGTAAATAACCGTGCGTGAGCAGCGCCTATTAGACGGACCGGGTCTGACAGCTGATCAGTTCCCGTCATCCCACCAGGAAGGAGGTACACGGCTCATGTTGTCTGTAGTTCAATGATACCTAGATGGTCAACACTGCAGTTCGATCATGTCTGCATTGTTACTTTGTGCCAGGAAGGGCTCTCAACAAGGGAAGTGTCCAGGTGTCTCAGAGTGAACCAAAGTGATGTTGTTCGGACACGGAGGAGATAGAGAGAGACAGGAACTGTCGATGACATGCCTCGCTCAGGCCACCCGGAGGCTACTACTGTAGTGGATGACTGCTACCTGTGGATTATGGCTTGTAGGGACCCTGACATCAATGCCACCATGTTGAATAATGCTTTTTGTGCAGCCACAGGACATTGTGTTAGGACTCCAAATTGTACACAATAGGCTGCATGACATTCTCCTTCACTCCTGATGTCCGTGGCGAGGTCCATCTTTGCAACCACGACACCGTGCATCGCGGTACAGATGGGCCCAACAACATGCCGAATGGACCGCTCAGGATTGGCAACACGTTCTCTTCACCGATGAGTGTCGCGTATGCCTTCAACCAGACAATCGTCTGAGACATGTTTGGAGGCCACCCGCTCAGGCTGAATGCCTTGGACACACTGTACAGCGAGTGCAGCAAGGTGGAGGTTCCCTGCTTTTTTGGGGTGGCATTATGTGGGACCGACGCACGCTGTTGGTTGTCATGGAAGGCACCGTTACGGCTGTACAATACACGAATGCCATCCTCCGACCGACAGTGGAACTGTATCAGCATCATATTGGCGAGGCATTCGTCTTCATGGACGTCAATTCGCGCCCCATCCTGCACATCTTGTGAATGACTTCCTTCAGGATAACGACATTGCTCGACTATAGTGGCCAGCATGTTCTCCAGACACGAACCCTATCAAATTTGCCTGGGATGGATTGAAAAGGGCTGTTAATGGATGGCGTGACCCACCAAACAATCTGAGGGATCTATGCCGAATCGCCAACGAGGAGTGGGACAATCTGGACCGACAGTGCCTTGATGAACTTGTGGAATACATAGACGAATGCCATCCTCCAACCGACAGTGGAACCGTATCGGCAGCATATTGGCGAGGTGTTCGTCTTCGTGGACGAAAATTCTTGCCCCCTCGTGCACATCTTGTTAACGACTTCCTTCAGGATAATGACATCGCTCAACTAGAGTGGCCAGCAAGTTCTCCAGACATGAACCCTATCATACCTGCCTGGGATAAATTGAAAAGGGCTGTGGATAGTATGGCACGACGAATACAGGCATGCATCAATGCAAGAGGACGTGCTACTGGGTATCAGGAGTACCAGTGTGTACAGCAGTCTGGAACACCACCTCTCTAGGTCTCGCTCTATGGTGGTACAACATGCAATGTGCGGTTTTCGTGAGCAATAAAAAGGGCGGAAATGATGTTTATGTTGATCTCTATTCCAGTTTCCTGTGCAGGTTCCGGAACTCTCGAAACCGAGGTGATGCAAAACTTTTTTTGATGTGTGCAGTAATCACTCCTGGGTATCTAATGGATAAATTCTGAAACAGGGGATATGGGCATACGATCATTCCTGGCCTGGTGTTTGACTTTCAGCATTGTGACCCAGTCAGCCTGTTCGGAGAACTGCTGGTTATTATAATAATAGTCTCATGCCTCTTGCACGAATTTATTACATTTAAGTTATTGAAGTTAAAACGCTCTTGAAAATCTTGGAATCTCTGGGACCAATGGGTTGAGCCATTTTGTTTTGGCTTATCTAGTGTGGTGCTACGGTTCTATGGAGCACTCTGTAGGCTTATACTTCCAAATAAAATTAGTTAGATTACTTTTTGGCCAGTATCAGTGTCAATAACAGGCAAAAATGGTAGAGATTCTTGATTCCCAGAAGGATGAACAAATTTGTAAAAAGCCTCAGTACACGAATCTTACTCACATCTGGCAATTTTTTTTTTTTAAAAGTAGCAGTATTTCCCCTCTTTTTTATTCTGTTCTCTCTCTCTCTCTCTCTCTCTCTCTCTCTCTCTCTCTCTCTCTATGTGTGTGTGTGTGTGTGTGTGTGTGTGTGTGTGCGTGTGTGTGTGTGTGTGTGTGTGTCCAACCTCTTTGTCTCAGTCCATCTTCACTTCACACTTTCACCTTCTACACACATAAAAAAAGTTTTGCATCACCTCGGTTCTGAGAGATCTGTAACGTGTACAGAAAATTGGAATAGAGATCAACATAAAAGTCATTTCCGCCCTTTTTATTGCTCATGAAAACCACACATTGCATGTTGTACATACAGTGAGACCTTCAGAGGTGGTGCTCCAGATTGCTGTACACACCCCTACCTCTGATACCCAGTAGCACATGCTCTTGCATTGCTCCATGCCTGTATTCATTGTAGCATACTATCCACAAGTTCATCAAGGCCATCTGCTTCACGTCTGCTGTGCAGCGAGCTACCTTAATTTAAGTATTAACTGTATTTTTCTTACTTGTCACTTCTTCTTCCGTGTGTTTTTGCTTTTAGGAAGCTTTAATTGTCGAGTGCTATTAATAGTGTTCCATAGATTTCGTGTTTGTTTTGAATACAGTCAGAGATAGTCCCTTTAGTCAACCATAGTGCCAGTAGTGCTAGTGTCTGGTTTCAATACAGTCCAGAGTCTACCGTATCTTCCTTCGCCGTCAGCGTTGTCGTGGTTACCGTGAGACACCGTTATACCCAGAGGAAAGGCGCGTCGATCTTAGAGCATGAGATATGATGACCTTAAGCCATTGACAACACCCAACGGTCACGGTAGCACCTGATTCCAGAATAGCTGCAGTAGTTAAGATCTACGAACTATCCCCTGTTGACCAGGTCCCCAAAACTTAACTCGTAACGAGATCCCTTCAAAGCAAATTGTCATAACGATCGTCTATAAAGGCTTCGTACAACGAGAATAAATGTTACGGTTTATGGAATAATAACAGATACGACCAAACTGTCTTGTGTCTTCTGCTTTATTTAACATAACTTCGTTCACAGTTTCGTTTCGCATTCACCACTCATTCACCGAAACCCTTTGATGAACAGTTTTGGTTGCTTAACACCAACAGTCAATGATAATGATACAGCTTTTATCCTTTTTATAAATTGAAGCCCGCTCTCCGTGATATAATAAAAAAAAAACCGGTCTCAATACCGCGTCCCACGTGAGATGCGAATAGACTTATCCCGGAATTGACCGCCCTGTAGGTGTACTCAATTTAATGACCACACTTCACTTCACTGTCTGCTATTTCGCGTAACTGAATGTCCATTTGTTAGTCTGATTATACACTGTAGCTATTTAAAATTCGCCCCTATATTTTTCACAACGCACAATTAGCACTTCGTTACTTGTTTTCTTTTTTTTTTTTTTTTCTTCTAAGAGTAAACGGAAAAAAAAGACACCGTATCATCGGCTTAGTCGATATAAAGCAAAACACCTTAATATGCCCAATTTTACCTCTTCTTATAGGATCGGCTACCTTACTCATCAATTTATTACATATTATTTCCAATAACACTAAACAGGTATTGCCGTTATATTTTAATTGTATTCAAAAGCATGTTACTACTATTATGACCGACCAAATCATAACAAATCGCGCATCGTGCGTTTTTAACGATAACTTTACGCTATTCAAGTTCCGTTACAGCTGTCTTGACTCGTAATGTTACACGGCCCCCCAGACTGTGATGTCTTGAAGAGGGTTCCAGACAGAACAGGCTTATTTTTTTTTTGTGTACTGTGACAGGAGAGGGTATTTGTTTCGGCGAATACACTGACTCTCAGATTCACTCAACAAGTCAGTACATACATTCTACAATATTTAAGTTGAGTTAATGGGCCTAGACAAAATGCCCTTAACTAAATTCCACATTTGTTTATAGGTTGTCTTAGAAACACTTCGCACTAATCACTTCATATTTACACCACATTTTTTTTTCTTGGATGAAGCCCTCAGTTCTTCAACCGACTGTGCAAGGCAGGGATCACGGCCGGGTTCGACGATTGGCATCCTAGGCCAAAACACTTATCAGGCCACTTGTTTAACCAGAGAGGATTTGGTCCTTTTCTTTTCCTCTTAATTCCAGTTTTAAATCATCCATCCTCGCTGTTCGGTGAGAGGATAAATCGTATTTCAGCGTCGTCATTGTTGCTGATACCAAGAAGGTATCTCATGGAAATCGTCGGTACATTCTTTAATTTTCTTTGTAAGTTAGTATAAGTACGTCTTTATCCATTGGTGCTTTTATTTAGTCCACTGAGTGTAGTCTTGGTATCATTCAGTGTTTCTTGAATCTATATTTTGCTCATTATTGATAATACTTCTTCAGGTCTATGTGAGGGAACAAGCCTTTAATTACATCAGTATCACACTCTGCCAGGAGGTAGCTCCCTTCATGAGGTATTTTCATTATTTTATATGGACCTGTATATAAATATTGCCATTTCTTATTCAGTCTTTTCCTGGTTGGTGCTTTTGGGTGATTTCTCAATAAAATTTCTTCACCTACATCATATGTGACTACTTTCTTCACATTTTTATCAAAAAGGGTTTTTCTCAATTGTACTTGATGCTTCAGGTTTTCGTAGACCTTCTTCACCATATCTTCTTTCTTGGTAATCTTTTGTTCATCCATTCTGGCACAATACTTTCACCAAATACTATTTGGTTAGGTGAATAACCTGTCGATAAGTGTGGTAAGTCATTATACACTTTCTCAAATTCATAAATCCAATCGATCCATTTATAATGTTGTTTGGGTATGTACGTCCGTAAAAATCGGTTCAATTCTCGGAAGATTCTTTCAACCGGATTTCCACAAGGGTAAAATCTTGAGATGTAAATGTGCTGGATTCCTTGTTCTTTCATAGTGTCTCTCCATACTTTGCTTGTATAATAAACAGCGTTGTCTGTCAAGATCATTATAGGTTTGCCAAGTATTTTGAAAAGAGATCATAGAAAGCCAATACATATTTGAACCGTCCACATGTCACGGGACATGGCCCACAGACATCACATGACACCAACATTAAAGGTTGTTGTGGGATGATAGGATGTAATTCTATCTTCCGACAATAGTTTATGGGTTTCGCCTTCTGACATATTTTGCACTTCTTAATAATATTTGTAGCTATACGTCCCAAATTTGGATGATAGCAGTATTGTGCTATTTTGGCTGTACATTTAGCGGCACCAAAATGACCCCAATTCAAGTGAATGTACCATACTAGTGATTCTAAATATTTATTTGGAACACAAACTTTCCAAACATCTTCTTCATCCTTCCTCCGATACAATATTCCGGATTTTAATTGATACTGTTCTTGAGAGTGACTTAGCGTTTTGCTTTCAACAGCATGCCTACTGGCTTTCCACAACTTATCATCTTCTTGCAGTTGTGGAAGACTTCGAGATAGCTGTGAAATCTGCCTCTCACAATATTGCCTTGATAAATTCATGACTTTAAAGTCAATAGTCCGTTCTTCACACTCGTCAGCATTCTTTCTTTTCGGTAATCTTGAAAGAGCATCGGCTATGATGTTGTCTTTCCCTCTGATGTGTTTGAGCGTAATATCATATTCTTGCAGTAGCAAGGCACACCGGGTTAAACGTGAATGGAACATCCTTCCTGTTAAAATAAAAGATAAAGCTTTGTGGTCGCAGAATACAATGATCTTCTTTCCATATACAAAATAGCGAAACTTTCTAAGGGACCAGACCACGGCTAGTACTTCCAATTCAGTAGTACAATATGCACGTTCACAGCTAGAGAGTGTTCTGCTGGCAAACCCAATTATCTTGATGGTACTGATATCTTCTGGATTGTCCATCTGGAAAAGAGTGGCACCCAATCCTGTTTCAGAAGCATCCGCAGCAATATAAAAATCTTGATCAAGTCTCGGATGATGTAACAGTGGAGCATTAGTCAAAGCATTGCGGATGTTATCAAAAGCTTGCGTGCATTCGGAATTCCACTCCCACATGACATTTTTTTTTAACAGCTGTAACAAACAGTCTTGGCTTCCTAACTGATTGGGTAAAAATCATCGAAAAAATGAAACTAAGCCGATAAATGACTTTAATTCCGTTCTATTCTTTGGATAAGCACATCTGTTAATCGCATCCATCTTTTTAGGATTTGGTTTTATCCCTTCAGGAGTGATTATATGTCCAAGAAATTTCAATTGGTTATGAGCAAACTTGGATTTTCTCAAATTTACGGTAACTCCGTATTCCAAAAATTTCGCAAAAACTCTTCTTAATAAGTCCAAATGTTCCTCCCAAGTTTCAGAAGCAATTAGCAAATCATCCACATATAAAGTAACTTCATTCAAAAGGTCTCTGCCCAGTACGGTATCTAATGCCGATATGAAAACACCACCGCTTATTTTCAACCCAAATGGCATGACAGTAAACTGGTAACTTCGGCCCAGAAAAACGAATGCAGTATATTTTCTAGATTCTTTCGATATTCTAGTTTACCAATATGAACTACGCATATCCAAAGAAGTTAAGAAGCGGGCACCATAAAACTTTTGTACTAACTCTTCTAGGTTCTCCGGTCGCGTTCGTACAGGTATAATGATCTTATTGATCTCTCTGGCATCCAACACCAATCTGATGTCACCATTGGGTTTAATTACCGCCACAAGAGGGTTACAATATTCAGAATCTGAGGGCTCAATAATACCCCATTCTAACATTTTATTGATTTCCTTTCTGACTACTTCTTTCTTTGTCCATGGGATAGAATAGGAAGAACGACAAAAGGGTTTATGTACATATATCTTTATATGGTATTCAAAGTCTTTTATTATACCCGGACGTTTACTAAAAATTGACTGATATGCTTCCAACAAGTAGTACAGTTCATCCCTTTGGATAACAGATAAATATTCTGATTCTAACACCTTTTTCTGCAATGACATTTTATCCATCATTTCTTCAGAACATTCAATAAGGCATATATCATACACATTTTCATCATCAATACTGACATATTTTATCATTAGATTCATACACAATTGATTTGGAATTAATCGGCCCTTTCTCAGGGTGGTTGTCAAAACATTACCATTGGAATTAAATATACATTCACCTTTCTCTAAATTAATGATTCCACCGGTCTCACATAAAAAATCCAAACCCCAGATACATGGTACTGTCATTTTAGGAACAACCAGGAATGTACTTTCCATTTGAGCCCCCTGTATTGTAACGTCAACACGTACCTGTTTCACAACTTTTTGCATTTTTGCGCTGAACGCGCCAGACACGGTACATCCTGTGATAGGAAAAGTGGGCATTTTTACCCCTCGGCTTATCTGTTTTAAACAGTCCAACATCATGACACTAATAGTTGCTCCAGTATCAATTAATATTTCAACATCAACATTATTTATACTTGTTGGAATTATTGCCTGTAAAATTTGTCCGCATTTATTAGAAACTTCAGGTTTTTCTTCAATTAACTCATTCCTTATATCCTGATCATTATTGTACCTTAAGACTCTCACTTCAAATTGATGCCTGCCTTCCTTCTCATTTCCAGTCATCCTAGGAAGGCATTTGGTGACTGGTATTAGTTTAATCTATCTCGTTGAGTCATCGGTGGGGGTTCATGAACTTCCACAATCCGTACAGTATGATCCGAGTTATGGTATTCACCCCGTCGCACATTGGAGGCTCCTTCGCCCATTGGTATAACTCCTTGTGCTGGATGAGGACTCGAGGCATTTGTTCCATCCTGCCGATGAACATTATGCTTCGAATTATCTTCCCAAGGTCGAATGCAGTTGGGTTCATCACTTGGGTACCTGTTACTCTTATTAATATCACTACTATGCACATTCGCGTTACCATATCGAGGTTTACCTCTAGCACAGTAAGTATCTCTTCTATATTTATTATAATCATTGTTTTTATTGCAACCATAGGATGAAGATTGTCCACGCTCCTGTGATGCGGGTTTGACCTGGTTTTCGGTATTATTATTATCATACGTTAAATTATTATTATAATTATTCATATTACTATGAGTGTGAGTCGACATTTGATTACTACTCATTTGTCTTGCGTCTTCCATAATCATACACTCCTGGAAATTGAAAAAAGAACACCGTGAATTCATTGTCCCAGGAAGGGGAAACTTTATTGACACATTCCTGGGGTCAGATACATCACATGATCACACTGACAGAACCACAGACACATAGACACAGGCAACAGAGCATGCACAATGTCGGCACTAGTACAGTGTATATCCACCTTTCGCAGCAATGCAGGCTGCTATTCTCCCATGGAGACGATCGTAGAGATGCTGGATGTAGTCCTGTGCAACGACTTGCCATGCCATTTCCACCTGGCACCTCAGTTGGACCAGCGTTCGTGCTGGACGTGCAGACCGCGTGAGACGACGTTTCATCCAGTCCCAAACATGCTCAATGGGGGACAGATCCGGAGATCTTGCTGGCCAGGGTAGTTGACTTACACCTTCTAGAGCACGTTGGGTGGCACGGGATACATGCGGACGTGCATTGTCCTGTTGGAACAGCAAGTTCCCTTGCCGGTCTAGGAATGGTAGAACGATGGGTTCGATGACGGTTTGGATGTACCGTGCACTATTCAGTGTCCCCTCGACGATCACCAGTGGTGTACGGGCAGTGTAGGAGATCGCTCCCCACACCATGATGCCGGGTGTTGGCCCTGTGTGCCTCGGTCGTATGCAGTCCTGATTGTGGCGCTCACCTGCACGGCGCCAAACACGCATACGACCATCATTGGCACCAAGGCAGAAGCGACTCTCATCGCTGAAGATGACACATCTCCATTCGTCCCTCCATTCACGCCTGTCGCGACACCACTGGAGGCGGGCTGCACGACGTTGGGGCGTGAGCGGAAGACGGCCTAACGGTGTGCGGGACCGTAGCCCAGCTTCATGGAGACGGTTGCGAATGGTCCTCGCCGATACCCCAGGAGCAACAGTGTCCCTAATTTGCTGGGAAGTGGCGGTGCGGTCCCCTACGGCACTGCGTAGGATCCTACGGTCTTGGCGTGCATCCGTGCGTCGCTGCGGTCCGGTCCCAGGTCGACGGGCACGTGCACCTTCCGCCGACCACTGGCGACAACATCGATGTACTGTGGAGACCTCACGCCCCACGTGTTGAGCAATTCGGCGGTACGTCCACCCGGCCTCCCGCATGCCCACTATACGCCCTCGCTCAAAGTCCGTCAACTGCACATACGGTTCACGTCCACGCTGTCGCGGCATGCTACCAGTGTTAAAGACTGCGATGGAGCTCCGTATGCCATGGCAAACTGGCTGACACTGACGGCGGCGGTGCACAAATGCTGCGCAGCTAGCGCCATTCGACGGCCAACACCGCGGTTCCTGGTGTGTCCGCTGTGCCGTGCGTGTGATCATTGCTTGTACAGCCCTCTCGCAGTGTCCGGAGCAAGTATGGTGGGTGTGACACACCGGTGTCAATGTGTTCTTTTTTCCATTTCCAGGAGTGTATCTATAGAGTCAATCACCGACAAGAACTGTTCTACATCATGGTCAGGAACATTTATTAACTTTTCACGTATATTTATGGGCAACCTTCCCTTTAAAATTCTGATCACTTCCTTGTGAGAAATTGGATCACTCCAATAACGTGTCTTATTTATGTACTTTTCAAAATATTGCCTTAAAGTACTCCTTTTACTGTTAAAATACTCAGGTTGGTAAACCTCTTTTCTTAATTTCTCTTGTTTACTCGACGACCAGTATTTTGCCAAAAAAAGTTGTTCAAACTCAGCGCAAGTATGGCAACTTTCACTTACTTCGGCGGCCCATAATGCGGCTTCTCCGGTAATTTTGGATACTATAAATTGAAGTCGGTCGTGTTCTGACCAGCTACGCGGAAATATTCTTTTGAAATTATTGATAAAGATTTTCGGATGCAGGTTGTTCTTTTCAGTGGAGAATGTTGGGAATTGTCTACTTTTAAAAATGCTGTTCTCCACTTTAAAGAAGGCAAATATCCTCGCTGACCAAAAGAATCATCATCTTTACCAACAGAATCATCAACTTCCCAATGCAAATTTTCACCACAATTGTACTTCGTATTATCACATGTTCGGTTGTTTTTCGACCTATTCTCCGAACGTTCGTCCTCTGTCAACAAATTTTGTGATGACTTTCGTTCTAACTCCGCCAATTTATGATTGGTTTCCTTTTGCCATTTAGGTAACTCATCAACTATTTTCTCTTTTATTTTCTGAATTTCGCTAGTGAAAAGCTTAATTAATTCATCATTTCTACTTAGGTGCTCATTGATATTTTCATTTGGCTGGGATCCAATAGTAGTCTTAACCTTGTCTACAATTTCATTTCCTTTTATTTCTATCCATTCAGTTAGATCTTCGTCAAGTCTTTTGGTTTGATCTACTAAATACTTGTCAATCCCTTTACGAGCATCAGACTCAAACTCGACTATTTGTTTCGAAAGCTCTTCTATCTGTGCGCTAGCATTGAAACAGCTGCTTTCACACTTAACCATCCTATTGGACAGGCCATCATAACTCTTCGAAACTACCTCATATTTCTTTTCTACATCATGAAGTTTTCCCATTAAATTATTATATTGCCTTTCTAAGGTGTTATAAAACTCTACATCTAGTTCTCCAAATTTCGCATTTAATTGAGTCTCCCAGTCCGCCTTTAATTCTTTCTTAGTATTTTCCAGTTTATAATCAAAGGTGTTCAGTTTGCTTTCCAAAGAATCCATTTTAACTTCTAATGAACCAAATTTGGCCTCAAATTTTTCATTTAACTTTTGATTGTCCTCTTTTAATTGCTTATTATCTTTTTCTAGTGAACCAAGTCTTCCATTCATTACACCCATTTGAGTATTTATTGATACCAGCATATCAAAAATTTTTTGATTAATATTTCCATTTTGAGGATCAACTTGCTGATCTACTTCCGAAACCTCAAGATCTTTATGTTCTCCTACGCTGCTTACCTTACTTATCATTGTATTTGAATCTCCTAACGGCTCTAAATCAATAACTGTATTATTATCTGTACATGTCTCCTGTCCCACATTGAGCTCATGGGATGCATCATCCCTATCCTCTTCACTTTCCTCTCTCTCTCTACTCATTACTCTACTCAACTGCACATTATCATGTATCCTTTTCATTTGTTTTGACATGATTATTCACTACCAAGACATACACTTATTTTCACTATGTATTTATATATATTTATCTACCGAAATCAAAAGTCTCAACTTCCTTTTTTTTATAATTATACAGTTATTTTAATCATACCTGGTAGTATCGCTCACTTTTAGCGATTATTGAAGAATACCTCTTTCATTGGACAGACTCACTGGCTGCTACAATATTTTCCAACTCTAGGGTTCGTGAATCCGGATGACACTCGACTCGATGCAGCAATCCTCCTCGATCGAGCCGCACGTTGTGGCGCCACTTCTACCGTATCTTCCTTCGCCGTCGGCGTTGTCGTGTTTACCGTGAGACACCGTTATACCAAGAGGAAAGGCGCGTCGATCTTAGAGCATGAGATATGATGACCTTAAGCCATTGACAACACCCAATGGTCACGGTAGCACCTGATTCCAGAATAGCTGCAGTAGTTAAGATCTACGAACTATCCCCTGTTGACCAGGTCCCCAAAACTTAACTCGTAACGAGATCCCTTCAAAGCAAATTGTCAGAACGATCGTCTATAAAGGCTTCGTACAACGAGGATAAATGTTACGGTTTATGGAATAATAACAGATACGACCAAACTGTCTTGTCTCTTCTGCTTTATTTAACATAACTTCGTTCACAGTTTCGTTTCGCATTCACCACTCATTCACCGAAACCCTTTGATGAACAGTTTTGGTTGCTTAACACCAACAGTCAATGATAATGATACAGCTTTTATCCTTTTTATAAATTGAAGCCCGCTCTCCGTGATATAATAAAAAAAAACCGGTCTCAATACCGCGTCCCACGTGAGATGTGAATAGACTTATCCCGGAATTGACCGCCCTGTAGGTGTACTCAATTTAATGACCACACTTCACTTCACTGTCTGCTATTTCGCGTAACTGAATGTCCATTTGTTAGTCTGATTATACACTGTAGCTATTTAAAATTCGCCCCTATATTTTTCACAACGCACAATTAGCACTTCGCTACTTGTTTTCTTTTTTTTTTTCTTCTAAGAGTAGATGGAAAAAAAAAGACGCCGTATCATCGGCTTAGTCAATATAAAGCAAAACACCTTAATATGCCCAATTTTACCTCTTCTTATAGGATCGGCTACCTTACTCATTAATTTATTACATATTATTTCCAATAACGCTAAACAGGTATCACCATTATATTTTAATTGTATTCAAAAGCATGTTACTACTATTATGACCAACCAAATCGTAACAAATTGCGCGGCGTGCATTTTTAACGATAACTTTACGCTATTCAAGTTCCGTTACAGCTGTCTTGACTCGTAATGTTACACAGAGACAGGTAGTGCTATTTTCATTGTTTTCTACAAGAAGTGGCTAGCAATCACAGTTTAGTCAATAATCAGCCGCCTTTAGAGAATTAGCAGTCTAGTTAAAAGTTGATTAACTATCTTCAGTAAATTGATTCCTTAGGATGGATAGGATGTGTGACTGCTGTGTACAGACGCAGGAGGAGCTGGCCACTGTTCGCGAACAGCTGAACGTGTTGATGGCCGCGGTCAGCCATCTTCAGGCTGCTGCCTCGGAGTGTAGCAGCAGTGGGGAGTGTGGTGTGTCGTAAGGTACACCCCAGGTGTTACATGCTTCACCCACTGTCCCTGCTGTCGAGACATCTTCGCGAGTACCGGGCGCGGTTGGGCCACCCTCTCCCCAAGGGGAGTGGCGGGTTCAGCGGCGTTCGCGGCGCACGAGGCGGAGGGTCAATGTGGAGGCTGGCCGTGTGGCATCGCCCGCTTTGCCTGTGAATGGACATGTGGCCGCTCCTTCAGCGAGGTCCGAGCAGGCACACGGGGGGAGGGGTTTATTAGTTATTGGGAGCTCCAACATTAGGCGGGTGATGGAGCCCCTTAGGGAAATAGCGGAAAGGTCGGGGAAGAAGGCCAGTGTTCACTCTGTCTGCTTGCAGGGGGGTCTCATCCGAGATGTGGAGGAGGCCCTACCGGCGACGATGGAGTGCACTGGGTGCACCCGACTGCAAATTGTTGCTCATGTCGGCACCAGTGACTCCTGCCGTCGGGGTTCAGAGGTCATCCTCATTTCGTACAGGCGGTTGGCGGAATTGGTGAAGGCGGAAAGCCTCGCTCGCGGGGTGGACTCAGAGCTAACTATTTGTAGTATCGTTCCCAGAACCGATCGCGGTCCTCTGGTTTGGAGCCGAGTGGAAGGCTTAAACCAGAGGCTCAGACGATTCTGCGGAGATCTGGGGTGCAAAATTCTCGACCTCCGCTACCGGGTGGAGAAATGTAGGGTCCCCCTGAATAGGTCAGGTGTGCACTACACGCCGGAAGCGGCTACGAGGGTAGCGGAGTACGTGTGGAGTGCACATGGGGGTTTTTTAGGTTAGAGAATTCCCTCCCTAGGCCCCACAAGGCGCCTCCTGAGACGCGGCAAGGTAGGAGTAGGCAAAATGCAACAGGGAATAACAATATTAATGTGCTAATAGTAAACTGCAGGAGCGTCAATAGAAAGGTCCCGAAACTGCTCTCATTAATAAACGGTCACAATGCCCATATAGTACTAGGGACAGAAAGCTGGGTGAAACCAGACGTAAACAGTAATGAAATCCTAAACTCAGATTGGAATGTATACCGCAGAGACAGGCTGGACAGTGAAGGGGGAGGCGTGTTTATAGCGATAAGAAGTGCAATAGTATCAAAGGAAATTGACGGAGATCCGAAATGTGAAATGATTTGGGTGAAGGTCACGGTTAAAGCAGGCTCAGACGTGGTAATTGGATGTCTCTATAGGCCCCCTGGCTCAGCAGCTGTTGTGGCTGAGCACCTGAAGGATAATTTGGAAAATATTTCGAGTAGGTTTCCCCACCATGTTATAGTTCTGGATGGAGATTTTAATTTGCCGGATATAGACTGGTAGACTCAGACGTTCATAACAGGTGGCAGGGACAAAGAATACAGTGAAATTTTTTTAAGTGCTTTATCTGAAAACTATCTTGAGCAGTTAAACAGAGAACCGACTCATGGCGATAACATATTAGACCTTCTGGTGAGAAACAGACCCGAACTATTTGAAACAGTTAACGCAGAACAGGGAATCAGCGATCATAAAGCGGTTACGGCATCGATGATTTCAGCCGTAAATAGAAATATTAAAAAAGGTAGGAAGATTTTTCTGTTTAGCAAAAGTGACAAAAAGCAGATTACAGAGTACCTGACGGCTCAACACAAAAGTTTTGTCTCAAGTACAGATAGTGTTGAGGATCAGTGGACAAAGTTCAAAACCATCGTACAATATGCGTTAGATGAGTATGTGCCAAGCAAGATCGTAAGAGATGGAAAAGAGCCACCGTGGTACAACAACCGAGTTAGAAAACTGCTGCGGAAGCAAAGGGAGCTTCACACCAAACATAAACATAGCCAAAGCCGTGCAGACAAACAAAAATTACGCGAAGCGAAATGTAGTGTGAGGAGGGCTATGTGAGAGGCGTTCAATGAATTCGAAAGTAAAGTTCTATGTACTGACTTTGCAGAAAATCCTAAGAAATTTTGGTCTTATGTCAAAGTGGTAGGTGGATCAAAACAAAATGTCCAGACACTCTGTGACCAAAATGGTACTGAAACAGAGGATGACAGACTACAGGCCGAAATACTAAATGTCTTTCTCCAAAGCTGTTTCACAGAGGAAAACTGCACTGTAGTTCCTTCTCTAGATTGTCGCACAGATGACAAAATGGTAGGTATCGAAATAGACAACAGAGGGATAGAGAAAAAATTAAAATTGCTCAAAAGAGGAAAGGCCGCTGGACCTGATGGGATACTGGTTCAATTTTACACAGAGTACACGAAGGAACTTGCCCCCCTTCTTGCAGCGGTGTACCGTAGGTCTCTAGAAGAGCGTAGTGTTCCAAAGGATTGGAAAAGGGCACAGGTCATCGCCGTTTTCAAGAAGGGACGTCGAACAGATGTGCAGAACAATAGACCTATATCTCTAACGTCAATCAGTTGTAGAGTTTTGGAACATGTATTATGTTCGAGTATAATGACTTTTCTGGAGACTAAAAATCTACTCTGTAGGAGTCAGCATGGGTTTCGAAAAAGACGGTCGTGTGAAACCCAGCTCACGCTATTCGTCCACGAGACTCAGAGGGCCATAGACACAGGTTCACAGGTAGATGCCGTGTTTCTTGACTTCCACAAGGCGTTCGATACAGTTCCCCACAGTTGTTTAATGAACAAAGTAAGAGCATATGTATATCAGACCAATTGTGTGATTGGATTGAGGAGTTCCTAGATAACAGAACGCAGCATGTCATTCTCAATGGAGAGAAGTCTTCTGAAGTAAGAGTGATTTCAGGTGTGCCGCAGGGGAGTGTCATAGGACCGTTGCTATTCACAATATACATAAATGACCTGGTGGATGACATCGGAAGTTCACTGAGGCTTTTTGCAGATGATGCTGTGGTGTATCGAGAGGTTGTAATGATGGAAAATTGTACTGAAATGCAGGAGGATCTGCAACGAATTGATGCATGGTGCAGGGAATGGCAATTGAATCTCAATGTAGACAAGTGTAATGTGCTGTGAATACATAGAAAGATAGATCCCTTATCATTTAGCTACAAAATAGCAGGTCAGCAACTGGAAGCAGTTAATTCCATAAATTATCCGGGAGTACGCATTAGGAGTGATTTAAAATGGAATGATCATATAAAGTTGATCGTCGGTAAAGCAGATCCCAGACTGAGATTCATTGGAAGAATCCTAAGGAAATGCAATCTGAAAACAAAGGAAGTAGGTTACAGTACACTTGTTCGCCCACTGCTTGAATACTGCTCAGTAGTGTGGGATCCGTACCAGACAGGGTTGATAGAAGAGATAGAGAAGATCCAACGGAGAGCAGCGCGTTTCGTTACAGGATCATTTAGTAATCGCGAAAGCGTTACGGAGATGATAGATAAACTCCAGTGGAAGACTCTGCAGGAGAGACGCTCAGTAGCTCGGTACGGGCTTTTGTTAAAGTTTCGAGAACATACCTTCACCGAAGAGTCGAGCAGTATATTGCTCCCTCCTATGTATATCTCGCGAAGAGACCGTGAGGATAAAATCAGAGAGATTAGAGCCCACACAGAGGTATACCGACAATCCTTCTTTCCACGAACAATACAAGACTGGAATAGAAGGGAGAACCGATAGGGGTACTCAGGGTACCCTCGGCCACACACCGTCAGGTGGCTTGCAGAGTATGGATGTAGATGTAGATGTAGATGTAGATGTAGAGGGCACTGTTGGTCCAGATTGTCCCACTCCTCAATGGCGATTCAGCATAGGTCCCTCAGAGTGGTTGGTGGGTCACGTCGTCCATAAGCAGCCCTTTTCAATCTATCACAGGCATGTTCAGTAAGGATCATGTGTGGAGAACATGCTGGCCACTCTAGTCCAGCGATGTCGTTATCCTGAAGGAGGTCACGATGGGGGCGCAAATTGTTGTCAATGAAGATGAATGCCTTGCCAACATGTTGCCAATATGAATGCCTTGCCAACATGTTGCCAATATGGTTGCACTATTGGTCAGATGGCGTTCACATATCGTACAGCCGTTACGGTGCCTTCCGTGACCAACAGAAGCATCCGTCAGCCCCACATAATGCCACCCCAAAACAACATGGAACCAAAACATCATAACACGACATCCTGTGGCTCTACGAAAAAGATTATTCGACATGGTGGTGTTGCTGTCAGGGTTCCTCCGAGCCGTAATCCATAGGTAGCAGTCATCCACTGCAGTAGTAGCCCTTGGGCAGCCTGAGCGAGGCATGTCATTTACAGTTCCTGTCTTTCTCTATCTTCTCCATGACTGAACAACATCGCTTTGATTCACTCTTGAGACACCTGGACACTTTGCTTGTTGAGTGCCCTTCCTGGCACAAAGTAACAATGCGAACATGATCAAACTGTAGTATTGGCCATCCAGGCACGGTTGAACTACAGACAACACGAACTGTGTACCTCCTTCCTGGTGGAATGATGGGAACTGATTGGCTGTCGGACCCCATCTGTCTAATAGGTGCTTTGCTCATGCATGGTTGTTTGCATCTTTGGGCGGGTTTAGTGACATCTCTGAACAGTCAAAGGGACTGTGTCTGTGATACAATATCCACAGTCAACATCTATTTTCAAGAGTTCTGGGAACCAGGGTGATGCAAAAATTTTTTTGATGTGTGTATCATTTATGGACTGAATCTGGCACAGTTCTAACCGAACCAATGTACAGGGTGATTCAAAAAGAATACCACAACTTTAAAAATGTGTATTTAATGAAAGAAACATAATATAACCTTCTGTTATACATCATTACAAAGAGTATTTAAAAAGGTTTTTTTTCACTCAAAAACAAGTGAAGAGATGTTCAATATGGCCCCATCCAGACACACGAGCAATATCAACCTGATACTCCAACTCGTTCCACACTCTCTGTAGCATATCAGGCGTAACAGTTTGGATAGCTGCTGTTATTTCTCATTTCAAATCATCAATGGTGGCTGGGAGAGGTGGCCAAAACACCATATCCTTAACATACCCCCATAAGAAAAAATCGCAGGGGGTAAGATCAGGGCTTCTTGGAGGCCAGTGATGAAGTGCCCTGTCACGGGCCGATCCATCGCCTCGGGTAGTTGACGTTCAGACGATAAGGTTTCATAACTAACCTTTTTCGTAGGACTCTCCAAACAGTTGATTGTGGAATTTGCAGCTCTCTGCTAGCTCTGCGAGTCGATTTTCCTGAGCTGCGAACAAATGCTTGCTGGATGCGTGCTACATTTTCATCACTCGTTCTCGGCCGTCCAGAACTTTTCCCTTTGGACAAACACCCATTCTCTGTAAACTGTTTATACCAATGTTTAATGCACCACCTATCCAGGAGGTTTAACACCATACTTCATTCGAAATGCACGCTGAACAACTGTCGTCGATTCACTTCTGCCGTACTCAATAACACAAAAAGCTTTCTGTTGAGCGGTCGCCATCTTAGCATCAACTGACGCTGACGCCTAGTCAACAGCGCCTAAAACGAACAAATGTACAACTAAATGAAACTTTATAGCTCCCTTAATTCACCGACAGATAGTGCTTAGCTCTGCCTTTTGTCGGTGCAGAGTTTTAAATTCCTAAAGTTGTGGTATTCTTTTTGAATCACCCTGTATTATCTGCTTTCTGTGATTCCTGCCCTTTCACTTCTGTTTTCCCTCTTCCCTACAACACATGGGTCCCCTCAATCTGAGGTCTGAGTAACATGCTCAGACACATTCCTTTAGAAACTAGATGTTTCAGAAGGTGGGAATGGTTTTTTTTTTTTTTTTGCATTCAGTGCATGTATTGGCAATACTAAAAAAATATTTCTCTTAAAAATGTGAGGTCAGGCTGATAAGTTCATGACTTTGATGAGAGATCATACCCAAATTACAAGTTTCTTATTTGCATTGAAGTCATATATCTATTCTGTGTAAGATTAGAGCATTGTAGAGAGCATCTAAATGCAGTAATTGTGTGTGATTTAACGAAAATGGAGAAAAATGAATGCATTAACCAGTTGTCGGAATCTGTGTGTAAATCTGTTAAGGTGGAAAAAACAAAGAACATTTTTGTCTACCATTATGCATGTTGCAGTTGTTTAAATTCTGTATTCTTTATATTGTTTCTACTTTACTATCACACTAGTATATTGTTTTGTGGCAAAATAAATGCAACCTTGCAAAATTTTGGTTTGTTGCTTTAATTTTGGTCACCAGTGTAGACCCATTACATTCAACACAAAACAAAAGCACAATCCTACAAATAGATTTCCCTCAATGAACTAATCCTTAAAAAAACTATTTTGTCAGTGCCAAGGCTCATGGTGACAGTCTTTTGCAATTCTCAAGGTGTGATATTTATAGACTGCTATTTTGCCCAACTTCTATTTTGATACATGACATCTGCAACTGTCACTGCTGGTAATATTGATATCAAGCACAGTTCTACAGTGAATTTATAACTACTTTAACTACCTTGCAAAGGGTAAATGGAACATTCTCATATTGTGCTGCATCAGGATCAATTCCACAAAAATATATTTAAAAAAAAAAAACTCCAGTTGATAGAAGCTAAGGGTTCTCTTTCACCAGGACAGTCGGCACAACTACACATCTGTTTTTCCATGGCAAAATTTATGGAATTAAGCTACGAGCTGATACCTATCCACCCTACTCTCCACATTTATCTTGGAGTGACTTCTGCATCCTCACATACCTCAAACATTGACTCGGTCAGAAGAAATTTGGGCCAGTGAAAACATAGTGCTTGAACAAATTTTCTATTTTACATACCTTGAAAAATAGTATTTCTTGTAAGGATTAAAAAATGAATAAAAGATGATAAAGGTACTGAGCTGAAAGGAGAGAATGTCGAGAAAGTAAAGTTTTTGTTTAATAACATTATTTTGTATACAGAAATCACAGACTTATCAGTCTACTCTCATAAGTAATGGCTATTCACTCTACCTCCTGGTAACTTCATTTTACTACGCTGACGGTATGTGTGCCCCTGTTGCAGGAGTTCTCGTGCCGCGAGGTGCATGCCACGAGCGGAGACTGGGTGCTGTACTTCGCGTCGCCACGCGAGATGATCGCCTTCAGGGAGGCCCTGCGCGCACTGTGGCCCTCTGTTTCAAAGGTCGGTTGGCTGCTCATCTGTGCTGGCAGTTCTCATATCTTCTGCCACCTCTGAATGGCAATTTTGAGTGTGCAGTCTTTGGTTACTTTTCAACATAATCACCAAAAACATTGAGACATTTATTGTACCTGTGGCCAGGCTTTGCAATACCCTCTTCAAAAAATGTTGCCGCCAATAATGTCAAAGTTTTTTGTAGCCTAAATGTTTAGTAATTCTAGAGTGTATGTGGCCAAGATAGACACGAAGGCCATGCCTACTACAGTAGTACAAGTTTATATGCCAACTAGCTCTGCAGATGACGAAGAAATTGAAGAAATGTATGGTGAAATAAAAGAAATTATTCAGATAGTGAAGGGAGACGAAAATTTAATAGTCATGGGTGATTGGAATTCGGTAGTAGGAAAAGAGAGAGAAGGAAACGTTGTAGGTGAATATGGATTGGGGCTAAGAAATGAAAGAGGAAGCCGCCTGGTAGAATTTTGCACAGAGCACAACTTAATCATAGCTAACACTTCGTTCAAGAATCATAAAAGAAGGTTGTATACATGGAAGAAGCCTGGAGAGACTAGAAGGTATCAGATAGATTATATAATGGTAAGAAAGAGATTTAGGAACCAGGTTTTAAATTGTAAGACATTTCCAGGGGCAGATGTGGACTCTGACCACAATCTGTTGGTTATGAACTGTAGATTAAAACTGAAGAAACTGTAAAAAAGTGGAAATTTAAGGAGATGACCTGGATAAACTGACTAAACCAGAGGTTGTACAGAGTTTCAGGGAGAGCATAAGGGAACAAATGACAGGAATGGGGGAAACAAATACAGTAGAAGAAGAATGGGTAGCTTAGAGAGATGAAATAGTGAAGGCAGCAGAGGATCAAGTAGGTAAAAAGACGGGGGCTGGTAGAAATCCTTGGGTAACAGAAGAAATATTGACTTTAATTGATGAAAGGAGAACATATAAAAATGCAATAAATAAAGCAGGCAAAAAGGAATACAAACGTCTCAAAAATGAGATCGACAGGAAGTGCAAAATGGCTAAGCAGGGATGGCTAGACGACAAATGTAAGGATGTAGAGGCTTATCTCACTAGGGGTAAGATAGATACTGCCTACAGGAAAATTAAAGAGACCTTTGGAGAAAAGAGAACCACTTGTATGAATATCAAGAGCTCAGATGGAAACCCAGTTCTAAGCAAAGAAGGGAAAACAGTAAGGTGGAGTATATAGAGTAAGGAAGGAGTATATAGCGGGTCTATACAAGGGCGATGTACTTGAGGACAATATTATGGAAATGAAAGAGGATGTAGATGAAGATGAAATGGGAGATACGATAATGCATGAAGAGTTTGATAGAGCACTGAAAGACCTAAGTCAAAACAAGGCCCCGGGAGTAGACAACATTCCATTAGAACTACTGACAGCCTTGGGAGAGCCAGTCCTGACAAAACTCTACCGTCTGGTGAGCAAGATGTATGAGACAAGCGAAATACCCTCAGATTTCAAGAAGAATATAATAATTCCAATCCCAAAGAAAGCAGGTGCTGACAGATGTGAAAATATTACTGAACAATCACTTAAATAAGTCACAGATGCAAAATACTGACGTGAATTCTTTACAGGCGAATGGAAAAACTGGTAGAAGCAGACCTCGAGGAAGATCAGTTTGGATTCCGTAGAAATATTGCAACACTTGAGGCAATACTGACCCTACGACTTATCTTAGAAGCTAGATTAAGGAAAGGCAAACCTATGTTTCTAGCATTTGTAGACTTAGAGAAAGCTTTTGACAATGTTGACTGGAATACTCTCTTTCAAATTCTGAAGGTGGCTTGGTAAAATACAGGGAGCAAAAGGCTATTTACAATTTGTACAGAAACCAGATGGTAGTTATAAGAGTCGAGGGACACGAAAGGGAAGCAGTGCTTGGGAAGGGAGTGAGACAGGGTTGTAGCCTATCCCCGATGTTATTCAATCTGTATATTGAGCAAGCAGTGAAGGAAACAAAATAAATATTCAGAGTAGGTATTAAAATCCACAGAGAAGAAATAAAAACTTTGAGGCTCACCGAGGACATTGTAATTCTGTCAGAGACAGCAAAGGACTTAAAATAGCAGTTGAACGGAATGGATAGTGTCTTGAAAGGAGGATATAAGATGAACATCAACAAAAACAAAACGAGGATAATGAAAGTATTTGTATGGAGTGTAGCCATGTTTGGAAGTGAAACATGGACGATAACTAGTTTGGACAAGAAGTGAATAGAAGCTTTTGAAATGTGGTGTTACAGAAGAATGCTGAAGATTAGATGGGTAGATCACATAACTAATGAGGAGGTATTAAATAGAATTGGGGAGAAGAGAAATTTTTGGTGCAACTTGATTAGAAGAAGGGATTGGTTGGTAGGACATGTTGTGAGGCATGAAGGGATCACCAATTTAGTATTGGAGGGCAGCGTGGAGGGTAAAAATCATAGAGGGAGACCAAGATCGGATACACTAAGCAGATACAGAAGGATGTAGGTTGCAGTAAGTACTGAGAGATGAAGCAGCTTGTACAGGATAGAGTAGCATGGAGAACTGCATCAAACCAGTCTCAGGACTGAAGACCACAACAACAACATGTCAGATCTTGAAACTTCTGGAATTTCCGTAGACAAAGCAGTTACGGTGAACCTATGATTTTTCTCTAGCCATTCTGTCAACTCGTTCGACAAGGTCAGCTGTAACGACAGACTTGCGTCCTTGGCCCCCTTCATTGTGCACATCATTTTGGCCATTTTTAAACTTTTGGCACCATTCACACACAACACCATCAGTCGTGAAGTTATCACAATACACTCAGCTCATTCTCCAATGAATTTCTGCTGCACTATTCCCTTCTGCTTGCAGAAACCGAATTACACTTCGTAATTCACACTTGATGGGAGCAACAATGACGGCAGCCATGTTTATGTGGCTGTAGGCATTGCAGACTGATGTCTTGAGGTCGGCAATGGCGAAGTGTGTAGCGCAAGAGTTGCGTAGTAGCCTACAGTGCATGTGCGCATGTCCACTTTCTGCCTTTGCGTAGCTTCTATACAAAGTGATTGGAGGTGTAAAAAAAATACGGCCCACATAGTTTTGAATGAAGTTATGCTGCTTGAGGGTGTTAAAATATTTTGTATTCCAATTGCAGTTTTCAGTTTTGACAAATGGTTGTTGTCAAGTGTTCTTAAAGCAGTTGGTCATCAAACAAAATACACTGTAGTTAGAAAATTAGCAAATATTTAAAAATAAAAATTTGAAGTTACTTATGTTGGTTGATGGGACCCACTCAGCAACATAAGGTATCACAAGCTGGAATATAGTTCCCAGCAGTGTACGAGGTGCTACCCAAAATATCCGAGAATTTCACTGCAAAATTTGGAAAACTATACTTACGTCCTAGTTTCCTCTGCCACCTTCAAAGTAGTCATATCAGGCTTATATGCAATGACCCCAGTGTTGTTCCCATTTTTTGAAGCACCCCTGGAAGTATACAGAATGAAGGGTGTTCGGGATGTGTTGTGATTCCTGTGAGGTGTTCTTAGTCGAGTCAAAATGTCACCCTTTCGACACAATTTTCATCTTCAGGGACAGGTAGAAGTAGGACAGTGCTAGGCCTGGCAAGTAGGGAGGGTGGGGAGCGTTGCTGTGTTGTTTTGGCCATCAGTTCCTTCACACTGAGCGAGGCGTGCACGGGTGCTTTGTCACGGTGCACCGATCGACCTTTCTTTTTCCGTAACTCTGGCCATTTGTGCCAAACATTATTCCTTAGTCACCTCAAAGGCACAGAGTAAAGTTGTCTGCTGATAGGCTGACCGAATGGAACAAAATCATTATGCACTACTCCCCAAATGTCAAAAAATACGATCGGCACTGACTTCACGTCACTGCGATCTTGTCGACCTCAGACCCGAGATTCGTGACCCGTTATGACTCTAGATAAGGATTTTGCATACTCTCGAACTCTTTATTGCAGCTCAGTGCACGTCCGAATCCCGAGGTTTTGTCGGTCGAATCTGAGAAGGTGAGTGACAGACTCTGCTGCAATTCATCTTACATTCAGTTCCTCGTCTAGAATTTGTTGATTCGTACCGTACGATAGCCCGAGTCTTACCACGAATTGTCTGCCTTCAGTCTTCACGAATCAGCTCGTGCATTATGTGATTGTTTCTGGTATCATGCACGTCGACTGTCGAGCAAATGTCTGCCACAAATTCTTAGTTTTTTTCAAAGTGCTCAAAACTCTCAAGTTTTCTAGCTCGACAGTGTACTCTCATCGAATGCCTTTGCCAGCACGCGTGTGTTTCAGCTGCAGTGTTCTTCAACTCGAAACAGCATTTGATGCGAATCCATTGCTCCTTCATGTTATCCATTTCACAATTCACAGTAGCACTGAAACACACCCTGACAAGAGCTTTTACCACCGGTGAATACACACTCTTTGACAACGTTGGCGCACTGCCGTAGAATGTGATGGAGACTGTTAGAAAAATAGGATACGGACAACAAAAGTGGATGTATATTGTCACCAAATTCTGACTCTTAACAATAAATATGTTATTGAACGAGCCTCATAGTTTTTGTGATGTTTAAATTTGAAATCGGGAACTTCTCTCACCCTGTACACACAGCATAACATTATAATTTAAATTAGTATCCTTTGGAGGATACAAATTTGAAATAATGGAATTCTACACGGAAAAATATCTTTAATCAGGCACTCAGCGTTCTGATGGGCAGAAATGCGGTAGGCGGGGAGGGGACAGCAGCACTGAGATCTGGCATCTCACACAGGGCAGGTATGATATTACAACTGCTCTGTAACCAGTATAAAACAAAAGAGAAAGCGGCAGCAGGTGGTACACATTCTCTGGTGTGCCTCCCAATTGAGTATTGAAAGAATGCCGGACCACGCTGCATATCTGCTGTGCCCTCGGACGTTGGTCCACGATTTCAGCTCTCGTGTAATGGCACACGTACCTGTCTAGAACACCCACACACAGAATGTACAATCTTAACAAGAAACGGAAGATAATTAATCATTTTTATTCGTGTGCGTCCACACGGAAACTGCCAGTCGAGCTCGAACACTCCCTTATGACGTAAAAGTAAAACTGTCATCGATCTGAAGGCCAGTGTGAACACTGGGCTGTGCTCTGCTAGGCAGGATCCTAGTGGAGATGGTATTTCCTCCACATCTCAACTGACTTTCTCTTCCAGTTATAGGGGCACCAATAGCTTAACGTGAAAACTGAACCGCGATGCAAGTAACAGTTTTTCACATTAATAGAGGTGAGAGAAGTGCTAAGTGATAGATAAAAATCCTAGGACTCTGTGTGTGAGTGGTTTCCAACCTGGGGGTAATTACCCCCTGAGGAGTAAAATTAAATTTTCTGGGGGGTAAAAACCAAACAATTCGATTCTGTTTGCATGAAACTAAATTATTTTCAAAAGATCATTACTATTATCATAATTACTGTAATACTGACTGTACACAATGTGATCAAAAGTATCTCGACAGCTGGCTGAAAATGACTTGCAAGTTCGTGCTGCCCTCCGTCGGCAATGCTGGAATTCCGTATGGTGTTGGCCCACTGTTGACTTGATGACAGTTTCTACTCTTGCAGGCATACATTCAATCAGGTGCTGGAAGGTTTCTCGGGGAATGGCAGCCCATTCTTCACAGAATGCAGCACTGAGGAGAGGTACCGATGTCGGTCGGTGAGGCCTGGTACGAAGTCGGCATTCCAAAACATCTCGAAGGTGTTCTGTAGGCCTGAAGTCGGGACTTTGTGCAGGCCAGTCCATTACAGGGATGTTATTGTCATATAACCACTCTGCCACAGGCCGTGCATTACGAACAGGTGCTCGATTGTGTCGAAACATTGCTCTTTGACAGTGGTAAGCGACAAGGTGCTCGAACGTCAGTGTATGCCTGTACTGTCACAATGCCACACAAAACAACAAAGGGTGCAAGCTCTCTCCAAAAAAAAACACAACCACACCGTAACCTCTGAATTTTACTGTTTGCACTACACAGACTGGCAGATGACATTCACCGGGCATTCGTCATACCCACACCCTGCCATCGGATCGCCACATTGTCTCCCACGGTTTGTCACTCCACACAACGTTTTTCCACTGTTCAATCGTCCAACATTAATGCTCCTTACACCGAACGAGACGTCATTCGGCATTTACCAGCGTGATGTGTGGCTAATGAGGAGCCGCTCTAGCCTGAAATCCAAGTTTTCTCACCTCCTGACTAACTGTTTAGTACTTGCAGTGGATCCCGATGCAGTATCAAATTCCTGTATGACGGTCTGGATAGATGTCTGTCCATTACACATTACGACCCACTTCAACTGTCGGTGGTCTCTGTCAGTCAACAGACGAAATCGGCCCGTACGCTTTTGTGCTGTAAGTGTCCCTTCACGTTTTCACTTCATTATCACATCGAAAACAGTGGACCTAGGGATGTTTAGTAGTGTGGAAATCTCGCGTACAGACATATGACGCAAGTGGCACCCAGTCACCTGAACACGTTCGAAGTCTGAGAGTTCCGCAGAGCACCCCATTCTGCTCTCTCACTATGTGTAATGACTACTGAGATTGCTAATATGGAGTACCTGGCAGTAGCTGGCGGCACAAGGCAACTAATATCTAAAATGTATGTTTTTGGGGGTGTCCAGATACTTTTGATCACATAGTGTATAACTTCCCCCCCCCCCCTGCCCCCCCCAGAACCACGGACCTTGCCGTTGGTGGGGAGGCTTGCGTGCCTCAGCGATACAGATAGCCGTACCGTAGGTGCAACCACAACGGAGGGGTATCTGTTGAGAGGCCAGACAAACGTGTGGTTCCTGAACAGGGGCAGCAGCCTTTTCAGTAGTTGCAGGGGCAACAGTCTGGACGATTGACTGATCTGGCCTCGTAACACTAACCAAAACGGCCTCGCTGTGCTGGTACTGCGAACGGCTGAAAGCGAGGGGAAACTACAGCTGTAATTTTTCCCGAGGGCATGCAGCTTTACTGTACGGTTAAATGATGATGGCGTCCTCTGCATCAAACCAGTCTCAGGACTGAAGACCACAACAACAACAACTATTTTTTCTCAGTTAGTGCAGTGGAGGTTACAGGTTCCTCACATAGTCCACCGACTACACACACATGTTGTGCTTTGTCCCTTACATCGCTTATGATAAAAATGAAACGTATATGTAACAAATGCTAAATATCTCAAGATAATGCCTTCTCCAAGTTGTAGGTAGTACCTTCAATAGCCCAGAAATTGGTTCATTATTTGGTTCGAAACAGATAAATTAATAATTTGCCAGCTCAACACAGCAGTAACTACCTAAGGGCTATCATAGTGCTGGACAGAGTTAGTAGTAGTAGTGGAAGAAGAAGAAGAAGAAGACACAAAGCTTGAACAACTGAAGTTGTCCAATTTCTGCCAATCAAGAAGTAAGGAATGCGGCAGTGAAGTGATTTACGAACAGTGAGTATAGTACACAAATCTGCTTTTGCTTGATTTTAAATGGGACTGAAGAATGCAGGTCAGGCAAGTGCCACACTGGAGAGGAGTAATGCAGGGGAAGTATGTTTTGTATCGAGTGTCATACCCTCACTTTGGATAGTTAGATTCCTTTTCTGAGAAAGAGTTGCGGGTAGCTCTTGCAATGCACCACGAATGTCATCATTCTTCATTCACACACACACACACACACACACACACACACACACACACACACACACACACACACAATGTAAATAGTGTTCCAAGAAAAGTATTCCATTCTAAAGTTTAGTTAGGTGCTAAAGTTAGTGATAATGTGGAGAAGGGGGACGGGGTGGGTCGGAGTGCTAACTAATGTCCGATTGCATTCAGGGGTAATGGTCTAAGAAAGGTAGGGAACAACTGGTCTGCATCTACATACATACATACATACTCTGCAAGCCACTGCATGGTGCATGTTGGAGGGTGCCCTGTACTACTATTACTACTTCTACTACTACTCCTACTAGTTGTAGCCTTTCGTGTTCCACTCACAGGTAGAGTGAGGGAAAAACAACTGCCTGTATGCAGAATGAATGGGAAGTTTGGAAGGTAGGAGATGAGGTACTGACGGAATTAAAGCTGTGAGAACAGGGTGTAAGTCTTGCTCGGGTAGCTCAGACAGCAGAGCACTTGCCCAGTAAAGGCGAAGGTCCCGAGTTCCAGTCTCGGTACAGCACAGTTTTAAACTGCCAGGAAGTTTCAACTGCCTGTATGCCTGTGTACGAGCCTTAATGTCTCATATGTTCGTGGTCCTAATGCGAAATGTATGTTGGCGTCACTAGGATCATTCTGCAGTCAGTTTCAAATGCCAATTCTCTAAATTTTTTTCAGTAGCATTCCTGGAAAAGAATGTCATCTTTCCTCCAGGGATTCCCATTGGAGTTCCCAGAGTATCTCTGTAAGATTTGTTACTGTTTAAACCTACCAGTAAGAAATCTAGCAGCCTGCCTCTGAATTGATTCAATGTCATCCTTTAATCCGACCTGGTACTGATCCCAACCACTCGAGCAGTGCTCGAGAATAGGTCGCACTAGGGTTCTGTATGCGGTACCCTGTATACATGAACCACCTTACCTAAAATTCTCCCAATAAACCAAAGTTGACCACTCGCCTTCACTATCACAATCCTCACGTGCTCGTTCCGTTTCGTATCACTCTGCAGCATTGCGACCAGGTATTTACGTGACGTGATCGCATCGACCAGAACACTACTGACGCTGTATCCGAACATTACAAGTTTCTTTCTCCTGCTTGTCTACTCTAATTTACATTTTTCTATGTGTAGAGCTAGCTGCCATTCATCCCACCGACACAAAATTTTGTGTAAGTAATCTCATATCCCCCTACAGTCGCTCGACGCAACATCTTCCAATATGTCACATTGTCGGCACTCGTATCTCTGTTAACACGATTCCGAGGATGGAATCTGACTTATTTGATTCAGTAGTCTTGGACTTTATCATTGGGCCACTCGTGCGAGCTCTAATTGCTCCGAGTTTTACCTATACTGTACGGTCTGAAAATTAGTTAAGTAGATCCAGTAACTAATGAAGTGAACAAAATCAGTGAGGAAAGAGCTTTTCGGTACAACTAGCTGGCGAGAAAGTGGGGTAGGTTCACAGAACACATTCTGAGGTCTCAATAAATAGCTTATTTTGTTACACAAATGCCCTCTCATTGCAAGAAAGCACTGGTCGCACCCATCCACAAGAAGGGTAGCACGAGTGATCCACTAAACCGCCATCCAGAATTATTGATATCCTTTTCTTCTATAAGGGGCATTCGTATGAAACCCGGTCACTAATGTAAAGTAACGGTAACGATTTTAGTAACTCAAAAATGTGGCCGTACACAGTACACGTACCCGAAAATAGTCACCAAAACTGTTGGCACATTTATCCCATTGTGACACTTGAAGAATCTAGTAGGCTGCTGTCGGATCAAAGTCACACACTTCATCGTGCGTTGCAAATCGATGTCCGCGAATAGCTCGGTTTAGAGGTCTAAACACATGGAAGTCACACGGTTAAAGGTTGGGACTGTACAGTGGATGTTCCAGCATTTCCCACCAAAATTGTTGCAATGTCATCTTCACCACATTGGCGGTGTGTGTGGGGACGTTATCGTGCAGGAGGATAATGCCATTAGACAACGCACCTCAGCTCAGCATTTCAACTCGATGGCTCGTCTAAGGTTTTGTAAAGTGGCTCAATAACTCTGAGCATTGACGGTGGTTCCCCGTTCCAGGAACTCGACAAACAGTGGGCCCTTCTGGTCAAAAGAGAAGGACATCGTGACTTTCCCAGAACTGGTGTGCACGGCCTTAGATTTCTTTGGAGTTAGTGAAGTCACACGTTTCCACTGCTTGCTCTGACGCTTGCTTTCCGGTTCAAAATGGTGGCACCGTGTTTCATCATCTGTGACAATACATAACAGAAAGCCGTATTCCTCCTCACGATAATGTTGCTGGTGACTCAAAGACAGCACCGTTCGAGTACTGTGCAGTTCGGCGGTCAGTTGGTGGGGAAACCACTGCACACAGATTTTTTGAAAGTTCAGGTGTCGATGCATTACGGTGTGGGTGGTGCCCGTGCCGATACCCAGTAACCGACGGACCTCATCCGCAGTGATTCTGCGGTTGTCCGAGACTAAAGCCTTCACTTCTGCAACCGTTTCTGCTGTGATGGCAGGATGAGGCTGTCCGGGACGAACGTCGTCTTCCAGTGACTCGCACCTCTCGAGGAATCATTTGCGTCATTCCACAACACTCGAATAAATTGGACTGTACTCACCGTATGTAGTCTTCGATACATTTCACGGCCTCCGGCTCCCTCCACTGCCAAAAAATGCACTCCTCGTCGTTCCTGCTTACTCGGCTGCAAGTTCGACAGTGTACAATAACTTATAACTTGTGTGAGTACCTTCTCTTCAGCACGAAGCCACACTGGCTCTATGCAGTATCAAACAGTGTGCGTGCGTCAGTCTCTCTATCGATAGATGGTGCTGCCATACCTACAGCTACACGGTGCCACCTTATGTGTAAGGCGGAGGTAGACGCACTGACCGGGTTCCATTTGAATGAACCTCATAGAATCGTAGAACATATTCTGAGCTCAGATGTAATGAGGTACCTCAAATAGAAATACCTCCTCCACACCAGCCAGCACAGATTCCAAAAACGTAGGTCACACGAAATGCAACTCGCACTTTTCTCGTGTGACATCCTGAGAGCCACAGATTGAGGTAGTTGGCTTTATTCAGTATCGATAGACATAGGAAAAGCATTTGACTCGGTACCAGAGTTACATTTATTAATGAAAGTACAATAGTGAGGCGTATCGGCTGAAATTTATGACCGGATAGAGGTTTTCTCGGTAGGCAGGAGACTGCACGTTATCTCGGTTGGAGAGTCATTGTCAGATGTAGGAGTAACCTCAGGTGTGCCCCATGGACATATGTTGGGACATTTGATGAATATTAATCACCTTGCAGACAATATTAATAGAAACCTCAGACTTTTTGCAGATGATGCAGTTATCTGTAATGTAGCACTGCTTGGAAAAAGCTGCACAAATATTCATTCAAAACTTAATAAGAACCTGAAGTTCGATTTGATTTCTTTATTAATCTGTGAAACAATTTACATTGTATGGATTTCGTCATTGAATAATAGACAATTTAACAGTTTAAATTTGTTTCTTACACAATAGTACACAAACCAGATGGCAGTTATAAGAGTCGAGGGGCATGAAAGGGAAGCAGTGGTTGGGAAAGGAGTGAGACAGGGTTGAAGCCTGTCCCCGATGTTATTCAATCTGTATATTGAGCAAGCAGTAAAGGAAACAAAAGAAAAATTCGGAGTAGGTATTAAAATTCATGGAGAAGAAGTAAAAACTTTGAGGTTCGCCGATGACATTGTAATTCTGTCAGAGACAACAAAGGACTTGGAAGAGCAGTTGAACGGAATGAACAGTGTCTTGAAAGGAGTATACAAGATGAACATCGACAAAAGCAAAACGAGGATAATGGAATGTAGTCGAATTAAGTCGGGTGATACTGAGGGAAATAGATTAGGAAATGAGACACTTAAAGTAGTAAAGGAGTTTTGCTATTTGGGGAGCAAAATAACTGACGATGGTTGAAGTAGAGAGAATATAAAATGTAGACTGCCAATGGCAAGGAAAGTGTTTCTGAAGAAGAGAAATTTGTTAACATCGAGTTCTGAGACTGGTTTGATGCAGCTCTCCATGCTACTCTATCCTGTGCAAGCTTCTTCATCTCCCAGTACCTACTGCAACCTACATCCATCTGAATCTGTTTAGTGTACTCATCCCTTGGTCTCTCTCTACGATTTTTACCCTCCATTCTGCCCTCCAATACTAAATTGGTGATCCCTCGATGCTCAGAATATGCCCTACCAACTGATCCCTTCTTCTAGTCAAGTTGTCCCACAAATTTCTCTTCTCTTCAATTCTGTTCAATACCTCCTCATTAGTTATGTGATCTGCCCATCTGAGCTTCAGCATTCTTCTGTAGCACCACATTTTGAAAGCTTCTATTCTCTTCTTGTCCAAACTATTTATCGTCCACGTTTCACTTCCATACATGGCTACACTCCATACAAATACTTTCAGAAACGACTTCCTGACATTTAAATCTAAACTCGATGTTAACAAATCAGAAATGCTTTCCTTGCCATTGCCAGTGTACATTTTATATCCTCTCTACTTCGACCATCATCAGTGATTTTGCTCCCCAAATAGCAAAACTCCTTTACTACTTTAAGTGTCTCATTTCCTAATCTAATTGTGGCAGCATCACCCCATTTAATTCGACTACATTCCATTATCCTCGTTTTGCTTTTGTTGATGTTCATCTTACATCCTCCTTTCAAGACACTGTCCATTCCGTTCAACTGGTCTTCCAAATCCTTTGCTGTCTCTGACAGAATTACAGTGTCATCAGTGAACCTCAAAGTTTTTATTTCTTCTCCATGGATTTTAATACCTACTTCGTATTTTTATTTTGTGTCCTTTCCTGCTTGCTCAGTATACAGATTGAATAACATCGGGGAGAGGCTACAACCCTGTCTCACTCCTTTCCCAACCACTGCTTCCCTTTCGTGCCCCTCGACACTTATAACTGCCATCTGGTTTCTGTACAAATTGTAAATAGCCTTTCGCTCCCTGTATTTTACCCCTGCCACCTTCAGAATTTGAAAGAGAGTATTCCAGTTAACATTGTCGAAAGCTTTCTCTAAGTCTACAAATGCTAGAAACATAGGTTTGCCTTTCCTTCATCTTTCTTCTAAGATAAGTCGTAAAGTCAGTATTGCCTCACGTGTTCCAATATTTCTTCGGAATCCGAACTGATGTTCCCCGAGGCCAGCTTCTACCAGTTTTTCCATTTGTCTGTACAGAATTCGCGTTAGTATCTTGCAGCTGTGACCTATTAAACTGAGAGTTCGATAATTTTCACATCTGACAACGCCTGCTTTCTTTGGGATTGGAATTATTATATTCTTCTTGAAGTCTGAGGGTATTTCGCCTGTCTCATACATCTTGCTCACTAAATGGTAGAGTTTTGTTAGGCCTGGCTCTCCCAAGGCTGTCATTAGTTCTAATGGGATGTTGTCTACTCCGGGGCCTTGTTTCGACTTAGATCTTTCAGTGCTCTGTCAAACTCTTCACGCAGTATCATATAGGTATATAAATTAATAATTCTTCCCACACTGCATATGGGAATGGAACAAGAGAAATCCCTAACAACTGATAAAGTTGGAAGTACCATCTGCCAAGCATTTCACAGTGGTTTACAGAGGTAGAATGTTGATGTAGAGTATATGTACGTGTGTATATGTAGGTGTAGATGTAAATATAAATACTACAAACAATACTACACTACTGGCCATTAAAATTGCTACACCACGAAGATGATGTGCTGCAGACGCAAAATTTAACAGACAGGAAGAAGACGCTGAGATATGCAAATGATTAGCTTTTCAGAGCCTTCACACAAGGTTGGCGCCGGTGGTAACACCTACAACGTGCTGACATGAGGAAAGTTTCCAACCAATTTCTCATACACAGACAGCAGTTGACCGGCATTGCCTGGTGAAAAGTTGTTGTGATGCCTCGTGTAAGCAGGAGAAATGCATACCATCACGTTTCTGACTTTGATAAAGGCCGGGTTGTAGCCTATCGTGATTGCAGTTTATCGTATTGCGACATTGCTGCTCAATTCAGTCGAGATCCAATGACTGTTAGCAAAATATGGAATCGGTGGTTTCAGGAGGGAAATACGGAACGCCGTGCTGGATCCCAACGGCCTCGTATCACTAGCAGTCGAGATGACAGGCATCTTATTCACATGGCTGTAACGGATCGTGCAACCACGTCTCGATCCCTGAGTCAACAGATGGGGACGTTTGCAAGACAACAACCATCTGCACGAACAGTTCAACGACGTTTGCAGCAGCATGGACTATCAGCTCAGAGACCGTGGCTGCAGTTACCCTTGATGCTGCATCACAGACAGGAGCACCTGCATTGGTGTACTCAACGACGAACTTGGGTGCACGAATGACAAATCGTCATTTTTTCGGATGAATCCATGACTGTGTACAGCATCATGATGGTCGCATCCGTGTTTGGCGACATCGCGGTGAACGCACATTGGAAGCGTGTATTCGTCATCACCGTACTGGCGTATCACCCGGCGTGATGGTATGGGGTGCCATTGGTTACACGTCTCTGTCACCTCTTGTTTGCATTGACGGTACTTTGAACAGTGGACATTACATTTCAGATGTGTTACGACCCGTGGCTCTACCCTTCATTCGATCCCTGCGAAATGCTACATTTCAGCAGGATAATGGACGACCGCATGTTGCAGGTCCTGTACGGGCCTTTCTGGATACTCTGTTCGACTGCTGCCCTGGCCAGCACATTCTCCAGGTCTCTCACCATCTGAAAACGTCTGGTCAGTAGTGGCCGAGCAACTGGCTCGTCACAATACGCCAGTCACTACTCTTGATGAACTGTAGCATCGTGTTGAAGCTGCACGGGCAGCTGTACCTGTACACGTCATCCAAGCTCTGTTTGACTCAATGTCCAGGCGTATCAAGGCCGTTATTACAGCCAGAGGTGGTTGTTCTGGGTACTGATTTCTCAGGATCTATGCACCCAAATTGCATGAAAATGTAATGACATGTCAGTTCTAGTATAATATATATATGTGCAATGAATACCCGTTTATCATCTGCATTTCTTCTTGGTATAGCAATTTTAATGGCCAGTAGTGCATTTACATAAAATGTCTCATTGGCACATATTTGGGTAGTACTCTGAGGTGACAAAAGTCATTGGATACCTCTTCATATCGTGTTGCTCCTCCTTTTTCCCGGCATAGTGCAGCAGCTCGATGTGGCTCCGACACGACAACTCACTGGAAGTCCCGTGCAGAATTATTGAGCTGTGCTGCCTGTAAAACTGTCTGTAATTGCGAAAGTGTTGCCAGTGCCGGATTTTGTGCACGAATTGGTCCGTCAATAATGCCTCGTAAATGATTGACGGAATTTGTGTCCGGCAATCTGGGTGGTCAAATCGTTCACTCGAATTGTGAATGTTTTTCTTCTTTAGGGCCGGCAGTGTAATGTATGTCTGATAACAACACGATTGTTAGAGTACATACACCAAATAGCTGCTTACGATAAGTAATCTTTATTTACAACAGTCCGGACAGAGTTTCGGCTCAACCATCATTTTCAAGTACGTCTAGATTGATGTGACGTCCATTTTGCGTTCTGTAACTGTCACTGCTTTATTAGGATCGTAAATAGTGTCGAGATGTTGAAATTAAATGTTAGTTGTGACGTGACAGCAGTTTGACAGTTCCTCTTACTTATTGTAAGCAGCTATTTGGTGTATGTACTCTAGCAATCGTGTCCAGAAGGTAGGAGACGAGGTACTGGTGGAAGTAAAATTGTGAGGACGGGTCGTCGTGAGTCGTGCTTGGGGTAACTCGGTGGTAGAGCACTTGCCCGCGAAAGACGAAGGTCCCGAGTTCGAGTCTCGGTCCGGCACACAGTTTTAATCTACCAGGAAGTTTCATGTCCAGAATGTTTTTCAAACCGACTGTGAAAAACTGTGGCCCAGTGACACGGCATATTGTCACGGGAACATGAAGTCCACGAACGGTTGCAAATGGTCTCTGAGCAGCCAAACATAACCATTTCCAGTCAATAAACAGTTCTTTATAGGACCCAGTCTATTCCGTGCAAACACAGCCCACACTATTGTGGAATCACTGCCAGCTCGCACAGTGCCTTGTTGACAATGTGGGTCCATAGGTTTGTGGGGTCTGCGCCACACTCGAATCCTACCATCAGCTCGTACCAACTGAAATTGGGACTCACCTGACCAGGCGACAGTTTTGCAGTCATCTAGTGTCCAACGAACCCAGGGGAGGTGCTACGGTTGAAGTCGTGCTGGTAGGAAAGGGACTCTAGTCGGTTGTCTGCTGCCGTACCCCATTAATGCCTAATTTCGTGGCACTGTCCTAATGGACACATACAAGGTGCAACAATAAACTAATGAGACTGATGTGGAAAAAAAATGTTGCTTACCATTTTAGTTGAGTTTAGTGTTGTCTCCTACAAAGTAGTTCCCTTCTGATTGCACACACTTTTTCCAGCATTTCTGCCATTGATGGTAACATTTCTGGAACTCATCTTCTGTAATATCCTCCAAGTAGCATGGAGCGATATCTGGTGAATAAGGTGGCTGTGGTAATACTGAAATTTGTTTTGAGGTTAAAAATTGCTGTACTGACCGAGCAGTACGGGATGGCGCATTATCGTGATGCAGAATCCAATTATCAGCAATGTTGGCACGGACTCGAAGAACTCTTTTACAAAGTCTTTCTAAAATTTCTTTGCAGTAATATTTTTATTTATTTTATTTATTTAACCTGATCAGATTAGGGCCATCAGGCCCTCTCTCACATCGGACCAGTGTTCCACACGTGCAGCATTTCACACATCAGAGTTACAGCATGACAATAGTTTAAATGAGAAAATTAGATTACTCTAGTGACAATATGAATAAAGAGTAGTGACTAAGACCTAATAAAGTAAATGCGGCAGTGTTTTTACGACAGGTGCTATACATATAGATTATGATAAAAGCAATAATAATAACAGTAAAAAAATCAAATAATAATGATAAACATGACTAAGACCTAATAAAGTAAATGCTGGCAGTATTTTTACAACAGTTGCTATACACACACATTATGATAAAAACAATAATAATAACAGTAAAAAAAAGTCAAATAATAATGACAAACATGAGAAAAATTGGCAATAGAAATGAAGGTTTGTGCAGATGTACATTAATATCTTGGTGTGTAAAGTAGATGTTTACTAGTATAGTGAGTTTTGGGGAAGGGAGATTTAAGGAGGGGGAAAGAGGGAAGTAATGAGGTGAAGTGCATTCACGTACAGAGGAAGGCATTACTGTTGCTTAAGTAGATACGTCAATAACTGTTTTTTGAAGCCGGACATGTTTTTAAGTTCTCTAACATAACAAGGGAGGTTATTCCAGAGTCGGGTTCCCGCTACTGTAAAGTACTTGGAGAAGGTGACTGAGCGATGCAGTGGAACGGAGAGGATTTTATTATAATGGGATCGTGTGTTTCTGTCATGTTGTTCCGACATGAGCGTTAGGGACGAGGAGAGATATGAGGGACAGTGTACATTTATAAGGCAATAGATGAGACAGAGTGTATGGAAATCTCTGCGTTTGTCTGCACGCATATGCTGGTGAAATGTGATCAAAAAGTTGAACGTCACAGATATATCAGATGCAGGCATTCGTGACCAGTTCTAGAAGTCACGAATTTTCCTGAGAGGGGCCTTGTAGGATAATATCGCTGTAGTCAATGATTGGGAGTATAAGCATTTGTACTAATTTCTTTTTCAGATCGAAAGGGAAGAGTTTTTTATATTTTTGTAGGACATGAAGGGATGCTGATGCTTTTTTGCACACTGCAGTTATGTGCTCTGTCCAATTTATGATTTTCATCTATTATTACTCCCAAACTCTTTGCTGAGGGAGAGAAGTTAATATTTGTTCCATTTAGGATAAGAGGTGTTACGGATTCCCGATGTTTTGGGCTAATGAGCTTAGGGTGACCAACAAGTACCGCTTGGGTTTTGGATGGGTTTAGTTTTAGACCTATGTCCTGTGCCCATTTTGACAGTGCGTCGAGGTCAGTATTGAAATTTTCAATAGCTTTCTTGAGATTGCTAAGTTTCGCACTTAGATACAACTGAAGATCATCAGCATACATATGATATTTGCAGTAGATCAGAACCGATGACACATCATTGACATACAGAGAGAAGAGTGTAGGACCTAATACTGAGCCTCGGGGAACGCCTGACACTACCTGCCGCCATTGTGATTTTATATTTCCAGACAGGACGCGTTGCTGACGAGACGTCATGTATGAGCGAAACCATTGCACTGCACTTGGTGAGAAATTTAGACCGCTAAGTTTGGCTAGTAAGATGTCGAAGTCGCCAGTATCAAATGCTTTGCTGAAATCTAAGAAGAAAATGATAGTCACTTCTTGTCTGTCCATGGCAAGTTTCAGGTCATCTGTCACCTTTATCAGTGCGGATGTTGTGCTTCGGTGTTTACGGAAACCCGATTGGTATTCGTCTAGTGGGTTGTTAGTAGTTAGGTAGTTGGTGAGCCGGTCATGAACTATATATTCTAAAGCCTTTGATAGTGCAGGAAGAAGGCAGATGGGGCGGTAGTCAGAGGGTGCTGTGGCGATGTCCGTTTTAGGCAGTGGCTTAATTTGTCCCAGTTTCCAGGCCTCAGGGAAAGCACTTGTGATTAATGAATCGTTGAAAATGTCTGTTATAGAGGGCAGTAGTTGGTCAATAATAAGTTTTAGCATCTGGATAGTGATGCCATCATGTCCAGTAGATGCTGATCTAATCCGCATTATGGCTTTCTTGACAGTACTGCAAGTGACGTGCTGTAGATAGAATTTTTCTTTGCTACAGTCATTCATCCCCATGAAGTAGTGGTTCAATTTTGGTTGTAGGTAATGTGAAGAATCGGTTTAGTTCTTCAGCTGGGACCATGGGATTTTCTGCAACTTTTATTTTGCCTAAATCGAGACTACGGAGATTTTTCCACAGGATAGCTGGGCTGCATCTATTGTCAGCTAATGTACGGGCATGTCTGAGCTTAGAGTTTCTCACCGATTGACTGACTTTGTTTCGTTTCTGCTTGTATACAGTATGATTTTCAGGTGTAGGGTGTATCTTGTATGCTTGATGTGCAGCGTCTCTGAGATTCGTGAGCTGTTTTAGTTCATCAGTCAGCCAAGGTGCAGGTTGCCTTTATACTTTTCTGGTCTTTATTGGAGCATATTTGCCATATAGTTGAGGAATTTTGTTAGTGAAATCCTGGAGTTTGTCATTTATGTCCATGAGGGGAGTAGAGGTCATCCCCCAAACTATTTCTTGTGCTTCAGTTTCGAGTTCAGGCAAATTTATGCGTTTGAGGTCTCAGTGTGTAGACAGTTTTAGATTCTTTCTAGGGCATTCTAGTGAATACGGCATGAAAATGATGTCATGGGCAGACATGCCAGGTGCAGATATTTGAGAGGTGCGGATTATTCTGTTTGGAGATTTGGTTGCGAATATATCTATGAAAGTGTGACTGGTAGTCATGCGATGAGTAGGTGCCAGCTGAATTAGCGTCATATTTGAGGAAGAAAGCATCCTCTTAAATTTCCCAGTGGAAGGACTATTGCACAGAAAATTAATGTTAGCGTCACCTGCTATAATTAATGTTCATATGACGATTCGAGACTAGGGAGGGCAGATTCGAAGCAGGCGAACCCACCCACTTTAGGAGGTTTGTAAAGGACACATATTAAGCACTTTCTGTTAAGTGATTTGATCTCTATGAAGATATATTCCTCTTATTTATCTACATTGTTGTCGGATGTGTGTAGTACTGTAGGTGACAAATCAGAGCGTATGTACGCCCCTACTCCGCCCCCTCGTCTGTTGCATCTGTCGTGCCTGAGAAAGATATAGCCATCTAGGTTTACGGAAGCTGTAGGAATACTTGGTTTGAGCCAAGTCTCTGACAAAAGTATTACGTGTATATCAGCAGTTTGAAATATATATTTGAACTCGTCGAAGTGAGCTGGCAGAGACTGGACATTTGCATGTGCAATATGCAGCTTGGTGCGTTCGGGTGTTGATTGCCCGAGGAGGCTGCCAACCGATGTTTGCGGGTCGTGGTTCGATCAGATCGTACGAGTTCACGCACACTGGCCAAGTTGACATCTGTCCATGAGGTTGACAGTGGTCCACTGCGGTCTTCATCTTCAATATTTGTCCTGCCCACACTAAACATTTTATGCCAACAAAAAACTTGAGCTCTTTACATAACCTTCTCTCCAAATGCCTTCTGAAGCTTACCGTAAGTTGTTGTCGCATTTTCACCCAATTTAACATGAAAAGAAATGGCATACCGTTGTGCAATATTATGCGGTTCCATTTCCGTGACGAGAGACACAAACACGTGTTAACTTATTACAGTACAACTCACGACTGAGCAGTTGCATCGATGTGCCGCTGGGACTAGAAGCAGCTTATAGACCAGGTCAAAGATATTGTGTCTATGCAAGCCTGCAGGGTTGCCACATCTTGCAAAGAAAATCAGTCTCATTACTTTACTGTCGCACCTCGTTATGTGCTACATTGATTTCTGTGATTACAGGGTGTTACAAGAAGGTACGGCTAAACTTTCAGGAAACATTCCTCACACACAAATAAAGAAAAGATGTTATGTGGACATGTGTCCGGAAACGCTTAATTTCCATGTTAGAGCTCATTTTACTTTCGTCAGTATGTACTGTACTTCCTCAATTCACCGCCAGTTGGCCCAATTGAAGGAAGGTAATGTTGACTTCGGTGCTTGTGTTGACATGCGACTCATTGCTCTACAGTACTAGCATCGAGCACATCAGTACGTAGCATCGACAGGTTAGTGTTCATCACGAACGTGGTTTTGCAGTCAGTGCAATGTTTACGTTTGTATCGAGACAGATTTCCAGAACGAAGGTGTCCCGACAGGAAGACGTTCGAAGCAATCGATCGGAGTCTTAGGGAGCACGGAACAGTCCAGCCTACGACTCGCGACTGGGGAAGACCTAGAATGACGAGGACACCTGCAATGGATGAGGCAATTCTTCGTGCAGTTGACGATAACCCTAATGTCAGCATCAGAGAAGTTGCTACTGTACAAGGTAACGTTGACAGCATCACTGTATGGAGAATGCTACGGGAGAACCGGTTGTTTCCGTACCATGTATAGTGTGTGCAGGCACTATCAGCAGCTGATTGGCTTCCACAGGTACACTTCTGCATACGGTTCATCCGACAATGTGTCAATCCTCATTTCAGTGCAAATGTTCTCTTTACAGATGAGGCTTCATTCTGACGTGATCAAATTGTAAATTTTCACAATCGACATGTGTGGGCTGACGAGAATCCGCACGCAATTGTGCAATCACGTCATCGACACAGATTTTCTGTGAACGTTTGGGCAGGCACTGTCGGTGATGTCTCGATTGGGCCCCACGTTCTTCCACCTACGCTCAATGGAGAGCGTTATCACGATTTCATACGGGATACTCTACCTGTGCTGCTAGAACGTGTGCCTTTACAAGTACGACACAACACGTGGTTCGCGCATGATGGAGCTCCTGTGCACATTTCAGTCGAAGTGTTTGTAAGCTTCTCAACAACAGATTTGGTGACCGATGGACTGGTAGAGGTGGACAAATTCGTGGCCTCCACGCTCTCCTAACCTCAACCCTCTCGACTTTCATTTATGGGGGCATTTGAAAGCTCTTGTCTACGCAACCCCGGTACCGAATGTAGAGACTCTTCGTGCTCGTATTGTGGACGGCTGTGATACAATACGCCATTCTCCAGGGCCGCATCAGCGCATCAGGGATTCCGTGCGACGGAGGGTGGACGCACGTATCCTCGCTAACGGAGGACATTTTGAACATTTCCTGTAACAAAGTGTTTGAAGTCACGCTGATATGTTCTGTTGCTGTGTGTTTCCATTCCACGATTAATGTGATTTGAAGAGAAGTAACAAAATGAGCTCTAACATGGAAAGTAAACATTTCCGGACACATGTCCACATAACATATTTTCTTTCTTTGTGTTTGAGGAATGTTTCCTGAAAGTTTGGCCATACTTTTTTGTAACACCCTGTATAAGTGAAAAGTGAGTGCACAGACTGTCGTGTGCTAAATGTAACAGGAGACGTGTGTGCTTGCGCAGAGAGAATTCCCGCTGCGCGGCCGGCTGGAGGAAGGTCTGCACCGGCGCTGTGTGGAAACGGCCCTGCAACTCGCGGCCGCCTGGGACCAGCTGCTGCCACTCGGCTAGCTGCGGTGAGTACTGTAAATGCTTATCTGTCATTGTCTAGGCTTTCATGGCGATCTACTGACATCTCAAGGTGTCGTTTGTTCCTCCAGGTACCTTTACTGTCTGTGCACCGTATTTTGATGACCCAATTTGTCGTCTCCATTGGGAGAGACTGCAGGTCAGGTGCGACGAGTCCGATATTTATACCTACTGTCTTCCCCGTGCACAGTTCGAGGTCCTCCGTCTGTGGTCAGTTCTCAGTACAATTCTCCTGAGATGATCCGTTTTTGGCCCAGTGCACCTGACAGCAATCTGGCATATTAGAATGAAATTTTCATTCTAAAGCGGAGTGTGCGCTGATATGAAACTTCCTGGCAGATTAAAACTGTGCGCCGGACCAAGACTCAAGCTCGGGACCCTTGCCAAATTCGAGTCTCGGTCCGGCACACAGTTCTAATCTGCCAGGAAGTTTCATATCAGCGCACACTCTGCTGTAGAGTGTAATTTTCGTTCTAGAAACATCCCCCACACTGTGGCTAAGCCATGTCTCCGCAATATCCTTTCTTCCAGGAGTGCTAGTTCTGCAAGGTTCGCAGGAGAGCTTCTGTGAAGTTGGGAAGGTAGGAGACGAGGTACTGGCAAAATTAAAGCTGTGAGGACGAGAGTCGTGCTTGGATAGCTCAGTCAGTAGAGCACTTGTCCGCGATAGGCAAAGGTCCCGAGTTTGAGTCTCGGTTCGGCACACAGTTCTAATCTGCCAGGAAGTTTCATATCAGCGCACGCTCCGCTGTAGAGTGAAAATTTCACTCTAGAAACATCCCCCACACTGTGGCTAAGCCATGTCTCCGCAATATCCTTTCTTCCAGGAGTGCTCGTTCTGCAAGGTTCGCAGGAGAGCTTCTGTGAAGTTGGGAAGGTAGGAGACGAGGTACTGGCAGAAGTAAAGCTGTGAGGACGAGAGTCGTGCTTGGATAGCTCAGTCAGTAGAGCACTTGTCCGCGATAGGCAAAGGTCCCGAGTTTGAGTCTCGGTTCGGCACACAGTTCTAATCTGCCAGGAAGTTTCATATCAGCGCACGCTCCGCTGTAGAGTGAAAATTTCACTCTAGAAACATCCCCCACACTGTGGCTAAGCCATGTCTCCGCAATATCCTTTCTTCCAGGAGTGCTCATTCTGCAAGGTTCGCAGGAGAGCTTCTGTGAAGTTGGGAAGGTAGGAGACGAGGTACTGGCAGAAGTAAAGCTGTGAGGACGGGGCATGAGTCGTGCTTGGGTAGCTCAGTTGGTAGAGCACTTGCCCACGAAAGGCAAAGGTCCCGAGTTCGAGTCTCAGTCTGGCACACAGTTTTAATCTGCCAGGAAGTTTCATCTGGCATTTTATTCTCAGCACAGTGCACCTGGTGCTCTTTTTGGAGTCGGTTCCCATCGTCTAAATTCTGACGTGTACTCAGTCCGGTCACAGAACTGAACTGGAATGACAACGTTCCCTGTGTGTAATGTGTAATTTTTGGGATAAAATTTTATGATTTCTGTTATTTTTGACTACTGTTCTGCTATTTCTCAGTCTATCCTTATAGCAGAACCATCAATTATTCATAAAATTGGATAGATAAAAAATCTACTCGCCAATCGGTGGCAGAACACAAATATAAAAGACTGTTGTGATTGGCAAACTTTCGGAGTGAGGCTCCTTCTTCAGGTAGAAGGGTTGAAGGGTGAAGGAAAAGGACTGGAGAGGTCTAGGAAAATTCACGCAGAACTGTGAGTCAGGGGAGATTTACCATATGGGATGAGAAGGAAAGAGTGACTGACTCCCCAACAGTCAGTCTTTCCTTCTCATCCCGTACGGTAAGTCTCTCCTGACCCAACATCTTCCCCTTTTCCTAGACCTCTACAGTCCTTTTCCTTCACCATTCTTCCTTCCCCTTCTACCCTTCTGCTTGAAGAAGGAGCCACTGGCTCCGAAAGCTTGCCAATCACAACAGTCTTTTACGTGTGTGTTCTGCCACCGATTGGTGAGTAGATTTTTTATCTATCCAATTTTATCACTTATAGCAAAACTGTATCTTTTCTTAGTATGCAGACTCCATCTCCTCTACAACTTCTTCTGCACTGGAAACTGCAAAATCTTCACAAATCTAAAGTTGTACTAAGTGATCAAAACTCTTCTCCAGAAAGCAGAGATGCTGGGTCACACACAGGCATGACAAAAAGACTGCTAAACACATAAGCTTTTGGCCAGAAGGCCTTCTTCAGAAATTGACAACACACACACACACACACACACACACACACACACACACACACACACACACACACACACAAAGATGATGTAACTTACCAGACGAAAGCATTGGTATGTTGATAGAGACACCAACAAATGAGGTGACTTACCGAACAAAAGCGCTGGCAGGTCGATAGACACACAAACAAACACAAACATACACACAAAATTTTTTTGTGTATGTTTGTGTTTGTTTGTGTGTCTATCGACCTGCCAGCGCTTTTGTTCGGTAAGTCACCTCATCTTTGTTTTTATACATAATTTTTCCCACGTGGAATGTTTCCTTCCATTATATATATATATAATGGGAAAAATATATTTAAAAACAAAGATGATGTGACTTACCATACGAAAGTGCTGGGAGGTCGATAGAAACACAAACAGACACATACATACACACAAAATTCAAGCTTTCGCAACAAACTGTTGCCTCATCAGGAAAGAGGGAAGAAGAGGGAAAGATGAAAGGAAGTGGGTTTTAAGGGAGAGGGTAAGGAGTCATTCCAATCCCGGGAGCGGAAAGACTTACCTTAGGGGGAAAAAAGGACGGGTATAAACTCGCGCACACACACACACATATCCATCCACACATATACAGACACAAGCAGACATATTTAAAGGATATATATATATATAGACACACACACACACACACACACACACACACACACACACACACACACACACACACACACAGCTCAATGCACAAGACCACTGTCTCTGGCTGCTGGGAGCAGTCTGGATTACATGTTAAGAATCTTTTCATTGTGTCTGTCTGTGACTCAACATCTCCGTCATATGGTGAGTAGCAATCTATCCTTCTCATAATATTGTCATTGTTCCATCTTGGATTTTCCATTGTATCATTTCTCCAGAAACCTTCATATACTGATTCTTTGTCATTTACAGCGAGGGAACGCATTGTAACAGTGGGGAACCCATCACGAGTTGTGTGCGCCATGACCACCACACCAGTATTGATAACAAAAGGAGATTCGGCATTGGTCGTTGAAGTAGAAATCTTTATTTCTGTAGCGGATCAATTTTGATCACTGCGTGACCGTCGTCAGTGCTAGTATTAGAGCCACGAGCACTCGTGAATACGATCAGTGAAACTGCAGTATCTGCACGTGCCACTGTAGAGTACTTCTCAGACCGAAGTACACTTTGTTGACATATGCAGATACTGCAGTTTTACTGCTCGTATTTATGAGTCCTCGTGGTTTCAGTACTAGCACTGGTGATGGTCACTCAGCGATTGAAATTGATTTGCAACAGAAATAAAAATTTCTGCTTCAATAACCAATGCTGAATCTCCTTTTCTTGTTAACATTATAATGATTCACGCTAATACAGGTACTCTGTGTGATGTGGCACAGATGACAGATCTCTCTAGTCTCAGTGACAGTTCAGGTTCTTCTCTGGTCCTTCGTAACACTGTGCCGATTGTCACAGAACTTGTCCCTCTGTAGTGCGCAGCATAACTTTGAGCCGGGATCAGACTCCTCAGAATAAACCGCCCACATCGGCAGTTACCACAGCTGCCTTGCAGAAATGTTGCAACCGTCTTCTCCAGTTTTCGCGCACAAATGTGACAGAACTCTCAAACAGCATACAAGCCTCTAATGACTGTTGTTGTTGTGGTCTTCAGTCCACAGACTGGTTTGATGCAGCTCTCCATGCTACTCTATCCTGTGCAAGCTTCTTCATCTCGCAGTACTTACTGCAACCTACATCCTTCTGAATCTGCTTAGTGTATTCATCCCTTGGTCTCCCTCTACTATTTTTACCCTCCACGCTGCCCTCCAATACTAAATTGGTGATCCCTTCATGCCTCGCAACATGTCCTACCAACCGATCCCTTCTTCTAGTCAAGTTGTGCCACAAATTTCTCTTCTCTCCAGTCCTATTCAGTACCTCCTCATTAGTTACGTGATCTACCCATCTAATCTTCAGCATTCTTCTGTAGGACCACATTTCGAAAGATTCTGTTCTCTTCTTGTCCAAACTATTTATCGTCCACATTTCACTTCAATACATGGCTACACTCCATACAAATACTTTCAGAAACGACTTCCGGACAATTAAATTTATACTCGATGTTAACAAATTTTTCTTCTTCAGAAACGCTTTCCTTGCCATTCCCAGTCTACATTTTGTATCCTCTCTACTTCGACCATCATCAGTTATTTTGCTCCCCAAATAGCAAAACTCCATTACTACATTAAGTGTCGCATTTCCTAATCTAATTCCCTCAGCATCACCCAATTTAATTCGACCACATTCCATTATCTTCATTTTGCTTTTGTTGATGTTCATCTTATACCCTCCTTTCAAGACACTATCCATTCCGTTCAACTGTTCTTCCAGGTCCTTCGCTGTCCCTGACAGAATCACAATGTCACCTGCGAACCTCAAAGTTTTTATTTCTTCTCCCTGGATTTTAATACCTACTCCGAATTTTTCTTTTGTTTCCTTTACTGCTTGCTCAATATACAGATTGAATAGCATTGGGGAGAGGCTACAACCCTGTCTCACTCCCTTCCCAACCACTGCTTCCCTTTGATGTCCCTCGACTCTTATAACTGCCATCTGGCTTCTGTACAAATTGTAAATAGCCTTTCACTCCCTGCATTTTACCCCCGCCACCTTCAGAATTTGAAAGAGAGTATTCCAATCAACATTGTCAAAAGCTTTCTCTAAGTGTAAAAATGCTAGGAATGTAGGTTTACCTTTCCTTAATCTAGCTTCTAAGGTAAGTCGTAGGGTCAGTATTGCCTCACGTGTTCCAATATTTCTACGGAATCCAAACTGATCTTCCCCAAGGTCGGCTTCTACCAGTTTTCCATTCGTCTGTAAAGAATTCGCGTTAGTATTTTGAAGCAGTGACTTATTAAACTGATAGTTCGGTAATTTTCACATCTGTCAACACCTGCTTGCTTTGGGATTGGAATTATTATATTCTTCTTGAAGTCTGAGGGTATTTCGCCTGTCTCATACATCTTGTTCACCAGATGGTAGAGTTTTGTCAGGACTGGCTCTGCCAAGGCTGTCAGTAGTTCTAATGGAATGTTGTCTACTCCCGGGGCCTTGTTTCGACTCAGGTCTTTCAGTGCTCTGTCAAACTCTTCACGCAGTATTGTATCTCCCATTTTGTCTTAATCTACATTCTCTTCCATTTCCAGAATGTTGTCCTCAAGTACATCGCCCTTGTATAGACCTTCTATATACTCCTTCCACGTTTCTGATTTCCCTTCTTTGCTTAGAACTGGGTTTCCATCTGAGATCTTGATATTCATACAAGCGGTTCTCTAATGACTATTCAAACTAAAAAAATATTTTCATGGGCTAGTCATCATTCGTCGGTACTATAGACATTGTGCAACACATCACTTCATCAGTTAATATCTTACACTACGACTCTCAGTTGTTCTTTTTGTTGGTTTGTGCTGCTGTAACAGCCCCTTCAGGATACCAGGATTCACTGAGTTAGTAACCAGTGTCTCAGTTCATGAGGTATTCTGCCACATTTCTCTCTGTTGACTCTCTTACAAGCCTGTCCCAGTAGCTTGGGATTTGTGCCAGAACATTCATTTTTTCATATATCACAGTACAAATTAAGTCACAGACAGTGCTTGACGATGGCTGATACAGTTGCTTGCCTCGGCCAGGTCTTACTCGCAAATTCTTGGCATTTAATGTCTACTGTCCTAGTTGTTGGCCACTGTAAAACGTGCCACATTGGCAAGATATACTGTAAATTTCTGGTTTTTGTAGAATGAGTTCATCTTTTGAATTTCACAGTAGTCCCCTTCTTTTATAAGAGTGTTAGTAGAGACGGAGATAATAGAGATAAAGGTGGCAGAAAACCTCACGAATTAACACTGGGCACAAAATTTGGGTTGTTCTGAAAATTCACCCACATAATTTGACAGCCCCGTGTCATCCTCTGTGGGTCAAATTTTATTCCTGTAAAATATAATATAAAGCTTATAATTATTTATCTATTGTAGGTCAAAAAAGTATAACAAATGTGTTTGGTTTGTTTCCATTGCTCGCCTGAAAATTACATTGCTAGAGAAACTGTGTTATTATAGACTGGTTTCTGTGCCCTTTTTTACATGCTGTAATCTGCAAAATAGTCACAAACAAAATTCTGTGTGTATTTCTGAAGTACTGTTTTGTGGGTAATGGCTGTGTACATTTTCTGTCCCGTTGCTTATCTCTGGTAGATCTCTCTTTCTCCTGCTATTGAGTACACTGTCGTTTATAAAATTTGACTCACCACTTTACTTCACTCGTGTTTTCCACAAAGTGTGATTTGAGCAGACACTTCTGTCTCCATACTCATTGAGGGGTGCTATATTGTTGTCACTTGTCACTCGTTCATCATTTGGCACACACATCAAAACTAGTACCACATTAAACACAAGGCAAACGACGAACGAGTGAGAAGCGACAACAATATAGCACCTCTCGATGAGTGTGGAGACAGTAGTGTGCTCAAGTCATCTCTTGTCACATTTTGTGAAAAATACATATGAACTAAACCTGTGAGCAAAATTTTATGAAGTAACATTTTAGAAACAGTGTACTCGATAGCAGTAGAAAGAGATATGTTACCGACAAAACCGACAAGTAATATACAGAAATGCACGAAGAATTTTCTTCACGAGTACTTTGCAGATGACATGCTGTCAAAACTGACAAAAAAGGGCACAAAAACCAATCTACAACAACAGAGTTTCATTAGCAATGTACGAGGGTCATTCGATAATTAAAGAGACAAATTGGTCAGGGGGAAAAACTGTTAGTAGGGCAAGTTTGGTACTTTTATGGCTTTAAGTTGGTATCACTGGGATGAGTCTCGATCAGCTGATGTATCAACATTGTTTTGTTTATAACCTCAAAAATACAAAACAGTGAGTCCGCTTGAAATGTCCACATCAGTTGAACAAAGTTCTGTTATTCATTTTTTACGTGCTGAAGGTGAGAAACCTGTAAATATGTACTGTAGAATGTCTTAAAGTTTATGGTGAAGGTTGTATGAATCATGCAAATTTTTACAAGTGGGTAGAGCAGTTAAAAATGGTCGCGACTCAGTGACTGGCAAACACCATTGTGGCCGACCAGTTGCAGTTTCAACTCCCTCGCTAGAAAGTCGAACTGATGACATTATTCGTGCCGATTGCCGTGTGACTGTGGAAATGATAATTGATAAGGTTCAAGTTAGTACTGGTACAGTTCACAACATTATCTGTAACAAGCTGAAGTACCACAAGACATGCGCAAGATGGGTCTCAAAGGAGTTGATGCAGCTACACAAGAAAACGAGGTCGAGAGTGTGCACAGAGCTAAAGGAATGTCACGAAAGAGAACGTGAGCACTTCCGCGACAAAATTTTAACTTGTGATGAAACTTGGGTTCACTATTATGAGCCAGAATCAAAAACATAAAGCACGGAGTGGAAGCACACCGACTCACCTGTGAAGAAAAAATTCAAAACCCAAGCATCAGCAGGAAAAGTCATGTTGATGGTGTTTTGAGATACTGAAGGTCCAGTTTTTTGTGATTATCTTGAAGAGCAGCGTACAATGAACAGCCAATACTACTCAGATTTGCTTTTAAACAAGGTGAAGCCAGCCGTGAGAGAGAGACGTCGTCGATCTCGGGGGAGAGGTGTGATTCTCCAGCACGACAACGCAAGTCCTCACATTGCACTACTAACCCGTGAAACCGTCGACAGAATGGGCTGGGAAGTACTGTCTCGTCCCCCTTACAGTCCTGATTTAGCACCTAGTGATTTTCATTTGCTTGGTGCACTGAAGGAAGCATTACGTGGGAAGAGGTTACAAGACAACGAGGACGTGAAAAAGTATGTGTGAAATTGGTTGAAACATCAAGATAAAGAGTTCTTTGCAACCAGAATAAAAAAGCTTGTAGCCCGTTGGAACAAGTGCATAAATGTTCAAGGGGATTGTGTTGAAACATAGAAAAAGTATTGTTTTGTAAAAATAAATGCTTTTTTTCTACAGACCAAGTTGTCTCTTTAATTACTGAATTACTCTCATAATTTTCAAGTGAGCAATTGAAACAAACCAAACAGAACACACATTTTTAAGCCTACAACAGGTTAATGATTATAAACTTTACGTTGTACTTTGCAGAAATAAAATTTGACCCACAGAATATGACATGGAAGTGTCGAAACACGCCTGGGTGAAGAGAAAGAAGTAAATAGTGTTTGCATAATGTGGATTTTCAAAATGACCCAAACTGTAAATTACAAACACGGAAAAATGTCAAGTGGGGGGCGGCTTCAGACCTTAGTAAGATGATTCACTGGGTACGAACTTAGCAAAACCTGGGATCCTGCACTGGATGACTGCAGCAGCATAACTCAACAAAAAGAAATACTGAGAATGTGGACACAGACAGAACACCAGGTACACCGTACCGAGGATGGGATGCTGCCGGGCACGTCGGACTGAAACAGAACGTCTCCATACCAGTCTAGTGGGACTGCATAGAACTGATCACGGAGGAAGAAGGTGTAAATATTGGACCCGTTCTACTCAACTAGCAGTCACCGGTAGGACCAGATTGAGACAGCGAATTGTGTTGTCGAAATGTTGTGCACAGCAGATACTGATATCTGGCAGGATACCCAGTACCCTGACATGTCACTCGGTTACTCGTTTATAGAATGTGCACATTGAGCCACTTCTTTAGGATTGGAAACAAGAAGGAATTGCAAGGAGCCAGATTTGGCAAATAGTGGGATAAAAAAAATTACTGACACAGTTCATGCTTTTTTACTGTGATAACTCTAGATCCAAGTGATGACACATTGTTGTGGTGAAACAACACTTTCTTGTTCATCAAATGGGGCCATGTTCCTTCAGTTACTTGATAAAGTTGTTCAGTATCTCACTGTAATATTGTCCAGTGAGAGTTTTTCTTTTTCTGAGAAGTCCGAGTTCTGACACCTTCTGCATCACAAAAGTTTAACCGTGACTTTTCTGGCCGACGGGACAGCCTTTGCCTTCATTGCACCAAATTTGTCTGAAGCAGCTGATTGTTTTTGCTCAATTTCTGGGACGTAAAGATGAATTTCTGAATTGTTGCCAATGATAACTGGATGCAAAAATTCCTTTGGATCTTGTTTAAATTGCTCCAAATGCACCATCCATCTTGACAGCCGTACCCATTTGTTGTGCGCCATCCGCAGTTTTAGCACTCATTGAGCAACATTTTTTTGTCACTGTCCTGTAAGGTATTAATTACTCTTCCTGTCAGCATACTTAGGACTTGTACTTCTTCCCACACTTTTGTTCAATGATCAGTGACAATCATATCATTGACTTCTGTTTCAATGACTCTTGTTGGTAGCACATAAAAACAAATTTTTTACCGTATTTAAATTTGTCAAATCAGCATGTGATTGTCAATGTTGATTGTGAAGGGTCATCAAAATGACACTTGAACATAAAGCAGAGAAAAAAGTTATTCACTGAGTGACATGACTATTTTTGATCTCAGTGAAATTCTCATTACACAAGTTCTTGAAATAATTCGAGTAGCATCTAACAGAGGGCAGCATACTGAGGGAACTCCAAATTTTGTTGCCAGTGACTTCTAATTTCTGACCGCCTTCATGTTTTAATTTGTCTGAAATTGTGTAGTACTGGTCTTTGAGGGATTAAGAATTAGTGTTTTCTGTAATCACAGCAGTCAGTTTGTTCATTAGTTACACATTGCTCGGGTCACTTGCACGATATATCATAACTGTCAAGTCCGTGTCGCCAAATGTGGGCTATTGCTCACTCGTCTCGTGTAGGGTGCTTAAGAGAGGCTGCGTTCTCGGTATGCTATACAACAATTCGAGCGAATAACATTAGTAGTTTTATTTCAATAAAGCAGATTGACAGTACTCAACTTTGGAGTTCGGTGTTGCAAGTGATGGGCGACGTGCAAATAGTGATATTCTTCACTATAGACAAAGTCCAAACAAGCAGTGGATATGGATCACTGTTAACTGTTCTCGTGGCACTCTCTGCTAGGCTTTGCTAATACTCTGTGAATACTGTCCACTAATGTCCAGCCGAGGCTGGCAGGAGCGGCACATATATCCACTTCTTGCAGAAGTCACTCCCGTCGTGGCGCGGTCCTCATCAGCAGGCTATTGGCCGATGTCGCCTCACCGCCTTCTCTGGTCTTGCATTCCTCCTCTCTGTTCCGGCACTTGTGGTTAAACCAAAACAATAATGAAGTGGAATGAGAGAATTTACAGGTTACTAAAGTAATTCCTATTTAACCGTTCGACTGCCGTGGATGAGTTAACTCGTTACACTCCAGCACTCCCTAGGTGCCGAGGACGTCTCTGAGCGCAGACTGTTGGTTTTTCTCAAGTGGCATTGACGTGTCTTCTCACTCTGTTACTGCTCCAGATGAGTTACTTCCACATTTTGGTGAACAAAAAAGTTACAGGTACTTACTGTACAACATACGTGCCTCTGTGTGTTATCTTTTGCAAAAAAAAACTAGTTTCAGAATCTTGAAATATTTACAAATTATGACAAACGTTTCAATCACATAATTCCCGATGCACAGGGATGGAAATTGATGCACCGTGCTTGACCGTCTGCCAGATATAAAAACTTATCTCCTGAGAATGAAATGAGATACTGTTCTGCTTTCAGTATTAAACAAAATTTTGATATGTTATCTACATTTTGTACACAGCAACATCTGAGCTAAAATCAACCATACACAAAGTCTATGCAGTGAGTTTTTACCTCTGCAGCTCATTAAAATTCCATGCAGTGTTTTACTTAATTTGATGCACCACAGTAACTATGATGAATACTTTACTTTACGTGTGGCAAGGGCCTTATCAACCATACACCTGCTCTGTGAGCCCCTTCCACTTCTGCCTGTCCAGTGCTCTGTTTGTCCAGTTGCAGTTGCTGTTCATCCTAGTTGCGTCCTCCCGATTGTTATCCCGCCATCTGGTTCTGGGTCTCCCTCTTCCTCTCGTTCCATCTATTGTTCTGCTGAATGCCATTCAAGGTAGTCTATTCTCTGTCATTCTTGCTATATGGCCTGCCCAATTCAGCCTTCTCCTCTTGAGCACTTCGAAGATGTTACGGTGTTTGTACAGCCCTCTTAATTCATTTCTTCTTATTCTCCATTCCGTGTTATTTCCATTATTAACAGTTTTTCTTCATCTTTCTTTCTAAATATTAATGTTTCACATCCGTATAACATCACAGGTATAACGGTCGATTGATATAAGCGGATTTTGAAGTTACTGCTAAGTGATCTTTTTCTCAGAATTTTGGTGAAACTAAAAAGTGTCTTGTTTGCTGTTGATAAACGGGCATCTATTTCTATATCTGTTCTGTTGTCATTACTAAAAAGACTTCCTAGGTACTTGAAGTGGTCAACGGTCTTGAAATTGAATCCATCTACAGTCAGAGGCGCATCTTTTCTGGTTTTCTTACTTATGGGCAGGTATTCTGTCTTTTCTTCATTAACGTGTAATCCTGTTTTCTCAGCAATTTTGTAGTAATTTTGCATCATTCTGGTTAATTCTCTTTTGGAACTACTTATTAGTGCTACATCATCTGAATAGGTAAGTCTTGTAATGTTCACATCCTGTAGCTGGATCCCTTGTGGACGGTTTTACAAAATTCTCTGTCGATCATCTCTAGGACGAGGTTAAATAAAATAGGTGAAATGGCATCCCCTTGTCTCAGTCCAGTGTATACCTTAAAATCTTCAGTTTCTCCTACTGGTGTCTTTATGTGACATAAAGTTTCATCTATACACATTTTAACTAATCTGATTAATTTTTATGGTATTTTAAATTCCTTCATTATATTTAGGAGTGTCTGTTGGTGTATGCTATCATAGGCTTTATTAAAATCTATGAATAATATGTGGACATCTACATTGAATTCCCACGCCTTCTCTGTTACTTGTCTTAGGGTGAATAGATGATCTAACGTGGATCTGTTTCTGCAGAAACCGCATTGGTAGTCCCCAATTAGTTCTTCTGTTATTGGTATCAGCCAGTTTAATAGGCAGCTCGATAAAATTTTGTAGGTGACATCCAGTAAGGCAATTCCTCTGTAGTTATCACAAACAAGTGGATCATTCTTCTTAAATATGGGGCACACAATTGCAGTTTTCCAATCTACAGGAATGGTTTCTGTCTCCCAAATTGTTTCTATTAACGCCTGTATTTCTAATTCCAGTTGTGGGCCTCCATTCCTTAATAACTTAGTGTATATCTTGTCCTCGCCACAAGCATTTTATTCTTTAATTTCTTTATTGCTTGCTGTATTTCATTTACTGATGGGGTAGTAACTGTATCAGCTGTACCAGATTCTTACAATTTAAAGTAAGAGTGTGGCTCATTGCAGTTGAGAAATTGTGAAAAGTATGTCTTCCATCTTTTTTGTATGTCACTTTTGCTGGTCAGTATTTTCCCATACTGATCCTTTATAAACTGTTCCCTTTTATGATGAATAACAAAAAGAAATTAAGTCCTTTGCCAAGCAAAGATATCAGACTGTATGATCTGCAAAACTCAAATTTATTTTATTTTTTTATTTATTTTTTTACTGTGTAGTTTTCAAATCAGATGACAAGTATTATATAGTAGTCTGAACGCAATGTCTCAGCACATCAGAGAATGTGAGAGTGTGTTTGTAACAGTCAAAGGATTAAATACAGTTGCCTGTTAGCCATTTACAGATTAATTCACGTAACAGAGCGGAATATTTAGCTTTGTTAACAGGAGTAAATCTGTAATGCTTTTGTGTTAAATAAGCAAAAAATTTGTAAATAAAAATTATACTGTGGAATAGGAAGTGTTACCCAGAAGGAACTCTTTTTGAGCTACCTTTCAGCTTTACTTATGTTATGCCGTGCTACTAGGCATTTAATGTCGTTGGGCAAGCGATCAAAAATTTTCATAACAGTGTCAGTCACTCCTTTTTTGTTATAAATTCAGTTTTAATTAAGGCTAATTCTTGTAGTACACTGCTTGAAAATTGCTAAGGAACAAAGACACTGTGGGACAGGAATAATCACAGGCAATGATGGATAACATGAAACACACAGTAAATAGACTATGTGGTCAAAAGTATCTGGACACCTGGCTGAAACTGACTTACAAGTTCGTGGCACCCTCCATCGGTAATGCTGGAATTCAGTATGGTGTTGGCCCACCCTAAAGACTTCATGACAGCTTCAACTCTTCCAGGCATATGTTCAGTCAGGTGCTGGAAGCTTCCTGGCAGATTAAAACTGTGTGCCGGACCGAGACTCGAACTCGAGACCTTTCCCTTTTGGAAGGTAGGAGACGAGATACTGGCAGAAGTAAATCTGTGAGGACGGGGCATGAGTGATGCTTGGGTAGCTCAGTTGGTAGAGCACTTGCCCGCGAAAGGCAAAGGTCCCGAGTTTGAGTCTCAATCGGGCACACAGTTTTAATCTGCCAGGAAGTTTCATATCAGCGCACACTCCGCTGCAGAGTGAAAATCTCATTCAGGTACTGGAAGGTTTCTTGGGGAATGGCATTATTCACTGAGTGCTGCACTGAGGAGAGGTATCGATGTCGGTCAGTGAGGCGTGGCATGAAGTCGGCATTCCAAACCATCCCACAGGTGTTTTATAGGATTCAGTCAGGAGTCTGTGCAGGCCAGTCCATTATGGGGATGATATTGTCAAGTAATCAATTTGCCACAGGCTGTGCATTATGAACAGGTGCTCGATCATGTTGAAAGATGCAATCACCATCCCTGAATTGCTCTTCAACAGTGGGAAGCAAGCTGGTGCTTAAAACATCAATGTAGGGCTGTTCTGTGATAGTGCCATGTAAAACAACAAGGGGTGCAAGCCCCCTCAACGAAAATCACGGCCACACGATAACACCACCACCTCTGAATTTTACTGTTGGCACTACGCTTGCTGGCAGATGACATTCACCGGGCATTCACCATACCCATACCCCGCCATCGGATCGCCACATTGTTCTCCGTGATTCGTCACTCCGCACAATGTTTTTCCACTGTTCAATCGTCCAATGTTTCTGCTCCTTACACCAAGCGTGAGGCATCGTTTGGCATTTACTGGCATGAAGTGTGGCTTATGAGCAGCAGCTCGACCATGAAATGCCAGTTTTCTCACCTTCCGCCTAACTGTCATAGTACTTCCAGTGGATCCTGATCCAGTTTTGAATTCCTGTGTGACGGTCTGGATAGATGTTTGCCTATTACACATTACAACCCTCTTCAACTGTTGGCAGTCTCTGTCGGTCAACAGATGAGGTCGACCTATACGCTTTTGTGTTGTACGTGTCCTTTCACATTTCCACTTCACCATCACATCAGAAACAGTGGACCTAGGGATGTTTAGGAGTGTGGAAATCTCGCGTACAGATATGTTTGAAGTCCGTGAGTTCTGCTTCAGAGCACCCGTTTTGCTCTCTCACGTGTCTAATGACTACTGAGGTTGATGATATGAAGTACCTAGCAGTAGGTGGCAGCAGAATGCACCTAATATGAAAAATGTCGTTTTTGGGGTATCTGGATACTTTTGATCACATAGTGTATGTAATATGCGTTGAATGGTAAATTTATAATGAAAAAAGTACTGATTTCACCATTTGGGAAGTCAGGGCAAGAGACTTAAATAATTTTCATATATGATTCAGATTGGACTCCCAATGTAATGGTTGATATTGGACTTTAAGTAAGTAATTTAGAAGATCAGTTTGGATTCCGTAGAAATACTGGAACTCGTGAGGCAATACTGACCTTACGACTTATCTTAGAAGAAAGATGAAGGAAAGGCAAACCTATGTTTCTAGCATTTGTAGACTTAGAGAAAGCTTTTGACAATGTTGACTGGAATGCTCTCTTTCAAATTCTGAAGTTGGCAGGGGTAAAATACAGGGAGCGAAAGGCTATTTATAATTTGTACAGAAACCGGATGGCAGTTATAAGAGTCGAGGGTCATGAAAGGGAAGCAGTTGTTGGGAAGGGAGTGAGACAGGGTTTTAGCCTCTCCCCGATGTTATTCAATCTGTATAGTGAGCAAGCAGTAAAGGAAACAAAAGAAAAATTCGGAGTAGGTATTAAAATCCAGGCAGATGAACTAAAAACTTTGAGGTTCGCCGATGACATTGTAATTCTGTCAGAGACAGCAAAGGACTCGGAAGAGCAGTTGAACGGAATGGATAGCGTCTTGAAAGGAGGATATAAGATGAACATCAACAAAAGCAAAACGAGGATAATGGAATGTAGTCGAATTAAGTCGGCTGATGCTGAGGGAATTAGATTAGGAAATGAGACACTTAAAGTAGTAAAGGAGTTTTGCTATTTGGGGAGCAAAATAACTGATGATGGTCGAAGTAGAGAGGATATAAAATGTAGACTGGCAATGGCAAGGAAAGCGTTTTAGAAGAAGAGAAATTTGTTAACATCAAGTATAGATTTAAGTGTCAGGAACTCATTTCTGAAAGTATTTGTATCGCGTGTAGCCATGTATGGAAGTGAAACATGGATGATAACTAGTTTGGACAAGAAGAGGATAGAAGCTTTCAAAATGTGGTGCTACAGAAGAGTGCTAATGATTAGATGGGCAGATCACATAACTAATGAGGAGGTATTGAATAGGATTGGGGAGAAGAGAAGTTTGTGGCACAACTTGACCAGAAGAAGGGATCGGTTGGTAGGGCATGTTCTGAGGCATGAAGGGATCACCAACTTAGTACTGGAGGGCAGCGTGGAGGATAAAAATCGTAGAGGGAGACCAAGAGATGAATACACTAAACAGATTTAGAAGGATGTAGGCTGCAGTAGGTACTGGGAGATGAAGAAGCTTGCACAGGATAGAGTAGCATGGAGAGCTGCATCAAACCAGTCTCAGGACTGAAGACCACAACAACAACAGTAAGTAATATGCACTCCTTGGGCAGTAATGGATGTTTTGCAGCTGTTATTCGTGCTGGCTACCAAACTGTTGAGGAGTCCTTGGGGGATATTGCCCCACTCTCCTCTCCAGATGGTTTTCAGTTCTTGCACAGTTCAGGTAGGGGTTGTTCATTGAGAAAAACATCTGCTTAGGGCATTCCAGTCTTTCTCTATTGGGTTTATGTCCAGGAAGTAGGCAGACCATTCCATACATTCAGTATTTTACTTTACAGTGTGTCTGACATCTCGGCAGTGCTTTGTGATCATCCGTAAACAGAAAGTTGTGACCTGCCACACCCTTAAACTGGTGGACACAATCCAGAATAATCTCCTTGCAATACTGCTGTGCCATAATGTTACCTAGTGCAAAGATACGCAGAGGTGTTCAGCGATTGTGCATAAAGCCTGCACACACGGCAACGCCTAAGCCGTACTGATGACGTTCGTGAACACGCTGTGGAATGTAACGTGTTGCCCTGCCTCTCCACACTAACTGGCAGCTCGAGTCACTCACCACGGTGAAGCGAGATTTGTCAGAGGATGTTTCTCTGGACCACTGCTCTTGACTCCAACCAAAATGCTCCCTACTCCAACAAAGTGTTTTTTGGTGACGGCACGGTTGAAGTCTGATGCACTTAATGGGCTTCTGAGTGTACAAATCGGCTCAATTTATTCACCTCAGAATAGTTTTGGCAGAGAAGTGTGTAACGGTAGTGGTCACAAAGTCTGCAGCGATCTGCCTAAGAGTGGTAAGGCCACTAGGGCTATGTATCGATTCTTTTGTGGAGTGGGGTCCGCAGCTTGTGGTCTAGTGGCTAGCTTTGCTGCCTGTGGATCACGGGGTGCCGGGCTCGATTCCGGGGTGAGTTGGGGATTTTCTCTACCCAGGGACGAGGTATTTGTTTTGTGCTCATCGTTTCATCATCATCATTATTCGTAACAGTGGCTAGATTGGACAGCGTAAAACTTGGGACTTTGTACGGGCACTGATGGCCGCACAGTTGACTGCCCCACAAACCAATAATCATCATCATCATCATCTCTTATGGTGTGGTGAGCCATCAGTGAGCACTGGCATGCTTTCGCAAGCATTTACACCGTCAGTGGACTGTTTTAATTGTGAGATGACACTTTTGGACACACCCATTGCTGTGGCCACAGAAGTGACATTTTGACCTGCTTAGAGCCATCCGACTGCTCGTCCACGATTCTCAGCACTCGAATGATGTCTTGCAGACGAGCTGCTTTGCCACACGGAATGCCACACTAATCAGTTCCACAACATTCGTCAAACACTGTACTCCGCAAACTGTTGAATGCGTGCAGAGTGTTTATGCACAGGCTTTGCAGCAGTTAGTATATCCCGCCCTCTGTATTCCCACGTACTATCACCAATCGAGTGTTCTACAGCAGTTGGCTGTTGTTCCTTAGCAAGTGTTAATTGTTCCCTAGCAGTTGTCAAGCAGTGTATTATAATTACGGACATAATTGTTCCTTCTCAACTTCGATGGATTATTTACACTAAATTTAAGTAGCTGCTTAAACAGTGGTGTATGAGATGATCGTGGGTGAGCACCAAAATGTTATAAGTAAGTTCAGCTATTATCTGGGTTGTATCAGGTATTGATGTGTGTGGGTCCTTTATCAGCATGTGTGTACCAGGAGCAAACATTTCAGTTTCAGACGTCTCCTCCAATGCCTTTATAAGATTATTTATGTAACTTGATTTTAGCAGTGAAACCAAACATATGCCTTGTAGTACTGCATATTTTCTGTTCCCACAGTCTGAATTTATTACCATCAGATTTTTCCTTCAACTTGTGTTGTGTATTTGTTACAGGATGAATGCTGGGCATTGGAAGGGTGTCTCTCTGTAATGTGCGGTGCGGAACAGATGGTCGAGGAGCGGGAGTGTCTGCCAAAAACTGGGCCTCGGCCACTCCCCAGCTCTTTCTGACCCCATTCCTAACCTTTTTCGCTACAGTTCCTGAGATTTGCCTCTTCTCTTCTGACCACGTATCAATAGTGCTATGCCAGTTAGCAGGAAAACAACTCTGCAGCCAAGAAAATCAGTAATCCTAAAAGGAAAAGGGTATACTACAATACTAGCAAGAGCCTTATCTGTGACGTTTGTCTTCTGCTCTGTATATAAGATATCTCAAAATCTGCTGTTTCTTTCTCTCATGTTAAAATTCTTATTTAGACACTCTGTGCTCATTCCCTACTGTTATCTTCTTGTCATTGTTAGTAACTATATGCATGAAATTAACTAGTATTAATCGTGTATGTAAAATTCATCAAAAGTATTGTACATAATTGTTACCAGCCATTCTCAAAGCAGTGCAAACCAGAGTCAGTTTGTCCTGTCAGTATTGACAGGACTAAAATATGTATGTCCCATCAGTCTGAGCTTCTCGAACCAGAGTCTACTTTTACAGGAGTACAATACATTTGACCAGGGTGAGTACGATACAACAAATTATAAAGAAACTCATAGAGGTTGGGATCAGAATTGGTGTTTAAAGAGAGCTTATGTGATAGTTATATTTCAGAATTCAAACAGCATTGCTAACTGTTTGTTTTGCACATTTTTGCCCTCTTCTGACAAGTTTTATATAAATTAACCGATTTCTGAAGTTCCAGAAATGGCCATTCCATGTTATTCCTCCACACATGCACTATCTTTACCATGAGAAAGCACTCTCTTGTTCTGAAACATAAACACCTCCTGTGTTTGATATTTTTCATTAAAGCATGGTTTCTGCCACTTATTTGAAATTTTGATTTTCAGGCAACAGAAGTGAGAGGTGTACATGGGAGAGGAAAATGTTGCAAGTCCCTCAATAGATTTTTAAAATGATACACTACACTTGAACTTGCATGCTAAACTTTCATTCTTCACTAATTACAAACGGAAAACAACAGTTATAGATATAGTACGGGGTGGTGACTGAGTCATTCAGATTGACAGGAAGTAGCTGCATGAATTAGTATAATGGCATCACGGTCCCAGTATACAAAAAACAGAGAAGTTATTTGCAAGTTAAAGAATACTAAAGGGGTGAGAGACAGAAGTTGAGACACGTAAAAGCAAAGTGTTACAGAAAGCTGGAGAAGGAGACATAATTGGGTAAGAAAGGAGCATATAAACAATCTGGCTATGAAGATAATGACAGTATTTGTTTGTATTGTCCGCCTAGCCTATACTTCTGTCCTATATTTCCTTCCCCTCTCTCTCCTCTCCCTCTCTTTTTCTTCTTTCCTCCACTCTCCCTTCCTCCACTTTCTCTTCCTCCACTTTTCCATCCCCCTCCCCCCCCCCCCCCACCCCCCTGTCTTTCCTCCTCTTTCTTCCCTCTGCCCTCTGCCCTCTGCTGTCTCATCTCTACCCTTCTTATTCTGCCTTCTCTTCCCTGCTTATTCTTCCATCTCTACCCTTCTTATTCTTCCATCTCTACTCTTGTCATTCTTTCATCTCTACCCTTGTCATTCTTTCATCTCTACCCTTGTCATCCTTTCATCTCTACCCTTGTCATCTTTCATCTCTACCCTTGTCATTCTTCCTTCTCTACCCTTGCCATTCTTTCTTCTTTACCCTTGCCATTCTTTCTTCTTTACCCTTGCCATTCTTTCTTCTCTAACCTTGCCATTCTTTCATCTCTACCCTTGTCATTCTTTCATCTCTACCCTTGTCATTCTTTCTTCTCTACCCTTGCCATTCTTTCATCTCTACCCTTGTCATTCTTTCATCTCTACCCTTGCCATTCTTTCATCTCTACTCTTGTCATTCTTTCATCTCTACCCTTGTCATTCTTCCATCTCTACCTTTCTTCTTCCTCTTACCTCCTTCCTTCCTCATGTTCCCCCCTCCTGCCACTACCTGAACCAGTTTTAGCCGCACATTAGATACATCCTGTGTTGCTTTTGATCTTATTCCCAGTGCCAAACAACTTCAGTTTCATTACTCTTTTCTGTCCATCCTTTACAGCTCCTAAAGAAGAGGTCTTTGGTTCTGGAAGCTCAATATTGATGATGATCACTTTTAATTTTATAAACAGTTGTATTGTTTTGGTATATGAATTTTTCCTAATTAACTACCTGTTGGCTTGTTTTAGATTGTATTATTTCTACTTCCTTGTAGCTACTTTACATTTCACAGAACTGCTATTATAATACTTGCTGATTTTTCCAGCAGGGAGATCTAATTCAGTGACAAAGTTCCCTTTTTATGCATGCCATGAGTATTCAATGAAATTAAAGTCAGTGTTTTGCAAAACATAATTATTGTGGACAGTGACTGGTAACAGAAAATTTCAGCAAACTATTGAAATATTAAATACAGAGTATTGCCATTGAATTCAGTCTCCAAAGAACAGTGACAGTGTGAAATACCCTCTGATATTGTCAGTTTGTTTCTTTTAATACGAGCATGTGAACCACTTTTAATCAGCAAATTTAAATTTTTAGATGTACTTTTAACGTTTGAGCAGTTGTTAATGCATGATTGTTCTCATAACTCTTGTTTCCACTTCACGGTTGGTTTAGTACTGTACGAGCACCACCAGAAATGTAAGAAATGTACAGAACTATGCATTTCATCATTGCTAGTAATGTACATACAAATGCTGTCTTTGATCATATTTTCTTCTTTTATGTCAGATATGATGATGTTGAATATTGTGATAGTTCAATAAATAAATAACATTAATTGCAATAAAATATTCCCTTGCTGTCTTAGACTAACCACATTTCTTGTGGCAGCAGTATTAACAGTATGACCTAACACATCTGAAGTCAATACGAGAGGGCGCACATAATCTGCATAAGAAACTACAGTCCCTGTAGATAAACTCTCCAGCACTTCCCAACAATTGAAAATATCTTTGTGACAGACTTAAAACAAAGAATAGAGGCAGTATTTGTAAGTACATTATCGGAATGTATTAGGCTGATGCTCTTAAGACTTCGTGAGTGACATTAAGTTTTTGCATTATTTGACAGTGCTCAAAATTCATTAATTTTAATACAATACTGAAACAGTGTCATTAATTTGAACATATATACAGTCAGTTATTAACTGTCTCTTAGGATGTTATTGAAATAGGACGGAGAAAGAAAGCTAAAACTGTTCTTTGTGCACATTGTTGACTGTGGCCCCACTGTTTTCTCTTCTGTTTCATTTGAGATTTTTGTTGCTCAAGAGCTGAGTTTTCTCCTTAACGAGACTGGTATGTGCAATAGTTATTCTATACTCACAGTAAATTTGTGTAGAAAGTGGTAACTTAATTGTAGCGTGTAGTTGGCCCATTTACTGATGCTATGCAATGAATGACATAATTTTTTTGTGCCATACGACTGATTGCAGGATTCCATTTGTATGTTATCTAGCATTAAGCTTGTAAATACTCTTTACTCCTTTTTTTCAGTTTTTATTACTTTTTTAAAGTTATAAACTCATTTACTCATCCTTGTAAGTTCTATCAATGTGGGAATACAGCAAGAAAGGGATACAACAACAAAAATTTAATTTCTAGTTCTCCAGTTAAGAAATACCACAGAGAATTGACCAAATTTGTTACACTTTATACTTTACTTTTATTTTGATTATTGCTATCTTTAAAAGTAGTAAGATGTTTTTGTTGCTGTTTATATTGTCATTCTGTTGTTAATGGTGTTGCTATATGATAAAAATAATAATATTCAAATCTTCAGTTATTTAGTTCACAGGGAGAATGTTTGTCAATCACTAAGTGCCATCATAAGAGTTAAAGTGACTTATCTGCTTTTATTATACAAGTAACATTTTTGTTTTTAACTATGTTGTCTTTTGGAATTTTTCTACCTTTTTTTGCTACTGTTTATTACTGTTAAGAAATTGTTACCACAGAAATAAGAAAATGAAAGTGCCTCAACTTGTGGCTGTTATTTTTTAGTTTTGTTTATATTATTATTGAGAGTTTAAGAGAATGTCATATTGTGTTGAATACTATCATTGCAGCATACACGAATGTCTCTGTCCTGAGGAAATGTTTTGACTGCAATTCAGTGGTGACATGTGAGGTGAATGACTGCCTCACATGTGGAATTTTTCTGCAATATTGTCTAATGTGAAGTAAGTGAAATATGTTGAATTTAAAAGCCAAGGTTACAGAATTCCATTATGTATGGTCTAGTCAGTAATGAGAATGAAGAAAGAACTGTTTGTGTACTCAATATTATTGTGATAAGATCTATTATAGTACTAAAATTATGTATAAATACACAAGTACACATGTCTATAATTATATAAAGGCTGTAATAATCTATAATATTGCATATTCACTGTGTAATAAACTGCGATATAGTTTCACTCTTTACAGTTACAGATGTGGCATCTCCGGGCACAATAAAATGCTAACATAATGGTTTATAAAATTGTAGCACTATAAAGTAACAATGCATTTATTGTAGTTGTGGTCATATTTAATACCCGAGAATGTGCAGTGTAATTTATATGTTATGTAATTGTATACATATGTAACACAGTTTACAGGATTTCAGTATTTACCAGTAACACCAACAGTAGAATCTGTAAATGTGAATGTCAAGTTTCTCGTGCAAACATCTGATTACTCTAAAAATGTATTTAATGCTTCTGCCTGTAAAGTGCAATTTTGTTGTGGAACAAGTGTTTTGTAATGTGATATTTCATACTGTGCAATATGTGATGTTATGCAGCACAAGGAAGTTTGCTTCCCCATTGTTGTGAATTAGTCTGAAGTTCGTGCTATAGATGTTTGTATGTATTTTATTCATCTGACACCCCATGCAATTACAAACTCCATATAACTTGTGAAATTTTGTAGCAGCCTTTTGTTTGATGACTGTGAGGAATCTAAGTTGGCCGTGATGCAATCTTTAAATGAAACGAATTTTTGCCCCTTTATCGGTGTGTGTAATGTTTTGAACATCACAAGACAGATTTTGATTTGAACCTGGGATCTTACCTTTATGACTGGGTTAGCATTTGCAGTGTTTCCAGTAATATGCTTGTAAACCTTTACCACCTTCTTCTGTGCGTTTCAGATTGTTATTTTGTAAGCAACGAAAAAAAGGGTGAGACGACCACTCACCTGATAGCTGAAGAGATAAGTGGACAATAGACGCATAAATAGTAAAGATGACCGCTTTCTTACAGTTTTCACGTGTTTCTTTCCTTTGTGAATTTGAAGTGTAGAGAGAAATGTGAGTAGGTTTAAGATTGTGGAGAAGTGATGGGGGGAGGAATGAGATAGGGAAGGGGAATTAGGGGCATTCCACACACAAGAATGAGATCTGGGCTTCAGGAAAGGATGTTGGGCCACATGTTGTTGTTGTTGTTGGTGGTGGTGGTGATTTACAGTCCAGTGACTGGTTTGTTCACGGCACTTGTCTATCGGTGCAAGCCTCTCCGTCTCTCCGTAACTATTTCAGCCTACATCCATTTGAACCTGCCTACTGTAATGAATCATTGGTCACCCTCTACAATTTATAATCCCCACACTTCGCTTCATTACCATATGAACTATTGCTCAGTGCTCCTAACAAACCACCCCCTAACTCTCTCTTCTCCACAGTTTGAGTCAGCACCTCTTCATTAGTCACACAGTCTGACCACCAAATCTTCAGTACCCTTCTGTAACATAACATTTCAGAAGCTTCTACACTCTATCATCTGAACTGCTTAGTGTAAAAAAAAAAAATTACTTCCAGAAAAGACTCACTCACACTTCAATTTATGTTTGATATAAAAATTCTTCTTCTCCCTCAAGCATTAAACTAGTTGGTCCATTGCAGTTTCTTGATCCATCCTCCTCCTCTTGGGTCTGCCAGTATTTCTTCTTTTTTAAAAGATGTACTATAGCAGTTGTTTTAGAATTTATTCATTGCCCACTAAATCTTCATTTTTTCCATTCTTTCCTGTATTACTTAACCTTTTCATTTAAGTTGTAAAATCTCATTCTTCCTGATGGACTTTTTCTTCCTTTCTTTAAAAAAATAAAGAAAAAAGTCTACACATGTTCTAGAAGTGTGTCGGTCATTCTCACTACCGTATAGTCCACAGTGAAATCCATAATTTTATAAAATCTTAGCGTGATGTTTTTCCTAATTTTCGCCCGGGCACTCTTTTGATGGTACCACTCACCATGCTGAATCTCCCAGTCTTTCTTCCAATATTCACTTTGCTGAGATATGATGTGTCACAGCCTGAGAAACTGAAGGCGTTAACTCGTTCAGTAGTTTTGTTTCTAAAGCGAATTAACATCTTAAGGGTTACAAGCCACTGACTCGTTTTATTTGTTGGTGTACCTAAATTGTGTCACTTTGCTATTTTATATAGCTCATATAATGCTTTCTGTAACTCACCTTCATTCTCTGCAACTAGAATCTGGTTGTCAGCAAACAAAAATGTTTCGATAAATTTTTTTCCCTTGAAACTGCCCTATATAGTAATTCCATATTCCATTCCCTCACAGCATCATATAAAAATAAATTAAAAAGTATCCGTGAAATACAGCACTCGTGTGATATTTCCAGATTCTAGCTTTACAACTGTATGTTCCTCTATACATACATCAGATAAAGTCAACCACATGTAGTGTTAGTTTTCTTTTTCAGGAAAGTTTTTCTTGCTATTGACCGTTTGCATTTTATATTTGCTGTATTTTTGGTGTCATCAGTAAATTTTGCTGTCGAAATAGTGAAGCTTGTCTGCTACTGTTAGTGTCTGACCTCCTAATCTACTTCAATCAATCAGCATCACGTAATTTAATTTGCCTGCAGTCCATCACTGTCATTTTACCTCTGTTGGTTTTCATCTTATATCCTCCAATTCAAGACAACACACATTCCATTTATGTGGCCTTTCAAGTCAGTTTCCATCTCTGACAAAATTTCAGTGTCATCACCAAACTTTAAAGTATTTCACCCAATAGTGCTGAGACACTTTTTATGTTTAAGTTTCCTCCTCTGGAGAAGAAAGAGAATTAAAGAGTGAAAACTTCAGCTAGTAGTTGTGTGTGTATGTGTGTGTGTTTTCTACTTTGCATCATACTTTACCCGCAATTTGACTAGTTGTCTGTTTGACAAATAATTTTTATATTCATTTCATAGTTTTGTGTTTTACATTGAGGTGAGGATATAAACTGAGTGATTAATTCCTTCTATTTGTGTGTTATACAGTAGACCATAGCAAGAGGCCATGTGAGCATAGCAGACAATTATCTCCGTGTCATTTATGTTTAATGTACAAGCATGTGTGAGTGATGTGTCTAGTCTTGTTAGTACAACAGTGCAGAAAGAGACAGGAAATGTGCAATTTCATTTTCTCTACATCAGAAATTTGAAACTGAGAGTTCCTCACTAGAGTAAAAGCCGACTTTGCACAAGCTGTATATGAGAAGGTAAATATGATATTTTGATGTAAGCACGTAATGTGGAGCAGTCTGGCAGATGTAATTTTTTGCCCAGGTGCTTCTAGTGCTGCGGTTGTGATAAGAGATGCCTTTGCGTGGTTCCACTGTCGAGTAGTTGGATCATTTGCTGTTACACTTTTGTTTGCTTCTTAACTACTGTGATTTTGTGGCAGCATTCACAAATGATATTATATAAGATTGTTGTGCAGTAGGTTGCAGCATTGTTTTAGCATATTCGTCACCGAACTGATATAGACAGACATGACGTGTTTTTTTTTTTCTTATAAAAAGGTGTAAATAAAATATGAATAGTGTGTTAAATGAAGGAAAAAGTACATGTGATAGTAAATTTATTTGTACATGGGATGGACAGGAGGTTTGTCATTCTGTGATAAGTGTTAATTCTCAGTACTCTCTAATATATTAATTTGCAGCTAACAGAATGAATAACTGCCAGTGACAGGAAGAAGGTATCAGGCTGATTTTGTGAGCTAAAAGTTATGAAAACAATTGATGCTTGCACATCTACAATTTTCTCATCAAACTGATCAATTGTTTTTTAAATATGCTGTTATGTTTTGCTATGGCAGTTCATTTATATCTATAGTTAATAACAGATGACATTTCATGCAGTCCTTGAGGTGTAAATATGTCACTGACCTGTATGCATTCATTCAGGATTTTAAAATGGACCGTGGCTTCGAAAATGTTAAGTCACTATGCACAGTGTCATATCGAGCGTGCCACTGTGTACGAATCGCACTGTACTTTTTGGAATGCAATAGTCTTATGTCCATTAAACATCCAGTTTTGAAACTCTTCATTTACTTAACTGCAGATGAATAACAAAAAATTGCAAAGTTTAATAAATTAAGACAATTTATAGCTATTACCTGGAACAAATCTGCTCCTTTTTTCCTTCTTCCAGTTGCCTGCCTCTCTACAAAGTTGCAAGTAATGTCAGGCTAAAAATGACTTGGGCTGTTTTTAATGTGAATAAGGAATTGTTGATTTGGGAGGAGGGACTTTACTACTACTCCTCCTCTCATTCTCTTCTCATGAAATCTTTTTCATTCTTCTGTAACCATTCTTACATCCCTGAGTCGTAGCTCTGTCCACAGTCCGTAGATCAATTTCTCCATTTTATTACATTACCTTCCATAGGTCATTTTCATCAATAGCATTGGTGCACTCGATACATTAGATATCGAGCCATTTAAGTGGTGAATCTATGCTAACTGCTGCTCCAGCCACACCTTTTTCTGTTAAGTAAAATGGTACAGTTATTTTAATACCAAGTGTGGCTACCTTTAAAAAGCAATGTAAAGGATTATAAATTCCAATGTAATGACGATTTGTCTGAGCAATTATCAAAGGCATAATACATAATAATAATAATAATAATAATAATAATAATCTAGTGGCTTAATAATTTAGACTGCATTTCATAAATAGTTCCCTTCACTTACTAGGTAATCCATTATGTTAAGACCAGAGGGCCAGTCAGAAAGTAACAATTATTTTTTCTGTCTCTCGAAGTAAATAATAAAAGTATATGCAGGTTTAAAATTTGTCCCAATTCGTTCAACCTTTTTGTGTACCTAACGGTGAGTGACTACTGTATCAGTTCACAAGTACTGCCACAGTGGTGTTTACAAAATGGCTGACCACGGTGTGCAGTTAAAACACCTTCATGTAATTAAAAATTTTACTGTGTTCAAGAAAAAAAATCAAGATTTCCTTACCTGTGTGATTGTTGAATAAATTCTGCCTTGTAATATACAATAGATCTATTTTGAATCTCCCCTCAAAATTGCAGCCATTCATCATGCATAAACATTCGTATTACTCTAGATGCCACTTATTGACATCTTATCTCCTGTATTATCAGAAAAAGTGAGCACAATTCAACTGTTTTTACCTGACAATTGTCACGCATACTGTTGGCAGTCACTTAGCTGTACAAATGACTGTCCTGTTTTGCAGTGACAAATAACAGTTCCCCTCGTAAAAGTCCATAACGGTACATGCATCCTGTGTTAAGCCTCCATAAACACTCTGCAAATCTTTACAGGTGTAACTGGCCATTGTTTTTTGCAGTAGTGAATCCTATCACAATATGCCTTTTCAACATTCGGTCTGTGTCGGGCATTTTGAACAACACTGCTGTGGTGGCATTTGCGAGCTGATCGAGTAGTTGTTAACCCGGAGGTGTAAAAGGATGTTTAAGGGGAATACAGTTATAAATATTCTTTCATTGTGCAGGAGAGAGAGAGAAAATGCGAGGTATTATATTACGACTGCCCCCCCAATACAAACCAAAGTTTGTCACAGTTAATTTCTTACAGCACATTCCACCACAATATTACAGTTCGTGGCAAGATTTTACTGAGCACTATACCTTCTCTGTTACCTCATTTTTGAGCCACTCAAAATACTCTTAAATTCTGTTTCTTGTTGACAAGAGTAAAGAAGTGAATGTGAGAATTTTTTAGCTCGGCCTGGCTTTGAGGCTAGTAGCCTTCTTCCTGCCACTGCAATGGTAAACTGTGATTACAATTACATTGTGTGCTACATTACTGTTTTTTATTGTGTACTAAGCTTCTGAGATTAGCATTCCATGACCAGTGTGGTGACATTAGTGGTGGAGAGCTCTCTCCACACATGTACATAAACTACACTTGTATTGTGATATGGTGTGATAGATTTGTATACTTGTAGGTTATATATCTGCTTAACTTTTTGTACGTAAGAAAAATTTGCTGCCAGTTTTGTTTTTATAACACCAGTTTACCTGTTTTCTGCAATATTTATTAGTAATGTTACAAAATATGTAAAATTGTGTAACAATGTGCAATACCTGTAACTGCTTTGTATAAGTGACTGTAAATAAAACAAGCTTTAGTGCTTTAAATAAGCCTTTCTCTGTTAAGTAGTTGAAACACATACACTGTGTGATCAAAAGTATCCGTACATCCTCAAAAACATATGTTTTTCATATTAGGTGCATTGTGCTGCCACCTACTGCCAGGTACTCCATATCAGTAACCTCAGTAGTCATTAGAGATCATGAGAGAGCAGAATGGGGCATCCTCAGAACACACGGACACTTCGAATGTGGTCAAGTGATTGAGTGTGACTTGTGTCATACGTCTGTATGCGGGATTTCCACACTCCTAAACATCCCTAGCTCCACTGTTTCCGATGTGATAGTAAAGTGGAAACGTGAAGGGACACGTACAGCACAAAAGCACACAGGCTGACCTCGTCTGTTGACTGACAGACCACCGACAGTTGGAGATGTCGTAATGGGTAATGGACAGACATCTACCCAGACCATCACACAGGAATTCCAAACTGCATCAGGATCCACTGCAATTACTATGACAGTTAGGTGGGAGTTGAGAAAACCTGGACTTTACAGTTGAGCAGCTGCTCATGAACCACACATCATGCTGGTAAATGCCAAATCACGCCTGTTTGGTTCAAGGAGCACAAACATTGGACAATTGAACAGTGGAAAAATGTTGTGGAGTGACGAATCACGGTACACAATGTGGTGATGCAATGGCAGGGTGTGGGTATGCCGGATCCCTGGTATACGTCATCTGCCAGTGTGTGAGGTGCCAAAAGTAAAATTCGGAGGCAGTGGTGTTATAGTGTGGTCGTGTTTTTTGTGGAGGGGGCTTGCACCCCTTGTTGTTTGGCATGGCAGTATCACAGCACAGACCTACATTGATGTTTTAAGCACCTTCTTGCTTCCCACTGTCAAAGAGCAGTTCAGAGATGGCGATTGCATCTTTCAACACGATCGAGTACCTGTTCGTAATGCACAGCCTGTGGCGGAGTGGTTACATGACAATAACAGTCCTGTAATGAACTGGCCTGCACAAAGTCCTGACCTGAATCCTACAGAACACCTTTCGGATATTTTGGAACACTGACTTCGTGCCAGGCCTCACCGACCGACTTCGATACCTCTCCTCAGTGCAGCACTACGTGAAGAATGGGCTGTCATTCCGCAAGAAACCTTCCAGCACCTGATTGAATGTATGCCTGCGAGAGTGGGAGCTGTCAACAAGGCTAAGGGTGGGCCAACACCATATTGAATTCCAGCATTACCGATGGAGGGTGCCACGAACTTTTAAGTCATTTTCAGCCAGGTGTCCTGATACTTTTGATCACATAGTGTATGCGCAGTTTACAACAGCCAAATTACACTACCATTTCAGTATGCCTCTTGTTATCGTAACACAGCTTCCAATTAAAACTGTTGCACTTGAAATCCATCAACTTATACAAATACCTGGGTCTAACAAACTGTAGGGGTATGAAATGGAATGATGACATAGCCTCAGTTGTAAGTAAAGCATGTAGTAATGTTCAGCTTATTGACAGAAAGCTGGGAAAATACATCTGTCTTCAAATGAAAGTCACTTACAAAATATTTGTATGGCCCATCATAGAATATTGGTCAAGTGTGTTGGGCTGACTGATATCAGTTAGTACTATCAGGGTATATTGAACATATACAGAGAGAGGCAGCATGAATGGTCGTAGATGTGTTTGGCCCATGGGAAAGCATTGCAGTATAACATTATTTTTTAATTTTTTTTGTAAAACCCCAAATATAATAACACGAGAGTGTCTCATTTTGTTGCCGTGCCACGGTGAAAAGTACAGGGTGTCAATAATTAAAGTTCTACTTTTGAAACGCTGTAGAGGAGGAACTGCTATTTGGAATGACATCAAATTTGAACAGCATACTATTGAAGCTGTGAGAAACATCATGTAACAAAATAAATTAATGAAAATTTTACCAGATGGTGGTGCTGTAAGCATCTTGACATAAATGGAGTGGGCTACAAATGACAGATGAATTGCAATGTGATGGCTACGGTTTAAGTTGCATGTTACACCATCCGTGCTGTTCAGTGTGCAACGTTAGTTAGGTAAGCCAATCCACTGTGGCAAGGTTATACCACATTGGATGGGAATTTTTTTTTTTTGTACTGGAGCCATAAAACAGAAAAAAACAATGGTTTCACACTGTTGTGAGACTGGCACAAGACATGTTCAGTATGCTGTTCACTGTTTTCTGCCACAAGTTGAAATCAAGAAACAGCACGTGCCACAACAGATCGGAGTGTCTCAGGGGTCAAGTTCAGAATGTGTTGCACAATGTATGCTTTCAGTTCAGCTACATTTGTAATTGGAGCAATGGAGACATCATATTCCAGATAACCCTTTGCTTAAAAATGATCCTACCCTCATATCCAGCCAGTGAAGGGTCGGAATGACGTTGATGCGCAAAAGACACTCGTAGCACTCCCAATGACGTTACAAATAATGGGACTCGCAGGACTCATCTCCTCAAAAAAATACGTCAACGTGTACTACAGTCACCTTTCAAGAATGAAGTGGTACCAGTTGATGTGTGTGAATTTTCTGTTAGCCATATTCTGCAATTCTGTGTACTGATCTGTTCTCGGAAACGGAAATGGGCTTCGTTTGTTCACCGAATGTTCGATCCTCATTCATTGTCCATTTCTGTGCGATCAAGAAATTCCAGAGCAAATGTTTGTCATGCTGGTTGGTCAACAGGAAGCAACTTCTGAATGGGTGATTTTGTACGGATAGCATTGCAGGATGTTGCGTAGGATTTCGTGCACTGTGCTTGTGAGCACGTCTGGTGTTCGGACGATTCTCCATGCACTGCACATCACACTCGACCCCCTCCTGCTATGCCGTGGTCACATCTACAAGAGACTTCAGACAACTGCTTTCCTCCTCCTGCCACATTGCTCTTCGAAAGAGCCTGTCAACCGAATTTTAGAATCATTTTCTTCAGACATCAGACCAATGGCTTTTTTCACACCCTTGCGTGTCCAGAACTGCAGGGCTACTGCCACGCAGTCACCATTGTTGTAAAAGAGCTTTACCAGCAGCATGTGATACTTCAAGGGCTGCACGGCTGTTGGTATGTATATTGTAATGCTTTCAGTGCCATTGTTGTTGTTGTTGTTGTTGTTGTTGTGGTCCTCAGTCCCGAGACTGGTCCGATGCAGCTCTCCGTGCTACTCTATCCTGTGCAAGCTTTTTCATCTCCCAGTACCTACTGCAACCTACATCCTTCTGAATCTGCTTAATGTATTCATCTCTTGGTCTCCCTCTACGATTTTTACCCTCCACGCTGCCCTCCAATACTAAATTGGTGATCCCTTGATGCCTCAGAACATGTCCTACCAACCGATCCCTTCTTCTGGTCAAGTTGTGCCACAAACTTCTCTTCTCCCCAATCCTATTCAATACTTCCTCATTAGTTATGTGATCTACCCATCTAATCTTCAGCATTCTTCTGTAGCACCACATTTCGAAAGCTTCTATTCTCTTCTTGTCCAAACTATTTATCGTCCATGTTTCACTTCCATACATGGCTACACTCCATACAAATACTTTCAGAAATGACTTCCTGACACTTAAATCTATACTCGATGTTAAAAAATTTCTCTTCTTCAGAAACGCTTTCCTTGCCATTGCCAGTCTACATTTTATATCCTCTCTACTTCGACCATCATCAGTTATTTTGCTTCCCAAATAGCAAAACTCCTCTACTACTTTAAGTGTCTCATTTCCTAATCTAATTCCCTCAGCATCACCCGACTTAATTAGACTACATTCCATTATCCTTGTTTTGCTTTTGTTGATGTTCATCTTATATCCTCCTTTCAAGACACTGTCCATTCCATTCAACTGCTCTTCCAAGTCCTTTGCTGTCTCTGAGAGAATTACAATGTCATCGGCAAACCTCAAAGTTTTTATTTCTTCTCCATTAATTTTAATACCTACTCCAAATTTTTCTTTTGTTTCCTTTACTGCTTGCTCAATATACAGATTGAATAACATCGGGGAGAGGCTACAACCCTGTCTTACTCCCTTCCCAACCACTGCTTCTCTTTCATGTCCCTCGACTCTTATAACTGCCATCTGGCTTCTGTACAAATTGTAAATAGCCATTCGCTCCCTGTATTTTACCCCTGCCATCTTTAGAATTTGAAAGAGAGTATTCCAGTCAACATTGTCAAAAGCTTTCTCTAAGTCTACAAATGCTATAAACGTAGGTTTGCCTTTCCTTAATCTTTCTTCTAAGATAAGTCGTAGGGTCAGTACTGCCTCATGTGTTCCAGTGTTTCTACGGAATCCAAACTGATCTTCCCCGAGGTTGGCTTCTACTAGTGCCATATAGGTCAAATTTTCATTACATTTTTTGTTCCATGGCCTTTCCCCCTGTGCCAATAACATGCTGTTCAAATTTGCTGTCATTCTCAGCCGTAGATCCCTTTTTACAGCATTTTGAAAGTGGAACTGTAATTATCAACACCCTGTATGTAAGCAGAGACAAAAGACCCAGAGAAGTAGAATAATAATTTTATAAGTAGCAAAAAAGAAATAATATCTTTGTTTTTTTGGGTAGATAAATGGAATAATGTCTATTTGAGCTTATCTTATTGTTTTGTTGAATGTCACCCACATTAAACACGAGTTATATCTACTGTTATCTGAAATGAATAATAATCCATTTCGAGATAAATTGTGTTGGAAAATTTATTCAAAATTACCTTTCATAAAACTTAATGGGAGAAATAACAAAGTAATGTTAAATGTGGCTGTCTTTAAAATGGAACAGTATTGTGAAGCAAATGCCGTGGGTCTGGGACAGTGTAACTAAGGAGTATATCAAAATAAAGATGCCAGAAAGACTAATACACATGGATGGGGTTTTAAATTCAAATAACGCTCAGTTATTAAAAGCTCGCCAACCGCCACATCTCTCAGAGACAGAAAACACTGAGGGGATATGCATTTCATGGAGTATCAGTGGGTGCTCTGTAAAATGAGAGAGCATAAAAGGTTGCAACAGACGTTGGGAATCAGATATCGGCTATAAACAGTGGCGTGAGGCTGAAAGTGACTCACAGACTGGCCTGAGTGGAGGCAGCGAGTACAGACCTCACAGCACCTGAAGAAGATGGCTGAATCGGTCGTCAAAACTTTGAGCAGGAAATGGAAACAACAACTTGGCTGAACACCCGGAAGCTAAGGTCACTATTAATCAGTCTCACCTAGGATATCTGAGAGTTATATTTAAATGCATAATGCAATATGAGATGTGATCACAAATGTTTACTAAATGTTTTGAATGTCAGGTATCTTCCATTCTCTGCACTGTATTACAACAGCATTACTTTAATTTCATACACCCCCCCCCCCTCCACACACACACACACACACACACACACACACACACACACACACACACACTCTCCTCTCTCTCTCTCTCTCTCTCTCTCTCCCTCTCTCCCTCCCTCCCTCCCTCCCTCCCTCCCTCCCTCCCTCCCTCCCTCTCCCCCCCCCCCTCTCTCTTCCCCCCCCCCCCTCTCTCTCTCTCTCTCTCTCTCTCTCTCTCTCTCTGTGTGTGTGTGTGTAACACATCCTGTAACACCGCACTGTCAGTCCTACTTACTTCTCTACCTCTGAGGTAAGCAGACAGCTTTGCTCACAAGGCAAGGTCATGATGTGTTGTCACATAAATTATGTTTGTTCATACCACAGTTAATAGACAAACAAAACATACACACACCATAAAAGTTGTAGCTGCTATGGACTGTTAGAACAGGAGATATCAGTTGTCAAAGGTGTGATGAGAATACTGTATGAATGATTCATTACACAAATAGATTATTTGAGACAAATAGTCAATAATATAACATGAAACACACTATAACAGAGTTTACGTACTTGAGTACACTATCGGAGACAAAAAATATGCAAGGCAGTAGTAACAGCACAGTCAACACATAGACAGTTCGCAGTTTGCACACTTGATGAAAGCATTGGAAATACACAAACAATTGAAAGCGTATGAAATGGTCTCTATGTCGTATGTTAATGTCATTGACAGAAGATACCATAATTGGATCTGTGATAAATTCCACAAAAGTTTTGCACATACTGAAGAAGAAAACGTCTTCCAGTTGCACAGTACCTTCAGGAACTCTAGAGTTTGTGGCGTTCGCTGTGTTATTCAGTGGTTTGGTATTTAACTAATTTGTAAATGAAAATGATAATCTTATTGTGTTACAGTGAGTAATTACTAAATAATTTTTTCTCCTGTCTAAAGATTTGGTCAAGTCGCTAAAGAACTCCAAGTTAACGTTGTGTTAAAGTGTTGTCTGTAAGTTGTGTAAGTGCCACTAAATCACAGTTCATACAACAGATTCTATACAACTATTGATTATGACGGAAACACTTATCTTCAGCAAAATGATCATTAAAACCACCAAATATCAGCCACGCACAACACTGACATATGTTACCCAAAACAATATTCTTAGCAACTCGTGCGTAATTAATTTTGGCTCCATACATCAGCAAGAAAAGTTTGTTATATGGATCGTGCTATGAGCACCGTTTTTTAAAGAACCAATATGATTCGAATTATTTTCATTAAAATGAGTACGGGACCACCGGTGCACATTTATTTTTACACATTTTTATTGCCTTCGGCATTTATGTCTACAGAGTTGCATAATTTGAATTTGCCGCTAAGATAATTGTTAAGATGGCAGCAGACAATTGATAGAGACTTTCTATTGTTAGAGTAACTTTCCTTTTAACAGGATAAGTATTTGAAATGCTTATTAAACTTTACTTTCATATTGTGCACTATTTAGACTAATTTTCATCAAGCAAACGTTTGATTTTTTCCTAAGAAACACGAGATAAAAATGCGATACAAATCGCTATCATCAATGGCTGCGCTCCTTGCAGCGGAAAGAAATAATTAACACAGATAATGCTTATTGAGAGAGGAATTAAAGTTACACATAATTATTCACTCATATTTATAATAATAATGAACTCTATTCTCAAGTAATAATTAACAAATAATTACAATTTCTTAACAGACCTCAGTTTGGTATGTGTCTCGCGTCCACAACCTACAAAAGCCAACCAACAAAAGGTAAAAACAAAGGAAGACAAACCCAGATCATAAAAGGAATTTACAATTATCATTGTCTTTGTATGATACACTTCGATATGTCCAATTACATCATAAAATATTATATAAATAATTAATATTTATCACCATTTTCACTGTTTCTTCATGTCGGATAGATAATGTTTATAACTGTTAGAGGCATAATTTCCTCTCGTCGCAACGTAGCTAAAATTTATCTTGTGGATGTTACAAGTTGTATAGTTAGACATCTCTATTGGCTGTCTGTATTTGTGGTCACATCACTTGCTCCAGGAAGACTTCCAAATCCCTCTTCATCCTATTAGCAGATTTTCTAGCAAATGCCTTGATGTTCGGTAAATTTATATTCACATTTGCAGGAAAATGGCTTGTGGGCTGTGGTACAAGGTCATACAAATGGGGTAGGAGTGTACCATCCATCACAATCCCAGGCAATTAACATATAAGAGTGTGCGGTTGCGGCCACGGATCCATCCGCACCAGACATATGCACGCTTCCCTTCAACAAGAATCTGTCCAGATCGTAACTTTTTATCAAATCTCAATTTGCGGGCGTTAATTACTTGATCTGGTGACACATGTTTTTCCTCAATGAGAGACCTGATTTTTCTCATAAACTGATAAACTTTTTGTTGAATATTTGTATCCCATTCAAACAACTGCTTGCTAACTTTGAGGGTTATTTTGTGACCGACAGTCTTATTCTTACGTTTAAATTTCTTTACCCGAGTGTTGGAAGCTTTGAACTGCAGTTAACTGAGAGAGTCAGTTCCTTATTTCCAGTGCCCAAAGTCTCAATGTGCAGTCATGTATTATTGCATTTTCCTGTCACACTGCTGTAAAATGATCACATAATTCACAATTTAACGTATCCTTTACAATTTTTGGGTAATTCACAAATGATGATGTTTTACCCTGTTTTCAAAGTTTTGTAACACAGTCTTGCTCTTTATTTTCCTTTTCTTTGCCAAACTGTGGCAATTTTCAGGTGCATTGTCACACCGATTGCTAATACGGGATGACAAAGACAAGGAGGATCAACATTTTCAACTTTTTTCCTCAGTTATTTTGTCCATATCTTGTACCCATTGGCCAGATATCCTTCTGCAAACTTTGTTTGTCTTCTTTCAGCTGATGGCTGATAAGATGAACTGCTGCTTTCCTGGAAATCTGTCACTGGTAAAATTGCTTCATCCCTCACTCCTGTACCAATATCATTTTTTTCATCTGATGCCTTTTCATCTATTAAAAGCATAGTAACCTATGCTATTACAGTAGCCTCTTCTGTCAACTATTGCTTTATTTGCTTATAAATAATACACTCTTCTCCTGTGGGTTACGACGGTGCTGGGCACTAAGCTCTGTAGCTTGAATAATTATCTCGAACCCCCACGTGCTATGGTACGAAAATATGTATATATTTGTTACACTCAGCTTAATTGAGCGGCCCAGAGATGTGGCTGGTCTCAATGTTTGACTACGTTTTCCGTCACAGGGTGGCAGCTCAACCCTGTCGCAAACTCAATTTTTAAGCTAAAATGAAATATAAGAAAACAATGCAGGCAGGTATTGCGGTGAAATTTAAAATATTGAGTCACTCTCGTTGATTTATAATTTGAACAAGTAGTTTATTTCTATTTTTCCATGAACAGCCTTCAATATACTGACTAAACACTTAAAATACAGCCTGAGGGGCTTTTACACAAAGGCAGCCCTTAATAACTGATACTATAACACTTCACTATAAAACTCCTATGTCACAATCACGGCACTCGACAGTCTGTTCACTATTCACAAGATACACTCTTGTCTGCTCTCCTAAACCACTATATTGTACTCAACTGCCAATCTTACATCTGTCTGTGAGCCGTTTTCGAGACCATTTGCCGTTTCAGTTGAAAGCGCCCGTGTGCAAGTGCAGATGTAGCTCAGTGTTCTAAACACAAATCCCTTTAATGTTAAAACTGACCAGGATGATGTAATGGGACACTTTTTTCTAACATAATCTTTCTTTTATAGAAGTAGCCAATACGAGGATTAATCCCGAATCTGGTACAGGTGAACATTCTCAGCTGCTTCACTGAAAGCATTTCATTTGATTTTGTATACGATTTATAATATTTCAGGCTAAACTGTATAAAAAGAAATTAATTTGTTAGCACTGTCTACATACAGTTAAAATTACTCTTCTCTTAAAAATATTTGAAATTATGAAGTATCCGGTATATTTAAAATTCATATTATTAATTGCACAATCTAATGCTAATTATTAAATTATTTCTGGATTCATTTGTAAAATAATGTTATATCTTGGTGATGATCCTTTTTTGTCACAAAAGTCTGTAAACTCTTTGGAATATTGTGAGTACTGCAGAATGAGAGTAGTAGTGGGTATGCCTGTGATGGAGACAGACTTTTTTTATGATCAACACTAACAATGTAATTTGGAATATTAAGTGGAAATTGTAAAGATGGTGTGATATTGAAAAATGCAACAAAAAATAAAATTCAAGAAATATACAGGCAAATCTTCATGAGTTATTTAGTCATCAGGAACCCACAATGTTAAATCAACATTTCAGCCACGAGAATGTACCCCTAGACACAAAAACTGCAGCCATTAACAAGAACAGAAAATGAAGGAAAGGAAAAAGTTTTTCTTTTGTAAATCTTACGTCTCTCAAAGCTTTTGAAACTAATGAAGACACTAAGAAAAATTTAATAGTGATATGTGGGAGGGTAAGATTACAATGTCCACATTTGTTTCCTCAGGTAGTTTTTCCATGTTTAGATAACAAGTTGCATAAGTGCTACAATATTCCAAGTATCATATGTTTTTTTCAATTATGAAACTAAATAAATCATGCTGAGGTGGCAACTTGAGGGTGAAAATCTGTGAAATTGTCTGCATCTGTCTGTATAGTAACACTGAAATTTTGTTTTGTTTGTGATCTATGTTGTTAAGAAATATGAAATATAAAACTGAGCCTTACGACATGTGACTACATCAGCATTTAAATGTGGCACGTTCGCAGTTTCTCCCTCATCAAGCCCGGCCGACGTGTCATAGTGGTGGGAGAAGTGTGCACCCGGGTCGAGTGCTACGGCGCTCGTGCCGGGGCACGGCCCGTGGGCTGAATTCTCGGCCACACCTGCTATAGAGAAATGAGGAACTGAGATGATAGCGTGATGGGAAGTGGAGAGGTGACATCACAATACATGCTGGAGTGACAAGGATGTGTGCAGCCGGAGACTGGAATGCACTAGGAAGTCTGCAGGAGATCTCTAAGCAGTAATGGGTGTCAAACTGCTGATGACAATGAACAGATTTTCGGAACTTTATGTGAACAGTCAGTCAGCATCCAGTTCCAAATTGGAGAACCAATTTTCAGAAATGTAGGAGGGACACTATTAAAAAGGCAGTAGCATGTACAATATGCTTACAGTTTGGCTGAAATGCTAACTGACGTGGGTAACAGGCTGAATAAGGTGTCATCCCACTGCCTGTGAATAATTTTTCAGCATTCCTCCACAAAATACACTACTGGCCATTAAAATTGCTACACCATGAAGATAACGTGCTACATATGCGAAATTTAACCGACAGGAAGAAGATGCTGTGATATGCAAATGACTAGCTTTTCAGAGCATTCACACAAGGTTGACACCTACAACGTGCTGACATGAGGAAAGTTTCCGACTGATTTCTCATACACAAACAGCAGTTGACTGGCGTTGCCTGGTGAAACGTCGTTGTGATGCCTCGTGTAAGGAGGAGAAATGCGTACCATCACGTTTCCGACTTTGATAAAGGTCGGATTGTAGCCTATCGCGATTGCAGTTTATCGTATCGCGACACTGCTGCTCGCGTCGGTCGAGATCCTATGACTGTTAGCAAAATACGGAATCGGTGAGTTCAGGAGGGCAACACGGAACACCGTGCTGGATCCCAAAGGCCTCGTATCACTAGCAGTCGAGATGACAGGCATCTTATCCGCACGGCTGTAACAGATCGTGCAGCCACGCCTCGATCCCTGAGTCAAAAGATGGGAACGTTTGCAACACAACAACCATGTGCACGAACAGTTTGATGACGTGTGCAGCAGCACGGACTATCAGCTTGGAGACCGTGGCTGCAGTTACCCTTGACACTGCATCACAGACAGGAGCGCCTGCGATGGTGTACTCGACGACAAACCTGGGTGCACGAATGCTGAAACGTCATTTTTTCAGATGAATCCAGGTTCTGTTTACAACATCACGATGGTCGCATCCGTGTTTGGCGACATCGCGATGAATGCACAATGGAAGTGTGTATTCGTCATCGCCATACTGGCGTATCACCTGACGTGATGGTATGGGATGCCATTGGTTACACGTCTTGGCCACCTCTTGTTCGCATTGACGGCACTTTAAACAGTGGACATTACATTTCAGATGTGTTATGACCCGTGGCTCTACCCTTCATTTGATCCCTGCAAAACCCTACATTTCAGCAGGATAATGCATGACTGCATGTTGCAGGTCCTGTACGGGCCTTTCTGGACACACAAAATGTTCGGTTGCTGCCCTGGCCAGCGCATTCTCCAGATCTCTCACCAATTGGAAATGGCTGGTCAATGGTTGCCAAGCAACTGGCTCGTCACAATACGCCAGTCACTACTCTTGATGAACTGTGGTATCGTGTTGAAGCTGCATGGGCAGCTGTACCTGTACACGCCATCCGAGCTCTGTTTTATTCAATGACCAGGCGTATCAAGGCCGTTATTACGGCCAGAGGTGGTTGTTCTGGGTACTGATTTCTCAGGATCTATGCACCCAAATTGCGTGAAAATGTAACCACATGTCAGTTCTAGTATAGTGTTTGTCCTATGAATACCCATTTATCATCTGCATTTCTTCTTGGTGGAGCAATTTTAATGGCCAGCAGTGTAAGATCTGGCACAGTGTGTAAATGTGCATCCACACTTCATCATTCAGCAAATCCAGGTTGCCGAGCCGACTACCAAATTTACGTGACAAATGTAAGGGCCCAAACTTAATATGTATACAGACAGTTCATCCAGCCTGGGAATTGAGAATTTAGACAATTTTTAGCTATTATCAGTATCCATGCTGCTGAGATATCCGTGTATGTGACGTAAATGGCCATGTCTCGATTGCACTGACAGAAGCTTAACATTTTTACACCACTGAGGTACCACAGATCTTAGTATTTGACATAAATTTCAACTCAATGTCTACCTGTTCGTGAGAAAATGGGTTGTTGACAGACAGAAAAAAAAGATCCTATAATGGTTTCATTTTTACTGCCTGTGCTATGGTACCCTAAAAAGTAAGTAAACTTGTTTATTATTTCAAAAGTAATCATCACAACTTTTAATATGTTTACCCCGCTTTGAGATAACACAGTCAGTGCCTTCTCGGATTGTGACTGTATCCAGGCACGCAGCATTTCGTCTCAAACAAATCGACAGCTGTAAAAGTCTTTCTTCGAGGCTCCAAAAATATGGAAATTACGTGGGGAGAAATTGGGACTGTGTGGTGGAGGGTTTCCCAATGAAGCTTCCACAAAGTAGTCAGAACAACAGTCATATCACCTCTGCGAAAGTCATGATGACCTTTTTTCTTTATGTGCATTCCTGCTCATTGACTCCCTGGAAAATGGCAGCACAATTTACACACTTTGTAAAAATTGGAGCACATCAACAAGTTCAAACGCCCAGGAATGTTGAAGGACGGCATCATTCTGTTCTGTCCGCAGCTCGTGGTCTAGGGGCCAGTGTTGCTGCCTCTGAATCACAGGGTCCCGGGATCGACTACCGGGGATTGTCTCTGCTCAAGGACTGGATGTTTGTGTTGTCCTCATCATTTCATCATAATCGTCATTTGCGAGAGTGACTGGAATGGATTGTGAAAAGAAAATGGACTGTGGAGAAATTGCGACTTCATACTGGTGCCGATGACTGTGCAGTTGAGCACCCCACAAACCAAATATCATCATCATCATTCTGTTGCAGGATGATGCCCACCCACATGTTGTCGACGTTGTTTCGACTGTGCTGCAGACGTTTCACTAGGAAGCCTTTACACGTCCTCTGTACAGTCCCAATTTCCCTGTGCGCAACTTCCAGAGTTTCAGAGCCCTGAAGAAAGACGAGTATGGCTGCCAACTTGTTTCGGAGGAAGAGGTGCGTGGCCAGGTACAATAGTGGTGCCGCAGGCAGCCACAAACATTTTACCGTGGAAGCACTGACCATCTTGTCTTCCAGTGGAATAAATGTAGTAACAATAGTGATGATAGCTTTTGAAATAATAAACAGTTTACTTACTTTTTCTCCATCCATCTCATTTTCATTTTGATGCCCTTTGTTTGTACAAGGGTCATTCAACAAGTAAGTGTCCCAATTTTATCAAAAGACATTACATTCAATCCATCATGCTCAAATAATTTTATTGACACAAGTTTTTCCAAACCCGTGTTGTACCAGGTTGGTCCTGTGTTTGTAACGAGCTGTTCATTATCGGTGTGTCTCGATAAAGTCACGCCGACTACGAACAGCTGGTTTAAGTGCTTACCTCTGAGACAATATTTGAGTTAGACAATATTTGAGTTACGGAAATACATAAAAATCACTCAGGGGCAATATATGGTTTAATTCGGAGCACATGGTATAATGATGCCTCTTTTACAGTCTTTCCTCGTTTCTTGTTTATACTGGCTTCTTGAGATCTCTTGTGAAGAGACATATTACAACACATTCAGTAGTGGCATGGGACAATCAATGAAGTTACACAACAGTCAGTAATTTAACTCTTGAAACCACCGGTTTATTGATATTTTTGGAAATAAAATCACTCTCATGCGGTCGGCAAATTTAGTGTAACAGTTTGTATGTGTAATGGGACTTATTACATCGCAAATCGTTCTAATCAATCAATTAATCTGCATTACAGTGTTGCTAAGCAATGTGATCAACAAGGTGATACGTGTCTCAATTAAAGCAGAACCTTGATATTTTGAACAAACTTTCGGTTCATTCTTGTCAACATCAGGACTTGTCTCAAAATTAATTTCCAACTTCGAGCATTAAATCCAAGCACGTTTGCAACTATTGTACACGATTCACTGGACAGGTCAATCGTGCACTAGCGTGTAACGTATTTCAAATCGAGCGTGCAGGTTTCAGTTTTCCCTAATGGGCTAAATGACTCTTTTTGTAATAACACGATGTGTCTATCTCGTGTAAAGTCTAAATGAAACTGGACTTGTCTCCATTCAAGTCAAAATCACAAAAAAATAAAATTCGGCGTGCAGGTTAGCGAACTGTACACACGCACTTTTTGCACTCCAAGTGATAACTCATCTCAGAGTAAAAGCCACACATAAATTCACACTTTTTAATGCACACAAAATTCAAAACACCTTTATATTAAACAGATAAATTATGGCCTGCAATTACTAATTAACATTTCCCATTCTGAATAAACTTCAATAACTTGTATTTCATAATCAATAAAATTTTTTCGCCTGAAAGAAACTATTAGTTCGCTAAAACGCATTCAGATTACAGTCAACTCGTGTCTAGACGATGATGTCACAAATCGATACTTGCTTGGAATGAATGAAATATGTGTACTGAAAAATACTGTCCATTGAGTAATTAATTGACTTTTATAACAAATTTGGTATCCCTTGCATCGCTACTGCGGGAAAACTTTCCGGCCGAATCTTTGCACCACGATGGAAGAGAATTTTGTGAGACAAAAGTCTGGGACATTTTCTCTTAATGGCAGCTTGCAGATACCTCAACATGTTACACTACCTCTCTGCATTCACTGTGGTGTTGTGAGGCACGTAGTGAATGGGAACACCCCCTGACAGTCTCACAAGATGGTTGGCATAACTGTCCCACTGAATGTGTGACCTTTGCCTTTCTTTGCAGCCCTTTCACCAGCCTTCTTCCACATTGTGCTCTGACATTTTGTCTCAGCGGTCGAACAATGGACCTCCCCGTCTTCCTCCCTTTTTAACTCTTAACTCACGAGGTGTGGTCTCTCAGATTGCGCGAATCTCTTTGAACTCACTCTCCGAGGCCAGTTGTGGTAGAATGCTTCTATACTCCCCCTAATCTCCTTAAATCGCCAAGCCTACGATGTTTTGCTGGCGGTTGCGTTATCGCCTTCTGTGTTTATTGCTGACACATGTTATTGATAGGTGTTGGAGTCTCCTAGACCACACCTCGTGAACTACGTACCTGTTTTCTTCAGTATGTCATTTTTAACTTTTCCAAGTTTGATGAAATTGTTAGTCGGTCTATGAAGGAAGGTGTCAGTGATATAGATCAAGAAATAAAAGAAAAATAAGACTATTTTACATTAGCCAGTGATCACAGTTCTGCTATCGAACTAGAGTATCATTCAGAGGAAGAACTTCAGGAAAGTTGTGATGGGTATCTGTCTGTTTCTTCAATGAAATACTTAAACTGTCTGTTGAAAATGAATGTGTTCTGAGTGGTGAAAAGAAAAGTGTAGCTCCCAGCAATGAATGTCAATTTGACAGACTCTTTTTGTACCTATCGGGTGGAATTTTTATGCACAAATTGAAACCCTGGAATTTAATTTTATTTGGAAATTTTGTGATATATATATTTTTTCAGAATGTAAACTTCAGTACTCTAACAGTCTATTTATGTTTACTATTTAAAAGAACCACACAAAATTACACGCTTTTGTGTATAAATAGCAAAATGCTGCAGGATTTTTTTAGTGCAACAAAATAAACTAGAAGCATTTAAACAACACTTAAATAATTGTAAAAATAAATGTTATGCTGCATAAATTAAAAATTTCAAATGATTTTTGGCTTAAACATCAGTTTAAACACAGGGGTCCCAGAGACCCCACCTCGTGGTATATGTTACAGAAAAGTCACCTCACGAGTTAAGGGTTAATTCTCATACAGCCTTCACCTTAGACAGAGGCTAAATCCCGACAGATATGTTAGAACAAATAAGCCCTCAGTCACAAATATGAAGTCAAAGTTGACCAGGTTTCGACGCTACTATGAGTGTCGTCTACAGAATTAGACCACCTGTTCTAAAACATATTAGGTATATAATACATTAATAAAATTAAAGTTTGTACTGAGTGGAAAAGATGCAGATTTATTAAAAACGATCTAAGCCGGAAAGGCGACGTCACGAATAGTTGTGAGATGACGAGCCGCTAAGGGTTGCTCACATAGTGAACAAGGGTTGCAACAAGACTGAGGTGCCCACTTTAGAAAGTGTGGGCAAGTAAACATGGTGTTGCTACGAGCGCCATCTAGTAGCCGCAGAAACAACTAGGCTACTGTATATTCAACATTAGACACATGAAATTGTGATGCAGCTGATTCAGGCATAATGTAAGCACTAATAATAATAGGGTAAAGTTACATATTTATCTGCTTTAAATAGAGATACATTTTGTAACGTAAAAACGTTAGTTATAACATACAAGAAAACAGCAAAGATGTGACAGGAAAACAACACTTCGGTAAACTGCACGAGGAAATCTGAATCAGAGATCAAGCAATGGCTTTATACAGTCGAAAAAGTTTTTATTTCGCAGCTGCAGCTGTTCGTTGAGAATGAGGTCATCATGACGATATAGATGTTTGAAAATCTCCAATTCCTCTAAGACATCTAACCTGCACCCCTTCTTTTCAGTATGCAGAATACTGTTATTGCCTATGGCTTTTGGCACATGTCCAGTAATTATGATCGGCAAAGGATGAATGTAGGTGACTGGTGGTGTTCTTTCTCAAAAGATGTTCTTTATATCTGACGGTGAAAGCACGTCCGGTTTGCCCTATATAATAGGAGGAGCAGGTATCGCAGATGACCTTATAAACGCCAGAACTTTCTGTAGGGGAGTGAATGGATTTCAAATTATGAATGAAGTTTCTCTTTAGATTATTATTAGTAGAGAAGGCAACATGTGACAGCAGATAATAAATTCAGTTGGGGAAGGAATACCATAGAATTGCTGAAGTGCCTAAATGAGTCTGTATTTGCAATAGAAATGAAGTCAAATGTAGGAGATATAAATTTTAAAAAACTGCATACTGTACTTACTTTCATTCTATTATGTCATGTGGGATCATATTTTGGGGTAACTTGACAAACCAAGCAAAAGCTTTTAGAGTGCAAAAGTGTATAATAAGACTCATTTGCAGTGTAAGTTCAACAGTATCATGTAGAAACTGGTTCAAGGAATTGGGCATTCTAATCACTCCTCCACAGTACGTTTTTCCCTTAATGAAATTTGTTGCAAATAATATGTCTCTATTTCCAACCAATAGCTCAACACATAGTATCAATACTAGCAATACGAATGATCTATATAAAGACCTAAGATCACCGAGGTTGGTCCAAAAAAAGGTACACATATTTTCAATAAATTTCCAGCAACCATTAAAAACTTGGTTTCAGATAATGCACAGTTTAAAACGAGTTTGTAAGACTTTTTGTAGGCAACTCCTCCTACTCTATAGATGAATATCTTACTAGGAACTGTTAGACCAGCTTAAGTAAAAAATGTCTGTTCGACTCCAGTTCTGACAGCACTTGGTCACAAGAGTCAAGGTTAGCTATTTTGTCTATAATAAATGTATTAAAAGTGCATAACTATGTTTCAGTCTGACATTTTATTAATTCTATAAATATTAGCAGTTCCAGTTTACTGTAACGTATTCACAGACAGTGTGTTTGAAAAAGAGCTCTCTAGTTTTAATGTGTCCTAGAATCTGTACAAAGTGACATACATTATTCTATTTTGTGGTGTTTGATTCATCAACTCTCCAAGATTGGCTCCCCCACAGTTGGAAGGTCTGCTTGACCAGTGCTGTTTATTGCCTCTGTTCCCTCAGTTCAGTCCAGGTGTGTGTGCAGTGCAGTGCTGAGGAACTCAGCAACAATGTGTACTCCGCAACAGAAAGTGCAGTGTGTTATTTGGATTGTGAAAACTGAGAGGCGGGAAGGGGGCTTGTGTTTTTTCAACAAGATGGCACCCCACCTCATTACAGTAACCATGTGTGTGCCGCTCTTGACACTCGCTTTCCAGGAAGGTGAAAAGGCAGGGCTGGCCCAATACCTTGGCCACCACGAAGCCCAGACTTAACCCTACTGGACTGTTTCTTTTGGGGCCACATAAAAAATGTTGTGTACAGTGAAAAGATCAGAGACATCAATCAATCATTTACGGGGAGAATTGTCGCAGCGGTTGGGACAGTTACGCCTGAAATGTTGGTGAATATGTGGTGAGAAGTGTAGTATTGTCTCAATGTGTGCAGGGTAACAAATGGATGCCACGTGTGAAATTTACTAACATTAAATAAAACTTGAAGGAATTCTCATTCATGATATGTACTCATTGATGTAATTTTTCATTAATTTCCTCATTAAATTTATACTTCAAACTGTTGTTGTTGTTGTTGTTGTTGTTGTTGTGGTCTTCAGTCCTGAGACTGGTTTGATGCAGCTCTCCATGCCACTCTATCCTGTGCAAACTTCTTCATTTCCAAGTAACTATTGCACCCTACATCCTTCTGAATCTGCTTGGTGTATTCATCTCTTGGTCTCCCTCTAAGATTTTTACCCTCCACGCTGCCCTCCAATACTAAATTGGTGATCCCTCGATGTCTCAGAACATGTCCCATCAGCCGGTCCCTTCTTCTAGTCAAGTTGTTCCACAAACTCCTCTTCTCCCCAATTCTATTCAGTACCTCCTCATTAATTATGTGATCTACCCATCCAATCTTCAGCATTCTTCTGTAGCACCACATTTCAAAAGCTTCTATTCTCTTCTTGTCCAAGCTATTTATCGTCCATGTTTCACTTCCATACATGGCTACACTCCACACAAATACTTTCAGAAACAACTTCCTGACACTTAAATCTATACTCGATGTTAACAAATTTCTCTTCTTCGGAACACTTTCCTTGCCACTGCCTCTCTACTTCGACCATCATCAGTTATTTTGCTCCCCAAATAGCAAAACTCCTTTACTACTTTAAGTGTCTCATTTCCTAATTTAATTCCCTCAGCATCACCCGACTTAATTCGACTACATTCCATTATCCTTGTTTTGCTTTTGTTGATGTTCATCTTATATCCTCCCTTCAAGACACTGTCCATTCTGTTCAACTGCTCTTCCAAGTCCTTTGCTGTCTCTAACAGAATTACAATGTCAATGACAAACCTCAAACTTTTTATTTCTTCTCCATGGATTTTAATACCTACACCAAATCTTTCTTTTGTTTCCTTTACTGCTTGCTCAATATACAGATTGAATAACATCGGGGATAGGCTACAACCCTGTCTCACTCCCTTCCCAACCACTGCATCCCTTTCATGCCCCTTGACTCTTTATAATTGCCATCTGGTTTCTGTACAAATTGTAAATAGCCTTTCGCTCCCTGTATTTTACCCCTGCCACCTTTAGAATTTGAAAGAGAGTGATCCAGTCAACATTGTCAAAAGCTTACTTTAAACTAGAGAGTTCTTTTTCAAACATCCTGTATTTTGACAGTCTCCTGAGAAATGATCAGGGAAGTGAGTATTATATTCAAATGTTCTATGTTTTTATGTTATACTTTCTGACATGTTTCACACCCACGAAAATCATCTCATCTTTGAGTCTACAGAAGGAAAACTGAGACTAATCTAATAATGAGCACAGTTTATTTTCCAGGACATAAAATAGGGAAACTTATTTATTGGATGATCCTGGTATCATTGAGTTGTCACATATGCTGATGATCTCTCACAAGTATTTCCGCAATACTTGTCAGTGGAAATAAACCACATCACAGATGACAATGCTGGGTATGTCAGAACATTTGTAGAGATGGATCTAGATATAGAATGAGTTATTTTGTGAAGTATTTAATACCGCAAATACAGTGGAAAATCCAGGATGGAATGTAACAATATTATGAGAAGGAAAGTTGCTACTCACCATATAGCGGAGATGCTGAGTTGCATGTAGGCACAACAAAAAGATTTTCACACTTAAGGCTTTCAGCCAACGGCCTTCATCAACAATAGAGACACACACACACACAAACACACACACACACACACACACACACACAAACTCACGCAAATGCGTTTGCGTGTCTAATACGAAAAAGGACATCAAAATTCAATGCAGGGTAAATAATGACAGAATAATTAAACAAATCTTTGACTTACTAAACAATTACAAATCCAGAAATCCAAAGACTGAGAGAAGTAGCAAGAAATATAAAAAATGTGGGAGCTGACTTTGACACTATAAGAACCAAAATTCTTTTTTAAAGAAGTGACAGAAAAAAACCAAACCTGGAAGAAAATAGACACAAAATAAAGAAAAACATTCTTGAAGAATGAAAGAAGTGTGGGCCCAATGGAAACTGCAGTTGAGAACAAAAAAGTAGAATAAATATTGATTTATCGTACCCTCCAGAAAGATTATTCAAAATTTAAAAAAGAAAGTTGAGATACAGCTGATGTGTTGATTGGTGTGATGATTATAGGGACCAAACTACTAGGTCATCAGTCCCTTTTTCCTACACGGGTCTACTCGACTACAGATCAGAGATACCCTACCACACAAAACCCAGGGGAAGGAGATCTGCGAAAGGTCAAAAATGGTGAGACATGGACAAAAAGAAGAAGGGGAGACAAAAGAAGAAAGGCACGCAAGGTGCCCAATCTAGAAAGCAGCGGGAGGCAGAGTGCACTGAGGGGACTTATTCTCCAGCCCCCAACACTTACCAAAGGCACACCACTCACATGTTGCAATGGCCAAAATTAATGAATTAAATTTTCAATTGCTGCCTCATGTACCCTCGGATTATTTTTTGTTCCCAAACTTGAAAAAATGGCCCGGTGGTTGAAGATTTTCAAGGAATGAAGACGTGATGTCTGCAGTTAATGGCTATTTTGAGGAGTCGGACAATTCTCATTATAAAAAGGTTGGGTTGGTTTGTGGGATTAAAGGGACCAGACTTATAAAAAAGGGCTCTGAACTTATTGAACATCGCTGGGAAAAGTGTATACAGCTGACAGGATATTATGTTGAGAAATAAATAATACTTTTTTCCACAATTTTTGTACTTTCTTTGTTGGTCGCGTACTTACGTGTAGTGCATCAGTGAACTTGTCTGTTGCTGTGTATAGGTCTATGTAGCATATAACTTTTGTATTAAGTGGTTATAAATTTTACTGAATATCTTTCATCCCTCCTTTTCAACTTCATGAATTCTGAGTGATCTTTTAGAGATGTAGTTCCTGAGGTGTAATGCTTTCATGATGAAGTTGTTGTATTATGGGATATTACTTGCTTATTGTAGTGATTCTGTGATATTCTATATGCTTTATTGAGTTAGGTAGTTCTTTCTAAATTGAGTCCATAAGATACTATAATTTTTCTGAGATAAGAAACTGTTCCACATTTTGTTTGTTGTGTAGATATTCTGATATATTTTTTTGTAAATTTTCCATCAAATTAGTCTTTTTCATGGGTATTTGGAGGACTGTATTTGATGCTATCTCGTGTAACTTCTCTACAGCATACTCGTTTTTTTTCATCAGCCTTAGTGAAGATAGATAGATCATCAGTAAAAACTAGGCACTTCACTTTGATTCTCTTTACCAATGTTTATTCTCTCGATTTATCTCCCCTACGCTCCGACTTTGTCCGACACTATGTTAAACAGAAATCGGGAGAAGCCATCTCCTTATTGAACTTCTGAAGATACTACAAAATGCTCAGATATTTCACCAAGAAACTTCATTTGAGGTCTTGTGTCTATGAGAGTCTGGCAGATTACTTCTCTAGTCTTCCTGTCTACTCTGAGCTCTTCTGCAACGTCCAAAATGGTCTGTCTGTCAACAGAGTCATACACATTCCCAGAAGTCTCCAAAGGTGACAAATGTGTTGGTACTTCTAGGTATCCTTTTATAAAGTGTGCTCAAAACACAATATACCTTTCCTGAAGCCTGTTCAACACTTGTCAGTCAAGTGATCCGTTTGCTGTTCCGCTCTGTTTAAGTGTGTGTTTAATACCACCTTGTACATAACTGTCTCTATAATCATTTTCATTCAATGTATCATATCTTTCTTGCATGCCTTTGAAATTGTTTCAGCTTTCCATATTTCTGATAAGAGTGCATAAATTCATGTTATGATGTGACCTCCCATTTTGACATTTCTGCAGTAATGCCATTCTCCCTCGAACTATTCTAGCAATAATTTCACTAATTTCATCAATGGACAGTCTAGAAACAGAAGAAAAATTAGCAGCAGTACAATCGGAATTATCATTACAATAAATGTATGTTTACGTATTACTACACTCAGAAAACTTTGTCAGAAAATGGAGAAATAAAAATAAGAAGTTATAACTCTGCACAGATAATACTCAAAACCTTAAAATTTTTTTGTGTGGTATATTTTGAAGCAGATCTCAAAGCACAAGCGCATATCGTATATTTTGCAGACACAACTAATTCGAGCACTCCTCCTCAGACACACGAGGTTATTTTGGCGTCCTAAACACCTGGAGACCTACACTACACTATGCGATCAAACGTATCTGGATACCTGGCTGAAAATTACTTACAAGTTCTTGGCACCCTCGATTGGTAATGCTGGAATTCAATACGATGTTGGCCCACCCTTAGCCTTGATAACAGCCCACTCTCGCAGGACACTGAATTGGGAGCTGGAAGGTTTCTTGGAGAACGGTAGTCTATTCTTCTGGAGTGCTGCACTAATGAGAGGTATCGATGTCGGTCGGTGAAGCCTAGCATGAAGTCGCCGTTCCAAAACATTCCAAAGGTGTTCTATAGGATTCAGTTCAGGACTCTGTGCAGGCCAGTCCATTACAAGGACATTATTGTTGTGTAACCACTCTGCCATAGGCCGTGCATTGTGAACAGGTGCTCGATCGTGTTGACGGATGCAATCGCCATCCCCGAATTGCAGTTCAACAGTGGGAAGCGAGAAGGTGTTTAATACATCAATATAGGTCTGTGCAGTCATAGTGCCATGCAAAACAAGGTTGCAAGCGCCCTCCATGAAAAACACAGCCACACCATAACACCACCGCCTCCGAATTTTACTGGTGGCACTACACACGCTGGCAGATGACGTTCACCAGGCATACGCCACACCCACGCCCTGCCATTGGATCGCCACGAAGTGTACTGTGATTCGTTACTGCACACAACATTTTTCCACTGTTCAATTGTCCAATGTTTACACTCCTTATACCGAGCAAGGTGTCGTTTGGCATTTACCAGCATTACGTGTGGCTTATGAGCAGCGGCTTGACCACCTCCTCCCTACCTGTCATAGTACTTGCAGTGGATTCTGAAGCAATTTGGAATTCCTGAGCGATGGTCTGAATAGATGTCTGCCTATTACACATTACGAACCTCTTCGACTGTCTGCGGTCTCTCTGTCAGTCAACAGACGAGGTTGGCCTGTACGTGTCCCTTCACATTTCCACTTCACATCACATCACATCAGAAACAGTGGATCTGGGGATGTTTAGGAGTGTGAAAATCTTGTGTACAGACGTATGACACAAGTGACACCCAATTATCTGACGACACTTGAAGTCCGCGAGTTCTGCGGAGCATTTCACGATGTCTAATGACTACTGAGGTCGCTGATATGGAGTACCTGGCAACAGGTGCCAGCACAACGCAGCTAATATGAAACACGTTTGTTTTTGGGGGTGTCCGGATACTTTTGATCACATAGTGTAAGCGGACACCCGTATGTAATGTGGAATCGGCCACTAAATGACACAAGAGGCACATCTGCCAAAGTATTGTGTTATCAGTAAAGAAGCAGAAACAACAGAATGGGTCAATCAGGAGAGCTCACTGCCTTTTAATGTGTGCTATTCATTGAGTAATAAATTCATAAGGGATATTTCAGCCCTGTGAAAAAAGACCAGACAGACCTCACATACTGACAGGCGGGGAATGCCGAGCATTGTGGAGGACAGTTGTAAAAATGCCATATGAAATCGGCATAAGGCGTCGCTCACGAGTTCCAAAGTGCTGCCAGCAGTCCAGTTCACACAGCCACTGAGAGTTAAACATATGGGGTATGACAGTCGCTCTTGTAAGCCACCCATTTCTGTAGTCAGTGCTAAGAAAATCTCGAGGTAGTGTAAAGTAAAGAGAAAGCTTTTGACAATGTTAACTGGAATACTCTCTTTCAAATTCTGAAGGTGGCAGGGGTAAAATACAGGGAGCGAAAGGCTATTTACAATTTGTACAGAAAACAGATGGCAGTTAATTTTGTGTGACATGAGCGAACACCGCTGGCAAAAGATGCTGAGCATTCAGTGAACTATTTGTCTTCATATCTGTGTATTACCTTCATTCTCACTCTAAATATCGAGAGAGTCTCAGGATGCTCAAGGAAAATTCTGAATGAGTAAAATTTTGCAACATATATACACTGCAAATAATTTGTCTCTTTATTGGTTGCTGCCACTGTCAATTATGCAAAGCCTTACAATTTTTTTCTTTTACTTTTTTTTAACATTCAGGGAGGCGCACATCTACAGTCCATGCTTCCAAGTCTTCTCTTTCCTACTCACCTAGCCTTTTTTGTCTTGCCAACTGCACGGGAATTATTCTCTTAACAAACAACAAAGCAATGGCAAACTTAATCTGCAACTAGCCATATGAATGTTATATATTTTGTGTGGTAATGAGATATTTAGGAAATAAATCATACACAAATGTGATTAAGATTTGCACAATGTTTTATTTTTTTAACAAACAAAATTAAAATTACAACAGTGCGCATACTCAAGTCAGTCACACTTTGCAGTGCTGTAAATATTTGGTTCAGCTATGTGAGCTACTGCATACTGAGAAACAATATAATTAAAATCACGAATGCGGAAAGAAAATTCATCTTCAGATAAAAATATAATTCTGTGTAATCTTTTTTGGTGTACAATTTGGTTACGTAATACACACATTTTGATTCACACTATAATTTCTACTGTCCTTAGAATAATTTGCATAACAGTAGATTACTTTAAGTCACTTAACTGTGCCAAAATGAACATAACAATTATCTCCGAGGAATCCATAGTTACATTTATTAAAAACAATAACAATTCATTCAATGTCAAATATGACAATGCAAACGCAGTTCAAAAGTGTTTTTCAGAAATACATTATTTGTTTAACAGAGTTCTTAAGATTAATCAACAATTAATACAAAAATTTTGTTTCACTATTTTTTTTACATATTTTACATTTCGGGCTATTTTATATTGAGGATCCTTCTATGAGAAATATTATTAGTTTGCATGTAACTGTAATAACCGGATAGCAAGGAAAAATGTCCAGGTTCACTGCCAAGAGCTGCTGACAAAATGTAGAATGCCTATGTTTGTGATGTTAACGCTGGCTGTTTATATAATATTACTGAGAGTACTGTTTGGCACATTTTTACGATTGATGATGCAATCTTTTACTATTTGAGGACAGTGACAAACTCAGAGATTTTATTATTTGGCGACATTGATTATATGGTCTACTGTGATTATGTAAATTTTGTTACGAATCTGATGATTGTCTGTGGACTGAAACTGGTCGGTCGATAAAGAAATTTTAAGAGCAGCTCTCATTGGTAAATTGTGGCATTTTTCAAATGTTTACAAGCTGTGGGACACAACCTTCTCATAATATATTTGGGTAGCACGGGTTACTGACATATAAGTTTCTGAGATCAACATTTTTAACTTTAATGTGGGAAGAGTTAAAACAATTGGGTGCGTGGTTTTACTAATTCAGTTCCACACATTGCTATTCTGTGTCAAAATAATATGATACTTCTCAATGATATGAATATAACAGAAGGAAACGCTCCACACGGGAAAAATATACATAAAAACAAATATGCTGTAACACACCAAACGAGAAAGCATTGGTTTAAATGATGACTAACTGAAAACCTCAGCTGCTGACAGGTGTTGTTGATATACCTCGATGTGGACAGCTGAAAATGTGTGCCCCGACCAGGACGCGAACCCGGGATCTCCTGCTTACATGGCAGATGCTCTATCCATCTGAGCCACCGAGGACACAGATGAATAGCGCGACTGCAGGGACTTATCCCTTGAACACTTCCTGTCAGAAGCTGAGGTTTTCAGTTAGTCATCATTTATTCCAGGGAAAAGCTGCACGGTCATCAACAGTAACTGTTCTTTCGAGAACAAGTTAGTGTCTTCGTATATAAGCGTTGGTTTGTTGATAGACACAATAAAAAACACACAAACACACACACAGAAGTTCAAGCTTTCGCAACAGCTCATATGTAAATCATGTCTGCCTGTGACAGTATACGTGCAGATGGATGTGTGTGTGTGTGTGTGTGTGTGTGTGTGTGTGTGTGTGTGTGTGTGTGTGTGTGTGTGTGTGGGCGCGCGCGCACACACACACACACACACACACACACACACACACACACACACACACGCGTATACCTGTCCTTTTTTCCCCCTAAAGCAAGTCTTTCTGCTCCCAGGATTGGAATGACTCCTTACCCTCTCCCTTAAAACCCACATCCTTTCGTCTTTCCCTCTCCATCCCTCTTTCCTGATGAAGCAACCTTGGGTTGTGAAAGCTTGAAATTTTGTTTGTGTGTGTACTTCTATTTTCAAGTACAATACCAGAGCAGATTAAAGCTTACAGTTTGCAACAACACACAGTCCAAAATAATTAATATATATGTATTAATACCAGTTACAGGTACAATATGACTTTTACAAAGAGACACACTGGCATGGCTGTTTTACATTAGAATTCGAACAGCTCTTTTCTGCCCACTTTAGTTGGGATCACCAGCTATTATATGCACAGAAAAATATAAGTAACACAAATGTGTTATTTTGCTGACATCAGCAAGCGGAGATGAAAGAGGCTATTAACATGTTTACAGCCATCTCTCACAGACATACTTTAAGTTGGCACAGGAGAGGACGATAAAACAAAGGAAAATACCAAGAGATGAAACGTTACAAAATTTCAGTACCTGTTATTGTATCCCCCCCTTCCCTCATAAAAAAACCGACAATGGCATGTTGGAATCACTACAGTCAATTTGTGTCCATGATGTTCTTGGAATCATGTTCTCTTCTATGCTATGGAGCAATCATGATACACATCCAACAACAAACAGGAGAAATTTGTCACCACATGATCTTTCATATAACAAGGAAATTTGACGACGACAGTGAAGGACACTGGAACTTGATGTATGAAACTTGAAGAATATAAAACTTTGATCACAAATATTTTCTTCTTTTTGGCCACTTTTGGTCTACACAATCATCACCAGATATGTCTGTGATCCTAAACATTTAAAAAGTCAACCAGACAAAATTATTAATGAAGAAATTGGTCTATAAAACAGAAACTTACTTGACGCCTTCTGCTAAATTCTGCTAATGCCCAATCATAATTTGTTTACGTAATAAATGCCCCTTCTCACCTAATATTTTACAATTTTTAATTTTACTTTAAACGTCCACATAATTTTTATTTCTTCCTATTTATGAACTTTGTTCTACTACACACATAGTCACAGTTATTTGAAATTATTAGCTTTACTCTTTGGCCAAAGTAATATCTAAGTAAATTTTGCACCTTATGAAAATGTTAAGCTGTCAAATTAACAAGAAAGCATATGTGTGAACCAAAACAAACAGAACACATATATTTAAAGACCATGTCGTATTAATGCATATGGCACATTTTTATACGGTAGGTAATTATATTTATAATAAGTTACATTCGTATCATCATGTTTCTATTTGTGGAGGTAATGTAGTGTGCTCTCTTTTATACAGAAAGTCATTTGAAAAGGTCCTAGAAAGCAGAGACTCATTATGTAACAATAAAATAAATACAGCAGAAGTGGAAAAACATCACCTTCTTATAATCTATAAAACACGAACAAACTTGTAACCAAGATAGGCATTGTCAAAAGGCAAATTTTTTTTGAAAACATTATCAGTGATCTTATATTAATATGATAATTAAAAACCAGTCCTGATCGCAAATTTATGTTAATCGAAGTGACCGGTTTCAATCTTTAAGGATCATCTCCAGAATTGCAGGTGGACTTCCACGGAGCAGGCTGCACTGATCCACGTTGTGGACTGTTTTTTAATTATCATTAACAAAAGGTGTAAAAACATAACATGTAAAACTAAGGCAAACACAATTCACTCTTCTTGTAAGTTACAATCTGCTGAATTCGTGATCAAAGGCTGTTTTACACTGTACAAGTTCTTTCGCACAATACAATAACAACAAATGAGAAATAATGTTGATAAATTGCATCTAAAGGAAAATTCACTTGAGAAAACTATCTGGTTACGAGACAGATTTCCTTGGCAGTAGCTACATCTGGAACGTGAAATTTTTAGTACTGCCAATTACAAACTACCCTAGCTTTTGGGAACCATTAGTTCCCTCCCATGGGAGGAAAAAGGGATATGTTGGGGAAGTTCCAAAAAAGACTGGGAGGCTCGAAAGTCCGGGATAAAACAGCTCCTCTCATCTTTACTATGGGAGGGTCCCTCTAATAGTAGTAGTCATAGATAAATACATAATTATTTCTTATATCTATGCCACTGATGGACAAAGATCGACTGACGGCGAAGACCATTAACACTGAAGGTTCAGATGCTCTACCTCAAACAGTGGAAACTGCGCCAGACGCTCACATCGGCAGATTCTATCTTGAGGATGAATGGGGGGTGGGGACACACATTGAGTGCCATAGGGGCCGTACTAGTCCCTCTTGTTTATAACGTACATAAATGATCTTCCAATGACCGACACCTTAATCTAAATAAAGGAAAATGTTAATGGTAATGTACAGGCTTTCTGTCAAAACTGACAACAAGAAACAAAATGCTGTGTTGCCCCGTTTTCCTTCACACACTCGGTTTCCACTATGATAGCAGGGCAAGTAAATCAGTACACAGATTGCTTCCCCTAATACATATTCTTTCTCCTTACATAGAATTTCTAACAAAAGTTGCATATACAGCAATGTGTTGCTTTGCTTTCTTCCTCACAGTTGATTTTAAGAAAACAGAAAATTTGTGATTATGTCTTATTGGCTTATGATTAGAATACCTTCCCATCAAAAGATCATAGCTATGCAAAACAGCCTCACTAAAGCTACTGTCCTCACACATCAGCAGGAGATGTCTCTTTCATACCCTGTAAGATGATGATACCATTCCTTTTAAGTGACTTCAATTACCAATCAAGGTTCCACATGCAACAACAATAAACAAGGCTTAAAGTGAGGGCGAGAGAGCATGGGCGTCGGGGAGGGAGAGAGGGTGGGCGGGCGAGAGAGCATGGGCGTCGGGGAGGGGGGGAGAGAGGCTGGAGAGCGGCTGGAGAGAGGGCGGAGAGAGGGCGGAGAGAGGGCGGAGAGAGGGCGGAGAGAGGGCGGAGAGAGGGCGGAGAGAGGGCGGAGAGAGGGCGGAGAGAGGGCGGAGAGAGGGCGGAGAGAGGGCGGAGAGAGGGCGGAGAGAGGGCGGAGAGAGGGCGGAGAGAGGGCGGAGAGAGGGCGGAGAGAGGGCGGAGAGAGGGCGGAGAGAGGGCGGAGAGAGGGCGGAGAGAGGGCGGAGAGAGGGCGGAGAGAGGGCGGAGAGAGGGCGGAGAGAGGGCGGAGAGAGGGCGGAGAGAGGGAGTCTAGGGCACACAGTCAGATAGCAGCCAACACATGAGATCAGTACATTCCGTGAAAATCTGCGGGGGTCACTCTACTACTGCCACACAGTGAGGATTTGGGCATCGGCAGGGGGCGGCTGCACCAGTGCGGAGGGTCCTGTGAGAGGGCATATAAGGTAGAGGCGCGTCATACACAAGAGTTCAGTTAGTCTCAAGACAGTCGGACTCTGCGTACATCGAGCCTGGTACTGGGACTTACAATACACTGTGGCCCCGCTGCTCGCTACCTAGTCCTACGTAAATCCCGTATGGCGACTTCGTAATCTGCTGAGACAAATTTTTACCTTTGAGCGTTCACTCTGACGAACATTAAAGGTCGTTAATCGAGCACTGCACTGTTTTTCATATTTCCTCGACAGAGTTCCATAGTCCCAAAAACATTCAATTAACCAACAGTTGATCGGACGGACCTTTTCCTACATACTGTTGAGCAACATCTAGGTCACTTGACGAATGTAACACACATATTTTTACAGTGTCAGGTGTGGAGTCTAAAGTGGATTAGTAGCTGTCAATTTGCAGTTTTACCATGCAGTACCTGCAAGCTACAAATTACTGGAATAGGTGAGCATTCCTTTTGAAATATCCGATCAACTCGGCCCGATATTGAGGAAAAAGATGGAATGTTTTTACAATCCTTTATGCTCAAACAATACAGTTCACGGGCTGGCAGCCGGTGTAGAGTGAAAGACAGAGTTAGTAGAAGAAGCTGGAATGAGCACTGCAGACAGACAGCATCTGTGGCCTACGCAATCATCCCAGAAAGCAGCAACAACACCTGACACGGTGAGTGAAACGGTAGCAGTCACATCCACCACAGAGATAGTCGTTCATGTGATGACACTGACATCCAAGAGTGTTGTGAATGTAGTAAAAAATATACATTCTGTTGCTACAAAGTTGCATCACATTAACTGAAGGCACAAGTCGCCACAGCACCCACAGTACTATTGCTACAAAGTTGCACCCGACACACTACCCGACGCGCGCCCGTCCCAACGTGCTCGTCATCGCGATCGTGAAAGGGGCGGCACACAATGCGGTCCCGACCACTCACTGTGCCCTATCTTCTGATCACCTGCCAGTGATCTTCGACCCGGACACAAATGGAATGGCACCACCCGAGCATCATAGCGCCTGCCTCGACACCGACTGCGTGCACTTTCGGCAGCACCTGGCAGAGACGGTCACATCCACACCTGATCCTGACGAGGGGGGGGGGGGGGGGATGCAGCACTAGCAGCATTCACCCACTACACACTTGAGGCGGCAGATGCAGCAACGCTGTGAGGAGCACAGAAGCCAAAGGACAACTCCGAGCAGCTTCAGCCGGACATCCTGGAGTCGATCCGAGAGAAGAACCGGACTTTTCGTGAGTGGCAGATCACACAAAACCCCGCCACCGAGCGGCTGCTAAACCGCCTGCGCCAGGAGATTTCGGCGGCCGTCGGCCACCACCGAAATCGGGACTGGGCTGGCAAAATAGCGACACTCAGAATTGATGACAGAAACGCCTGGGCCACGACCGGAGAACTTCACAACAGCGGATGACGTGATCGATGACGACACTATCCAGGAGGTGCAAGAGCGTCTTCCGCTGTACCTAAACCGACAGGAGGCGGACGACGTCATTGAACTGACCACTGAGGAAGAAGTGCAACACAACCTCGACTTCCTACAGCCCAGGAAGGCAGGGGGATGTGACAAGATCGGTAACGCACTGACGAAGAAGCTGCCACCGGAATCAGTGCGCGTTGTCACAGCGATCTTCAACGCCATCCTTCGCACAGGTGCCTATCCCGATGCGTGGAAACACGCAGAGATGGTCACCATTCCGATGTCTGGCGCAGAACTATCGCCCGATAAGCCTCCTGCCTTCCCTCTCGAAGACCTTCGAGAGGATATTCGCCAAACGGCTGCAGTGTCACGTCAGAGAAGAAGGCCTGCTTCCTGACGAGCAGTTTGGCTTCCGCAGTGGGCATTCGACGCAGCACCAACTACTGCGACTGGTGGAGCAGGCGATGGGGGCCCTGGAGCACCGCGAGTACCTCGGGGTGGTACTCCTCAACGTCTCCAAGGCCTTTGATAGCATGTGGCACGATGGCCTCCTGTATAAGCTGCTGGTACAGGGGGTACCCGTGTCGCACGTCCGCCTTCTCCAGTCCTACCTGCGAGGGCACACGTTCCACGTGCGTGCCGACTGTGCGTGTCAACGGAGCGCCACATCTGTGCTGGAGTGCCGCAGGGGTCCATCCTTGGCCCCCTGCTGTACTCCCTCTTCACTGCCGACATCTCTAAGACGCCGCCGAGCGTTCAACTGGCGCTCTACGCCGACGACACCGGGCTGTACACGCGCAGTACGAGATTGGAGCACGAGCCACCAAATGGCGGCTCAAGTTCAACGCCGGGAAGAGGCAGGTGGTGGTAATTACGAGCTGCCGCATACCTGACACGCTGCCACAAGAACGGATCGTGGGAGGCCCCATCCCGTAGTCGCGTACTGGAACGTACCTCGGCATCACCCTGGATCGACGCCTGACCTGGGGTCCACATATCAAGGAGCTGAGGGGCCGAGCACTCGGACGGATGCGCTCGCTGTACCCCCTCCTCGACCCCACGACGACACTGCCTCCTCACTGCGGCCTCACACTCTATTTAGCACTCACCAGGCCGGTGCTAGAGTATGCGGCCGTGGTGTGGGGAAACGCTGCAGATACACACCTCGAGACGCTGCAACGAGTGCAAAACAAAGCCCTTCGGCTGTCGCTCCACCTGCCAAGGGATTACAATGCTCATCTGCTCCACGACACCGTGGGAGTTCCGATGCCGAAGCACCGCTTCCGCGTGCTCGCAACGAACTTCTACGAGTCAGCGAGGACGTCAAGAAATCCGCTGGTCAGTGGACTGGGAAACCAAATCCACTGGCGACCAGATGGCCAGACCTGCTGCTGGAATAATTTCCGTGCTGCCAGAGAAGATGAACAGCACTAGTGACAATGAGAAGACGAACCATAAAGAGAGGACCAACAACAACAGTGAATCAACGATGCAGGAACAGCAGTTGAACTGCTTAACCTGCTCCAAATCGTGCAGTGAATTGCACGCGAGTCACGCAAGCGAGCAAGCAACTGATGCCACACAGGAGCCGGGAGCCGCCAGGAGCGGACGTCTGAGCCACAGTGGACAGCAAGCGAGCAGCCGCCAGGAGAGCGGAGCGCTCCCCACCCTCGCACCAGCCCCCCCCCCCCCTCCCCCCCTGCGACGCCTCACCAGTCTACGGGTGGAAAGCAGCCACAGGAAGACGCAGTCCCCGCGCGGACGGCGCAGTGAGCAGAAGTGCCGAGGATGGTGACGCGCCGAAACGAGACCTCCGACCACCAAAGAGTCTCCCGCACAGCCCGACGGGTGACTAGGCAATCTTTTCGTGTTATCCCCACCTGCCATTCAAAAGTGGTGGGTAAAGCAAAAGTGTCGTGCCCACAACGTAGTGTCTCTCCCGTAAGTGTAGGGCAGACGCATACCGGGGCCTGTGGCACTGCCCAGTAACCCGCATATGCCAGATTAGGCCGACTCGGGGCGTGGAAATTTATAACGGTGGCAACAGGGCGCTCCCGAGACAGACACCCACAAGCGACCACACAGAGACCAGACCTGACCCTACAAACGACCACCGTGTACTCCGACAAGGCTAGACTGCCCACCCCCTCCAACCATCATCGCCCCCTACCCCTCCTCTTCTGCCAGGTCCCCGCAACCGGGCCCGTCGATCGAGAGCAGGGGCCGGCGCCTCCGACGCGAGGACCTGAGAACCGTTACATATGAAGTACAGTTCCTTCCTAACGAAACATCGACAGTGAGGAAGCTAACTGTCTTCATAAACCAGTACTTCAAACAGGAAATAAAAGATGCCATCGAGGACCTAAAGGTTAGACAAGGAGGTGTCACCCTCATCAAAATTGCAAAGCCAGGAGAAGAAACGCATCTACAGAAACTATTTAGGCTCCATCTACACCCTGACAACTCTGTCCACGAGAGCCAAGAGACAGACAACCCAGGCGTGAGCAAGGCAGGCCGCCATCTATGGATACACCTTCGTAGGGCACAACGGACAGTCAGCACCTGACCACATCCTGTTTAGCCCCACTCTGACGGACACCATGACCTCCCCAAAGATTGGTAATCCAATTACGAGCGACCACCTACCATTCACCTGCTCCACAGAGGCACTCAACCCCCCAGACCCTCCTCCCACTAGACGCACCATCTGTAACTACTCAAATGCTAACTGGGAAAGGTACGGTGAAGTCCTCACAGACCACCTAAACTTCCCAGTAAGCATCACCGACGATAACGACCTACTGTTAGTGACCAGACTCCTTGAAGACGCAATCAAACGAGCCACCGACGAGGCAATCCTGACTAAAACCATAAATAACTGGAGACCAACCATTGCCCGTGAAGCCCTATAGTTAATCCAACAAAAGAAAGAGAGATAAGACATACCAACAACCCAGATCTAAGACGACTATGGAACAGACTAAACAACAGAGTCTAAAACATAATACCCACATACAAACACAGTGGTACGACACCTGCAAACAACTAGACTACAGGAGTGGAGGCAAATTCTGGGAAAAATTCAGGACTGTAACAGGACGACGACGAACAACTGAACTCATCCTAATAACAAACAACGACCTGACAACAGACGAACGTGAACATGCCACCATCTTCAAACAGGTACTGCAGGAGGTCTATTCCTTTCCCAACAACAATCTCTTTGCCGAAGTCCACAGACGAACGGTCGAATTACAACTGAATCGACTACTTACTACTGCAACAGTGGACACAGAGGATGAACAAACCCTGACCAAAGAAATAATTGCCACCAAAACAGTCGAAGCCATCCACACAGGACATAACTCTGCTCCCGGACAAGACGAAATCCGACGACTACACCTACAGAAAGCCAGCCCCAGAGGACAGAGAGCATCCAACGTGCCGCACATTCCAAAACATCTACCGCCAACTGTATGCAACAGGTATGGTCGTAGCACGCAAACGGGTCCGTAACAGGCCCGTCACAGGAGAAGCGGGTGCAGTTGGTGTGTTAGCTGCTGTTGCCATGAACCCACGAGAGCCGGTGGACTGAGTCAAAGTAGTGTCATGCGCATACTGCATCGTCACCACTTTCACCCGTTTCATGTGTCGCTACATCAACAATTACATGGGGATGACTTTAATCATCGAGTGCAATTCTGTCGATGGGCATTAACAGAGAATGCGTTGCAGTTCTACCTGTTTAACAATGAAGCGGGTTTCACAAACGACGGGGCAGTGAATTTACGGAACATGCATTACTGGTCCATGGACAATCCTCGGTGGCTCAGACAGGTAGAGCGACAGCGACCGTGGACTGTAAATGTATGGTGCGGAATCATTGGCGACCACCTCATTGGTCCTCACTTCATTGCAGGGGCCCAAACAGCTGCAACATACATCGTGTTTCTACAGAATGATCTGCCAACGTTGCTCGAAGATGTCCCACTGGAAACGTGTCGACGTATGTGGTATCAGCATGATGATGCACCTGCACATTCCGCAATTAACACTAGGCTGACCCCTGACAGGATGTTCGACGGGCGTATCATAGGACGTGGAGGACACACAAATTGGCCAGCCTGTTCTCCTGACCTTACATCTCAGGATTTCTTTCTGTGGGGTACGTTAAAGGAGAATGTGTACTGTGATGTGCTTACAACCCCAGAGGATATGAAACAACGTATTGTGGCAGCCCGCAGCGACATTACACCAGATGTACTGCGGCGTGTACGACATTCATTACGCCAGAGATTGCAATTGTGTGCAGCAAATGATGGCCACCACATTGAACATCTATTGGCATGACATGTCGGGACACACTCTATTCCACTCTGTAATTGAAGACGGAAACCACGTGTGTACATGTACCTCACCCCTCATGGTAATGTGCGTCAGTGAAAAAGACCAATAAAAAGGTGTTAGCATGTGGATGTAATGTGCTGTTCCAGCCTCTTCTGTACCTAAGGTCCATTACCGTTCCCTTTGGATCCCTACGTAATTCGGTGCTCTCCGATACACATGATCGAACAGCGGAGGAGTGGTACTCAAGCGTCAACTTTAGGTTACAATATCTCCAGATGTAATTAACATTTTTACAATGCAACAAGCGGCACTGATTACGTATTTGTTTATATGTTCAGACGTGCTAACAAAACTAACGGGGTTCCATTTTTTTAAAAAACGTAGGTTTGTGGTAAAAAACATACTTCCATGCATTTTTTTATGGTTTGTATTAACCAATTACACTAGCCCCTCTCCTCACGTTCGGTCTGTTGAATCGATTCATCAGTATTTGATGTGGTTTACGAAATATATCCAGCGGTAATGTTAGGTGGCTCACCCTGTATATATATACTGCCCATATATGTCTGAAAGTTATTGACCGATTTACTTCAAATTTTTATATGATACTGTAATGAACATTCACATGGACATAGGCTATATATTACAGTAACATATATGAAGAAGGGAGAGAGGGGGGAGAGAGGGGGGAGAGAGGGGGGGAGAGGGGGGGAGAGAGGGGGAGAGAGGGGGAGAGAGGGGGAGAGAGGGGGAGAGAGGGGGAGAGAGGGGGGAGAGAGGGGGGAGAGAGGGGGGAGAGAGGGGGGAGAGAGGGGGGAGAGAGGGGGGGAGAGAGGTGGGGAGAGAGGGGGGAGAGAGGGGGGCAGAGAGGGGGGCAGAGAGGGGGGCAGAGAGGGGGGCAGAGAGGGGGGCAGAGAGGGGGGCAGAGAGGGGGGCAGAGAGGGGGGCAGAGAGGGGGGCAGAGAGGGGGGCAGAGAGGGGGGCAGAGAGGGGGTGAGAGAGGGGGAGAGGGGGGAGAGGGGGGCAGAGAGGGGGTGAGAGGGGGGGAGAGGGGGGGAGAGGGGGGAGAGGGGGGGGGAGAGGGGGGAGAGAGGGGGAGAGGGGGGGAGAGAGGGGGGGAGAGAGGGGGGAGAGAGGGGGGAGAGAGGGGGGAGAGAGGGGGGGAGAGAGGGGGGGAGAGAGGGGGGAGAGAGGGGGGAGAGAGGGGGGAGAGAGGGGGGGAGAGAGGGGGGAGAGAGGGGGGAGAGAGGGGGGGAGAGAGGGGGGGAGAGAGGGGGGGAGAGAGGGGGGGAGAGAGGGGGGGAGAGAGGGGGGGAGAGAGGGGGGGAGAGAGGGGGGGGGAGAGGGGGGGGAGAGGGGGGGGAGAGGGGAGACTTTTATAAATGTCTATTGAATGTTAACATCAAAACAGTATAAATCCCATATTTTACCAAAATGATAATGCTTATCCTATATTTCACCAAAATGATAATGCTTAGCACAAGTGCAAGCAAATGAAATTAAAAAAGCAAAAATTGTATTGTACATCATCGGCCAAAAAAGAGCAGTCACCAAGCTCTAGGAGGGGCCACCCTCCACTTATGGGAGGGAATGAAATGTGCTATAAAAAAATAAAAAATTAAAAAAAATTAAAAAAACTGCAATGCCATGCAAGACGGACGTACGTGCCGAGTGCTACGCCACGCCGCTAGCTGAAGCGACAGTGCCGACTCCTGTGGACAGGGCTGCATCCCTGCACACACAAAGGGTAGAGTCGAGTACGTCGGTGGCACACCCGCGTGCCACTGATAGTACGCCTCCCCTAAGGAATGACACTAGTATGTGTGAAAACCCCGGTGCTTCCGCGTCATACAGAGAGAGTGCCGTTACCGCAGTGTCGTGCGCTACCTCTACCGTGATGCAAACATCTGCAGATAAGCCGCATCCAGGCGACGCATCCACGTCAAGTGAAGCCGACGCAGCCCTTCAGCTGCTTTTGGGAATGCTACCTCAAGCACTGGCCACACCACTTCCGGACAGTGACAAGGAGGAGGCCGTGGAGCACGACGCGCCGCAGCAAAAGCCATCCACCTCAAGGAAACGCATCACGACCGGCGTTCAGTCGACAAATACAGGAGGGAAAGCAACACTCCGCCGCTTCCTTCCGAGCAAAACTGCAGGTGCTCCCGCACCAACACAACCGACAAAGACGGCTTTATCGCCGCAAGGAAAACTGCGAAGGCTGTGCTCACGAAGGACACGGACATTGAACGGCCCGAGGCGCAACAGCATCGCAAACCGCCGCCAATTGTGATTAAATTTGGCGAACATTTTAGAGAACCACAAAATGCCATCAGCCTTTGCATTGGCAAAGACAATTATACAGTGCGCGTGTCTGGTGATGAACTGTTCCAAGTGTGCACAAAAACAACAGAGGACAATCAAAAAGTGTCTCAATTGGTGCAGGACAAAAAGTGGTCACACTACACGTTTAGCTCCTTAAGGACGAAGCTGTAGTGTTTCGGCATTTACCGCGTACCATCCAGCCTTCAGAAGCAAAGGAGGATCTCGAGAATACGGGCTCCATTGTTGACGAAGTCGTCAAAATGCGTCCTTTTCGCACATGCGGGGGTGGCCTGCTTATGCTGGTAATAGCTAGCAACACGACCTATAACAGGCAGCTCTTCAGCTTGGCAAAAACAGGCAATGTGGAAGTGAAAGCTGAAGAACTGCACAAAAAGGCAGCCTACGAACAATGCTACCGCAACCTGGAACCTGGTCACGTCAGGAAGTACTACTGCGTGAAGCGTGGCGAGCAACACTCGACAGTCCTGTACGCTTAAAGGGGTGAAACACAAAGACTTCACACCGAAATGCAAACTCTGCCAAGGCAAACACGTGGCAAGTTACTGTGGCTGCCCAGTACACCTCGACTTCGCTGATCACGCGCGCAGGAACACAAAGGCAGAATTCCTGCCAGCGCACCACCCAGCCCCGGAAGAAGAGGAACAAGAGAAGAGGTGGCCGCCGGGGCAGGGCAATGACTGCAAAAGCGCACCAAGTCGCAGACAACGCGGCACCCTACCCTGCAGCGACTCAGAGCGAAGTGGACCAATCAGCGTGAGCCGTCCCAACTCCGTGCAGAGGACCGACCACCGGCAGCCACTCCAAATCTGGCAAGCCCCGAGGACTTCCCGGAGCGAAGATGGCGGCATCCCGCAGCGCCCCGCCATACTGTCGGCGCCCGTCAGGACGGCGCACGAGCAGAGGCCAGCACGATCGACGCGCGCCACGTTGTCGGCGGCAACGCTGGCAATGACGACCGCGTGGAACGGATGCTCAGCTGCGTGGGGAAGATGACGCAGCAGATGACAGAGCTCCTGGCCGTGGTGCGGAAAGTTGCATCCGCCATCCAACCGTGCAACCTCCACCGTGCCCGAAGCTCTGAGGGGTATAAAAGCCTGTGTTTTCAACGCCGAGGGGCTCCAGGAGAATTCCGACAACTCATAAGGGACAAAACATAGACGTATGTCTCGTCACCGAAACGTGGCTTAAGCCTGGCATCCGAGTAGGCGTAGCAAACTACGAATGCTACAGGGATGACAGGCCAACACATGGAGGCAGCACAGCTGTATATGTACGGAGGACACTACGGCACCACCGCGTCCAAATACCTGAATTGGCAACAACAGAAGCAACTGCCGTACCAGTAGAGACGGCACACGGCACCGTAACGTTCGTCGCTGTCTACAGACCACTTAGAGGAGCACTCTGACTGGGCGACTGCAACAAGTTGCTCTCTCTCCCCGGCAAAGTCATACTGAGGGGAGACTTCAACGTAAAGCACGTGGTCTGGAACAGCAGGACGACCAACACAAGCGGACGTCGTCTGCTCGTGTCGCAGAATGCCACGAAGCAGTCGTCGTCAGCCCTCGTGACCCGACAATCTATTCCACAAAACCGGTGCCTCCTGGATATCAAGATCATGAAGAGTGCCCGCCTGCACGTCACAGCCAGTACGTGGCCGAAGATATCCTCCGACCACGTACCGGTCATATTTGACCTCGACGCCGATGATCTCCCAAGACAGCGGAGAGGTCTCGACCTACGTAACATCAGCTGGGACGAGTTCTGCAATGCCGTCACCGAATCCCTTGAAGCCACACCGGACGCGGTGGAACACGGAGCAGACGCAGCACTACAGCACGTCAGACAGTCGATAGTTGACACCGCGACTGCGGCTACGCCGGTCAGAGACGCCGACAACATCGACTGCCGGCCACACCCTCTGCCACGACATACCCGAGAGGCTATCACGCAGAAGAACCGCTTACAGCGCGAGTGGCAAAGGACGAGGAACCCAGCCACAAAACGAGAGCTCAACATAACGGGCGGCGACATCAAGGCCGATGTAGACGAACACCGCAACCAGGAGTGGGCGGGCAAAACAGAACAGCTAAACATCGAAGACGGCTCGGCCTGAAGAGCTGTAAAAGGCTACCTACGTCACATAAAAAAATTCCGCCGCTTCAAGTGGGAGCTGAATTCGTGAACAAGCCGAACGCGAAGGCAGAAGCCCTAGTGGACGCGTTCGCCACAAATTTCACACCGGTCAATGACCCAGTAAACACTGCCCACATCCAGCTGGTAGATGAGCGCCTCCCCGTCTTCCTCGACACGGGAAATGACAAACCAGAAGACGCCATCGCGCCGATCTTCTCTGACAAAGTCAAGCTACAACTTCACCGCCTAAAAGGGAAAAAAGCAGGCGGACCTGATGACATCACAAACCTAATGCTGAAGCAGCTACCGGACACGGCAGCCGACGTCTTCGTGTCCATCTTCAATCAGGTCCTGCTCAGCAAGCAGTTCCCATCGTGCTGGAAGCATGCTGAAGTGGTAGCCCTCCCCAAGCTAGGGAAGGACGTCAGAAGGGCAAAGAACTATAGGCCAATCAGCCTGCTTCAGGCACTGTCGAAGGTTTTTGAACGCCTGTATCTGGTCCGCCTGTGGGCGCACATCGAGGCGGAAGAGCTCCTGCCAAAAGAGCAGTTTGGATTCAGGAGTAAACACGCCACGACGCATCAGGTGCTGTGCCTAACAGAGGATGCATTCGGTGCCATCTAACAACGCGAGTATTTCAGCGCTCTTTCACTCGACGTGTCGCGTGCTTTTGACTCCGTGTGGCATCGGGGCCTCCTGTTCAAACTACTTGACCTGGGCGTCCCGGTGTCGCACGTGAAGTTCTTACAGAGCTACCTCGAGGGCAGAATGTTCCACGTCAGAGCCGACAGTGGAATTTCCACGGAGCGTCGTATACTCGCAGGTGTACCTCAAGGCTCGGTCGTTGGGCCGACGCTCTACTCTCTGCACAAAGCCGACCCACCTCGCACGGCCCACAGCCATCTACAGCCGCAGGAGATGCGTCGAGGTGCTGCAGCGTGAACTCCAGACGGCCACTGACGCCCTCACAGGCTGGGCAGAAAATGGCGTCTTGCTTACAATGGCGAGAAGTACCAAGCAATTATCATAGTGACGAGGCATTACAAGGACGACGCGCCTAGTCTCAGTCCGAGGTGTCCCAGTCCCGTGGAATGGAACCGCAAAATACATGGGCGTCACATTGGACCGCCACCTCACCCGGTGGCCACACGTCGAGAACATCAGGGGCAAAGCATTGTGCAGACTAAGACTGCTCTATCCACTGCTAAACCCCACAAAGACACTGCCTACCCACGTCGGCCTCACACTAAAGTCCGTTATTTGACCTCTCCTCGAATACGCGGCAGTAGTGTGGGGCAACAGGGCACACACAGATCTGGAGCAGCTACAAATCCGGCAAAACAGGACGCTCAGGTTGGCTCTCCACCTCCCTCGGGATTTCCCCCACGGAGGACACGCACGTGGTCGCTGACATCGCTCCACTACGCAGGAGGTTCGAGGAAGCAGCCACAAATTTCTACAACAAAGCGGGGGCGTCAAGTAACCTGCTTTTCAGGAGCCTAGGACAACGTCCACAATGGTGATGCACACTTTGCTGGCCTGACCTGCTGAGACAGCCAGCAGACAATGCCACCGTGCCTAATTACTACTCAACACTATGTGACAATGACGTAGCACCAAGACACACCTGCTGCAGGGGGAAAAAAAACGCATCAAGCATCGTCATCTATTACGTCCATGAAGCAGGGCAACCTAGAAAACCAGAAGCTTAACACTAACAAGAATCGAAAAGGACAGTCAAGTCCTACATTCTGAAGACAAGGTAGAGAAAGTCTAGCAGTACTTCAGCCACACTACAGTAGTGTCCACTTGGGAAGTACGAGGGTCGGTCAAAAAGTAATGCCTCCCATTTTTTTTCTACTTAAAGAAATTAAGTTAAGTGAAAAATTTGAATTTGGCGCCATTCCTCAAACCTTCTTCTGCAATCCACTGCAGTAGTAACTTTCTGTGTCAACAGGTGGCAGCACAGCAGAAGTTTGTAAGATGGCCGACATCGATGTTCGTTTGAGACAGCGTTGTGTGATTGAATTCTTGAATGCAGAAGGTGAAACGCCCATACGCATTCATGAAAGACTGAAGAAGGTGTATGGTGTTGTGACAGTGGATGTCAGCACTGTTAGACGATGGGTTCGTCGTTGTAAGGAAGCTGAAGGGCAAACACCGTTGACTGACGAAAAGCGGAGCGGCAGGCCGGTGAGTGCAGTGACTCCACACAACATTCAGCAAGTTGATGACATCATTCGTGGTGACCGTCGGGTGACTGCAGATGAAGTGTGTCGCATTATTTCTCTTAGTAAAGGCAGTGTGATCACGATTATTAAACAATTGGGGTACTCAAAAGTTTGTGCACGGTGGGTTCCAAGAATGTTAACCGATCAGAATAAAGAGGCAAGGAAAACAATAGCCTCCCAACACTTGCAGCGCTTCCGTTTGGAGGGAGATGAGTTTCTGAAAAAAATTGTGACCGGGGACGAAACATGGGTGCATTTTTTTGAACCCGAATCAAAGAGGCAGTCAATGGAGTGGCGTCACACAAGCTCGCCGAAGAAGAAAAAATTCAAAACTGTGCGATCGGCAGGGAAAGTTATGGCAACAGTTTTCTGGGATACAGAGGGTGTGATTCTGGTTGATTTTTTGGAGCAGGGATGCACAATAAATTCTGTTCAATACGTCACAACCCTCAACAAACTTAAAAGCACGTCTTCAGCGAGTTCGCCCAACAAAATCAATGGCAGATGTTCTTCTTTTGCATGGCAATGCAAGACCACACACCAGTTGTCACACCTCTGACGAGATTGTCAAAATTGGATGGGAAGTTTTGCCTCATCCCCCATACAGCCCTGACCTGGCACCATCAGACTTCCATCTGTTCGGGCCACTAAAAGAAGCTCATCGTGGGATTCATTTTGAAGATGAGGAGGCCGTCAAAACATCCGTGCGTCAATGGCTTAGGAAGCAGAGCTGTGATTTTTACCGTGCTGGGATACATGCCCTTGTTCAAAGATGGACCAAAACTGTAGAGATGGGCGGAGATTACATTGAAAAATGACAAAATGATCCTCAATGTTGTGGTTTTCAACCTATGTAATTGCATTTAAATTTCCTGACAATTAAACGTAGAAAAAAAAAAAGGAGGCATTACTTTTTGACTGACCCTCGTACACTACACCATCACGCGAAGTGAACCTGTAATACTCAGTCTCGTGCTGGCGGCCGAAGCGTACGCATCACCTGCCCGCGCCGAGACGCTCCCGACTGTGACGGTGTCTCTCTAGAGATGCAGTGCAGAATTGTCGTGTTCACTCCAGTAGGGTATAGGTGGAGCTAGGGCGAACGTAGGGAAAAGCGAATTATTCAGGAATAGCCTGAATTGGTTAGTGTTAGGGATTCTCACAGCCAGGGCCCCTGCTGTGGCGGGACGGGGAAAAATGGATCCTGGGTGCAAAGGTCACGGTGGAGAACTACGAACCGCGTGATGGACCCCCACAATGTAAAAATTGTCAGAGGCTGCACCACACAGTGAAATACTGTAAGCTACTACCAAGGTGTGTCAAATGCGCCGGCCCTCATCCGTCGGTGTCGTGCTCAGTGCCACTAACTGAAGCCTGTACACGTGTACTTTGCGGCCAGAAGGGCCATCCGGCAAACTTTCGGGGGTGCCCCGAATTCCAGCGAGCTCCGAGACTGCACAGGGCGTCAGTCAACCTCCGAGGAATGCGACAAAATCGACCGACACTGGTTGCAGACCCTCCACCACCGACCGACATGTGGGAGAACAACCCACCGCTCCGCCAAAGACTAGCCACGCGAGCCGCACAGTGGCGCCGCTAAACGAACCGGCCCCCACCACCGACACAAGAAGAAACCGCCACAGGCAGCATCAGCGACGCCATCAAACAAATAACGTCACTAGAGCCTGAAACTCTGTTAAAAATCAAAACTATAGCGACAAAAATCCAAAGCGTGACAGACCCTTTCAGCAAGATAATCGTTCTCGCGCAGAAATAATGTCTCTGTTCGAGTGAAGCGTGGCCGACCGCAATACAACACGAGATATCGAGGCAGCCATTTGGAATGCAAATGGACTGACGGAAAAGAAAATAGAAATCGAGCAATTCATCACAGAGCACAATATGGACATCCTGCTGGTCAATGAAACCCACTTGCGCCGAGATGAAACATTTAAACACTGAAACGTGCACGGATACCGCACCGACCGTCAACTGAGGAGAGGAAGCGGGACGGCGGTCTAAGTGGGTCGATCCCTAATACTCACAAAGAGGAACTCCGACTCTGAAACAGCCCGGAAGCAACGGCAATAACCGTTAGAACGAACACCGGGAACATTACGTTCATTGCAGCATACCTTCCACCACACGCCAAACTCCATAGACACGACACGGAAACAAGATTAAGACTCGCACCGACAGTGCTCATCGGCGGAGACTTAAACTCAAAGGACGTGACACAGAACTCCCGATCGACTAACAGAAATGGGAACACACTGTTCGCCCTCGCAGAAGATCTCCACTTTGATGTCCACGGACCTGAGGACCCAACACACATACAATTCTTTAGTCGTAACAATCCAGATGTGTTGGACATCGTACTTACCAAAGACGTTCCAACGGAAATAGAGCTCACCACCATCAACGACCTATCGTCCGACCACCTGCCAGTCCTCATCGCACTAAGAAGAATCCAACTCTCGGACCAGCAATGGACCACCAAAAAGATAGACTGGGAAGCCTACAGGTGGACACTCACTAACAGTGTCAGACCAACTCTGTCATTAAACTCGAAAGAAGAGATGTTCACAGCGGTAGACTATCTAACGGATAAAATCCAAACAGCCATACGGAAGGCGACTACCACACAACACGGAGCTGCTGCCCCTTCTCCAAGAACCCAAACACCAGAAGAATAGATACAGCCGCCGGTGGCAACAGTTCCGTAACCCAGAAGACAGGAGAGAGGCTAACAGATTACAGCGCGAACTAAGAGCCCGGCTACAAGAGTGGGGAAGGGAGCGGTGGGAAGACAAAATGGACCAGTTCCACCTTCAGCAAAAACAGGAGTGGGACCTGGTCAAAGCGATCCGCCGCCCAAAGGACCCGAAAAGAGCAATCGGGACAAACCGAGGCCTAATATATGAACCTCTCGAAACAGCGGAGAAATTTGCGGAAGCATTCGAACACGCTCCCACAATACAACCTCACTGAGGCAGAGACGCAGGAAGTAGCGGAAACAACCCGTATTGTGGAGGAGTTCCTAACCCGACCACCCGAATCTCACCCACTGCTCACCACACCCACAGAGGTGAAAAATATAATCTAGAGAAGAAAAGGAACATCAGCACCCGGAATGGACCACATCACTAACCGACATCTGAAGGAAATGCCTAGAAAACCGCTCGTGCTACTCACAAGAATCTTCTATATTTTTCTTAAGGATTCTTTTTCTGACCAAATTGCGCCAGCCTGTTCCACACACCCACGATCTCACAAAAAAGCATTTTTTCACTCTGCTGTTCATGGAGCAATCTCTAACCCTTTGTCCTCTGAAAATTTAAAAGCCGAATTGAATCTAATTAAAACCATTGCAGTTAATAATGGTTACAAACCAAATATAGTAGATGATGTCTTCAGACAGAAAACCAATAACAGAATTACCACCCTTGGGACCACTATTGACGAGCCTAGCAATTTGAAGAAATACTTCTCTTTACCGTATGTAGGGCCAATAACCTACAGATTGCAACGTCTCCTTAAAAATAAATATGGCTGCAACATAGTTTTCTCTACCAACAACTCTCTCAAAAATAATCTTATCCATAATTTAAAACCAAGATGGTCGTCTCTGCAAAACTCAGGCGTTTATAAAATCACCTGTGACACTTGCTCAGCTTATTATATAGGACAGACTGGGTGAGCTTTTTTGATTAGATATAAAGAGCATCTATTAGGGAAAAAAGGTACGAACGTACATAATTCGTCATTCGCTGACCACCTTCTTATCACAGGACACAAACCTAAAGATGTTCATGATATTAGTATCTTACATACGGAAAAGAAAGGCTTCAGACTTGATATTCTTGAACAGTTGGAAATTTTCAAACATTTTTCCCGTAATGACCATTTAATCCTCAATGAGCAATTACAATTACGTGATAAAAATTTCTTTGATGGCGTAAAGCCCTTCCTTAAAATCACTTAACGCGGAGTATTGCTATTATGCTTCCGTACTGTAGCCTTAAATATTGTTCTCTCTCTCCCTGTTTAACAGTATAATATTTTGTTCAACTTTCGATCCATTACATACTATCTGACAAAATGTAATAAGCACATTACGTGCACTCCTGTTCCAATGCTTCTGACAGCTGTTGTCACTGTAAATTACAAGCATTCAATACTAGATGGCACAATACAAGGTGCCGACTTGCTAACATCGACGGCGCGCGCGCCTGCCAGTCTGATGCTGCTTACAGTGCCGGCTGCACACACGACCCTTAGCGGCGTGTGTTAATCAAGTTGTGCATTCCCAGGAAAATTTTATAATGTACAAATATATTTTTATCTTTAACGTGAGCACTGTTGCTCTAAACCATTTCATAACCATTTACTCTATGTAAGTATGCTTTCTTCGTCTACTGTACCGTAGCAGTTAGCTATGATGTGATATTATTACATATGTTTAATTTAATAATTTTTATATTATTCCAAAACTCTGTTATAGTTAATGTAAATTTTTTTTACTTCTGATGAAGGCTGCCTTAGAGCAGTTGAAACCTAGGTAAAGTTGAAAATTTTTTACCTGTGCAACCGAAGAGCTGTATTTTCAAGTAATATAATAAACTTCAACAGTTGTCCGCTACTAAAGTTTGTCCCGAGACAGTGGAAAACCTCCCGGATAATCCCCATACAAAAACCAGGAAAGGATCCTTCAGGAGGCAACCAGCCACAGACCATAAGTCTGCTGAGCACCCCCAGCAAAATACCCGAAAGAGTAGCACTCAAACGTATTGAACAAGCCCTCATAACAGACGGAACAATTCGCGCAGAACAATTCGCATTCGAAAGGAAACTATCTGAAGAAATGCAGGTAGTCAGAGTGGTGGAGCATGTCGCAAGCAATTTCAACACGTCACGCCACACGGCCGCTGCGTTCTTAGATTGGGACAAGGCATACGATCGAGTGTGGCACGGGAAACTAATCCGCAAACTGGCCACACAAACATCAACTCCTGACTGCTACGTCCATCTCGTAAAGGATTATCTGACGGACCGGCAAATAACGGTAGTGGTGGAAGGAAAACTGTCGAGCACCAAGACACTCGCAGCCAGTATCCCCCAAGGATCGGTGTTGTCCCCCACCCTATTCAACGTATTCATCAACGATCTCCCGCTCGAAAACAATGTCCACCTGGCACAGTATGCGGACGACACAGCCCCGTTTACTAGTGCCCGACAACACTTCACCAATGTAAACCGCCTGCAACGACAGATGAACAAGATCGTAGCTGGGTGCCGAGAGAACGAAGTAGCGCCCAACGCAGAAAAGACCACCGTGGTCTATTTCTGCAAAAAGAGACCACGACTAGAAGAAATAGAAGTTCTGGGGCACAGAATCCCACAGGCTCCGGCAGTTAAGTACTTGGGGGTGGAACTGGACCCTGGCCTTTTCTTCCACCATCACATTCGACATAAAAAAAAGAAGTGCACACAAATGGTGAAAGCACTAATACCTTTCTTCATCGGCGAAGAGTTAAATCGAGAAACAAAAATCCGTTTATACAAAGCTACAGTCCTGCCAGCCCTTCTTTATGGTAGCACTGGATGGGGGATAGCCTACAAGACTCAATTAAAATCCCTGCAAGCAGTTCAGAACAAAATCCTATGATGGACCCTTGGCCCCGCCCCCCTCCCCCCTCACCAGGGAAAGCATTCGAGTGCTTCTCGCAGCCACCAACAATGGACACATTAAAAACTGCCATTAAGAATAAGGCCGAGAAACTATTCAACAAAATAGACAGCCTAAGGGACACCCTTCTGGAACTGCGAGATTTAGGAGTCGCCCAACCCTAACCTGGACACCGCTTCAAGGTCCCAATGTGCCTGAGAAACGAAATAGATTAGACACCCATTAAGAGATGTCCATCACCTAATATAGAAAAAGAAATTTAGTATTGTATAATGATTGGACACCAAAGAAGGTCGGCTAAGGGCCCCTGAGGCCCTAGAACACCAGTCCCTTCACATGTAAATAATTATTGTAAAACCCTTACTTACAAATGCACATGGCGAGTCGCACAAGCGACGGGCCAGCAGACACACACACACACACACATGAAAAAAAAAACTATAATACTATACATCACATTGGAGCAGTAACTGCTGCGCACAAGCAAACCCTTTTGTGACGTTCTGCACATTGACATCACGGAGGAACAGCTCTTGGGGCGCGCGAGGTGTATGTTTGAGCTTTGTGTTGTCGTGGTTTGCGCGTGTTGTGTTTCGTGCGTGTTGTCGTTTCCGTTTGGTTATCTTTGTGCAGCGAGTGTTTTTCCAAAGTATTTGAGTGTGTGGAAGCAATGTCAGGTTGTGTTGTTGTTGGCTGTGATTCTCACAATCGCAATACAAAAGGGACTGAAATAGTGTTGCATTGTTTCCCCAAGTGAAGAAAGTCTGCAAAAGGTTTGGCTTTCAAAATGCTTTAGGAAAGATCCTGTGAACGTAGGAAGCGCAAGAATATGCTCTCGCCATTTCAACGAAACGGGCTATATCCGGGACTTACGTTCAGAACTGTTAAATTTACCGCAGAAACTAATCCTTAAGAGTGAAGCGTATCCGTCTTGCAATTTGCCTTGTGGTAGTAGCGCCAGTGATAACACACCGATTGCAATAGAAGAAAGGAAAGAACGTTTTAACAAACGTGAAATTCGTAGAAGAAGCCTAGAGACTTTAAAGAAGCTCTCACCACTGAATAGGAATGTTGACAAGTGTACATTTACAGATGAAATTCTTTGTAGTGATCCACATAAAGTCACTTTACAGAATTCTGTAGCATCACTACAGAGGAGAAATGCTCACCTAAGGAACATGTGCATGAAATTGCAAGCACGTAATAAAGATTTTAGAGGTCAGCTGTCCTCAATGAAACGACATCTACACGAAGAAGAATTTAATAAAGAGGAACTTGTGTCTCGTGAAACTAATCTAATACCGGGCAAAATATTTTCACCCGTTAGAAGTTTGTTGCACGGGTCAAAAGGGGTTCGATGGGACAAAGAGGACATTTGTAAGCCTATTACTTTATGTGCTATTTCGCATAAGAGTTACAATTTCCTCAGAGAAAAACTCGGGTATCCTCTACCTGCAGTGTCAACCTTGCGTTCTCGGATAAACCGCAGTTTCAGTTGCCAACCAGGAATTTTGAAGGATGTTTTAGTGATGACGAAAATGCAGGCTGCAACACTGACTGACAGGGAACGTATTTGTGTTTTGTCATTTGATGAAATGAACATCGACAGTATAATCTGTTATGATCAGCAAGATTCTTGGACCTCACAGCAATGTCCTCGTTGTCATGGTCCGAGGCTTGTTTGCAATGTGGAAGCAGCCTATCTATTTCAATTTTGATGTTCAGATGACAGCAGCACTCTTGAATGAAGTAATTGTTTCCCTGGCCAGCATTTGCTACAATGTTGTGGCTGCAGTAGCAGATATGGGTGCAAAGAATAGTTCTGTCTGGAAGGAGCTGGCATTACTCACGAAAACACTTGTTTTCCACACCCGTGTGATTCTCTGAGACGTGTGTGGGTGTTTGCTGATGTTATTCATTTGCTCAAACTCTTAAAGAAACACTTGCTGGATCAAGGAACGATGTTGGAAAACAAGGCTGTGACAAAAAGTGTGTTCGAGAAACTGTTAGTCTTGGACAGTGGCGAGATGAAAATATGTCCTAAGTTATCTCAGCAACACATTACAGTGAAGGGCAGAGAGCGACAGCGAGTACGCTCAGCGACTATCAAATACAACTGCACAGGCGATTCGGTATTTGATGCCTGAAGGAAGACACGACAGTGATTTCATACAGACGGTGGATGAGATTTTCAATGTACTTAATTCAAGGACAAAAGGAAGTAATAAATCACTAGCCTGTGGATTGGGTGTCAATTTTCAAGCCCAAGAACAATGCCTACGTAAATTTTATAAGTGTTGTGAGAAGACGCGTGTTGGCACCTCAAAGCATCTCTTACCATTTCAGAAAGGATTTTTGAAAACTGTTCGGTCAGCATCTCATCAACAAAAACGAGGCAAAGTTTGCTATGCAGTCTTTCAGGGAGACTTTGGGAAAGTTTATGGACATTAAAGTGTTTGTAATAAGCATTAATACCTATGAGACATGATCTCATGAAAACATCATGTGCAAACGTAGAAACAGAAGCAACTAACCGAAAGTTTGGGAAAATATGGAAGCTTTTCAACAGTGTTACATACATTAATATAAACAACCGAAAAATGGAGGATTTCACTACCCATGAAATGCATAGAAACATGGAAGGCAAAGCAGCACTGTGTGATATAATTCTGAAACAAATTGAAATCAACCAGCCTTAGAGCAACCTCCAATTATAGCATCAGCAATGGAATCATCACTTTCAGTTGAAGAACCAAATGCTCCAATGATTCCAGACAAAGCTGAAGCAGTAAGAAGAGGATCTCCATCAAGTTTAATTGCAGTGCCCCAAGTTACAACTTAAAAAATCAGAGCGAAACGTCACATCACCACATATCAACTCGCCCCACATGCAACAGGAAAGTACCAAAGCATTTTTCATGGTAAGTGATTCCAGAGAAATATTAAATTCAATACGTGAAACATCGCTCTGGAAAGAAAACTATGACAGCAAAAGTGCAAAGAATGCTATGTCATGTGCAGCTGTTAAACACAAGGTAGGCCTAAGCAACCAAATAAAGAAGCCACCATCAAAATTTATGCTCCTTCACCAAAATGTGAAGTCCTCACTCCTTATCAAATAAAGTTAATGATATGGAAATATTTTTATCAGATGAATTAAAAGAGGCGTCAGTTATGTGTGCTAATGAACACTGGTTAACAGAATATATGTTATAACTTACAAGGATAGAAGTCTTTACCCTTTCATCATTTTTGGTACAAAAGCCTCAATGCATGGAAGACCGTGCGTATTGTGACAACGACTCTGTACTATTGTACATTTAAGTAATTCTTTTCCATCTGATTTTACGATAAACTTGTGTAATTGATGTTCTAATTTCATTTCTTTTTGTTTCATGTCATTATGTTAAGAAAACTGTAAATACGTTTCAATGTGAATATTAATGTTTATGTAAAATTTCAAGTAATATTGTAATAGAATTGAAATATAACAAATGTTGAAACTGTTGCAAGATGTTTAAAATTGTAACTGTGCGGCTGGTCCATACGTAGGCAATGTGTTAGGATATGTAGAATGCAAAACCTCGGGTGAATACCCGGTCTGTCAGGGAGCGGTAAAAGGTGGATGGCAGGCGAGGGCGGGAAAACGCGCGCGAGCACTGCACGGCACAACGGGCTCAGTAGTAGTTGGAGTTTGGCACTGGTTTGAGCAACATCATCTGGAGCGAGGAGGCTCTCCTGGAAGACACAGTTTCACTGAGCCTCGGGTATGCCGTTCCAATGCCCACACAGCAGCATGGCAAAATTCCATAGGCACTAAATGGAAAAGTATTGCGACGCTAAGAAGAATTAAAGTGCCGATACGTCAAGAGCCATAACTGTGGTTGTATGTGTGCTCTGTGCCTCGCCATTTTGCCACCTGCCAACCGCCGCATCGATACTAGCAGGTTGAAACTTTTAGTACCGTATTTGTATGGATCAGAGAATGAACTGTGTTTGTTTGGTGCAATAATAACCTAAATTTTACCAGAACTTTTCCATCATTTAGCTATCCTCACAATTAATCTAGACAGGGACCTTTCCAAACATTGTGCAATCAGAGTGTCCCGAAATGAAAATTAAAAATTGTGTTAATAATAATTATTTGCAGAACTAGCTATATTAGAATGGTGTTTAAAGAAATGTTTGTCCACGAACCTACTACGGTGTCGTAGCAGGCGGAGAGGTGACACTCCGACGTGGCGCGTCCCAGGTGGCGGATAGGGGGGTCCTCACTGGTTTACCGGCGGACTTGAGCGAAATAAAATAGCTCTCGCGGACCAAACACTAAACAACCTCTACGGCTAACAACTGTAGTTGTAACTCGGAGCTTGCTCCATACAAGGTTGACTACCTTTGAAAGTCAAACATGGAAGGAAATCTTTCAAGGAATAATCCACCGCTTGGCAATAACCAAGGAAGACTGCACTCGGATACGGTGGGCAGTCATCTGAAAGATAGCTTGGATGAGTCGGAGCATCTGAAAATACCTAAAACGGACAGACGACCAAAACTCAAGACAGGACAAATAAACTACATTGCGACACACAATATAAATTCACTCATACAACCAGGCAAACTCAAAATTCTGACGGATGAAATGGATCGCAAGGGGATTCTCATAACCGGACTTCAAGAAATGAGAAATACTGATCAGGAGCCGATAGAATCACAAGGATATAGGATTTATAAGGGAATACCAGGGAAAAGAGTCATGAAACAGTGTCCACAATTTGGAACAGGATTCGTGGTGAGTCTGAAAATAAGAGAGTCCATAATAGAATTTAAAGCACAATCTCCCAGGCTCTCAACATTAACTCTAAAAGCTGCAAATAAAATGTACAATAATAAATGCCCATGCCCCGACAAATGATAAAAATAATAAAAAAGAACACAGAGAAGAGGTAGAAAAATTTTGGGAGCTCTTAGATCAAACGACGAATAACATTAATAAAAATCACATCAAAATTTTAATTGGAGACTTCAATGCCCAGTTAGGAAGGGAAAAGAGATATAGAGACATAATAGGGAAATGGACAGCACAAAGAAGAACAAACAAAAATGGCATAAGACTAGTGGAATTTCGCAGAAACCATGACATGATCTCAAAGTCGACGTATTTTAAGAGAAGACCAAGTAAACTAAAAACTTGGAAACATCCAGACTGGAAAAAAGGAGAATGGCAACTGGACCATGTCTGCATGGATAAGAATTACCACAAGGAAATTTACAATGTGAAAGTACTGAGAGGGACAGATACCGGATCAGATCATTACATGATAAAAATTAAAATTAAATTAACCCCATTAGCAAAGAAAAAATCCCACCAGAAGAAGAAGAAAACCTATGACCCTCATAAACTGATACAAAATGAGGATTATGAAGCACAAACCAGGGATATAAAAATAACAGATGATCTGGAAGAAATAATTCCCAAATTGAAACAAATAGCTGAACAAGTTGCCCCTATAAATCCAAGGAAAAAACACCAGTGGTGGAACGATGAATGTGATGAAGCAGTGTTGGATCGACACCAAGCCTGGTTAAGGCATCAAAATGAAAAAACAGAAAAATCATATTTGGAACTCACAAAACAAAGGAAGACAACACAAAAAATAATAAGGAGAGTTAAACGTCAGTACCAAAAAGATATGCTTCTAATGATAGAAACAAATAGTGAAAAAACAAACTAAAGAGACTATTACAAAATATTTGGCAGACAATTACAAAGATATGATCCTCCAACATTAATGTTAAAAGATAAAGATAATAATCTAGCCCATAGCAATAGTAAAAATACAGAAATTCTAGCAGAAACATTTAACAAGTTACTAAATTGTGAAGATCCCCCAGAACTTCTTCAGATAAACACAGAAACCCCAATTAAAACACCAGCAGAAAATATAAATCCACCTACAATTAATGGGGTTTACAGAGCTTTGAAAGAACTACAAAGCAAGTGGAGAAGATCAAACGTTTGCTGGACTTTGGAAATATGCAGCAGAACCAGTAAAGATAGCATTACACCAATGCATAGTAAAAATCTGGAATGAAGAGAAATTACCAGAAAATTGGACTACTGCTATAATACATCCATTACATAAGAAAGGAGAAAAATCAAATCCAGACAACTATAGAGGAATTTCCCTTTTGGACTGCACGTATAAGATCATGTCAAGAATACTATACAACCGCTGTAAAGATCAACTAGAACTGGAACTGGGAGAATATCAAGGAGGATTTAGATCCTGGAGAAGCTGCCCAGACCAGATAATCACCTTGGAGTTAGTTATGGATGTCTACAAAAGAAGGCAAAAACAACTAGTCATAACCTTTGTAGATTTCAAAAAGGCGTATGATTGCATCCATAGATCTTTAATGATGAAAATATTACGGAATTTTGGACTTCATCCTAAATTAATAAAAATGATACAGTTAACCTTAACAAACACCAAATCCAAAGTAAAATTTAGAGGAGAAATATCTGAACCATTTACGATTAAAACAGGGTTGAGACAGGGAGATTGTTTATCACCATTGCTATTCAACTGTGCTCTTGAATATGTAATGAGAGAATAGTACAAGGAAAATCCTATGAATATTAAAATTGGAACTAAGAAAGATAAAATAAACCTAAATTGCTTGGGATTTGCTGATGACCTAGCATTACTAGCTAATAATATTCAGGAAGCCACAAAACAAATAACAAGCTTACAAAATATAGCACAAAAATTAGGACTCCAGATAACATTTGAAAAGACTGAAATAATGGTAACGGATCCAGTTGTAATAGATCACATCACAGTGAACAATAGGGAAATTAAAATAGTGAAACAATTTAAATACCTGGGTGAAATTATAACACATAAATTGGACGAGAAACCTGCATGGCGAGCAAGAACTAATAAAATGATAAAAGCTCAAAAACTAACATGGTCTACATACAATAAAAAATGTCTATCAATTAAAACAAAATTAAAACATTACAAGACGGTGGTTCAACCAGAGGTTACATACGGAAGTGAAACTCTTTTTAAAGTCACCCAGAAAAACAGAATTGACAAAATTTTAAAAGTAGATAGAAGAATTGCTAGAACATGCATAAATAAGAAATACCAAAAAGCTGGGCAATGGCGGATAGTTCCAAATGAAGTGGTATACAGAGAACTGGAGCCCATCACTGATACTATACGAAAGAAAAGGATCTCTTTTTGTGGTCACATTCTGAGGACACCAGAAACCAGATTATCAAGGAAAATTATTGAGAAACTCTGGAATTTGAAACAACAAGGAGGATGGCCTAAGGAAATAAGAGAGGATATGGAAGAACTGGAAATAACTCTGGATGATTTGCAGAACAAAACGCCAAATTTAAAGAAGTTGAGGGACACAGAAATAAGATTTAAACCAAAAATTGACAAACGACATACAATGAAAAGGGTATTTACAGATAAGGAACGACGAAAAGCATCGGAACGAATGAAGAGATACTGGGCCACTCGGAAGGGGAAAATACCAAAGAAGAGGACCAGAAATGATTGACTGAAGTGGTCCAATGAGGCCGTAAAAGCAGAAGAAGAAGAAGAAGAACCAGTAAATGAATAGTGAAGGTCTAAAGAACTCGAAATATAACTTTAGTATTGATATAGTAATGAAGTTTATTATTTCAAGACAGATTTAAAGGCATTTAAATGAGCAGTAAATAAGATGAAAAGAGTAGTAACTTATATACTGGAAATCTTGAATGAATAATAAATTCAGTAATCATTTTTTTTAAATACAGCGATCACAACAGTTTCAGGGATCGCCCTTCATTCATTTGAATTCTGAAGTGTTCTAAATTAGTTTGACCAGCAAAAGTTAAAGTCAATATAAAAGTCAAAATTTATCAGTGACTTATCTTTATCGAAACTGACACTTTGTGTGTGGGATGAAAGTACAATTTCTAGGGTAACCTATGCCCAATTTTAATCAGATTAATAGACAGTATAAAGTTTTGTAGTAAACATTATAGTGTAGTGTTATGTATTCATGATTTTCCATATCAGTACAGAACGTGAAACTATCAGATCAACAGATTTTCTGGTTCTAAAATTCTACTATATTAAGCAGTGTTATGTGTTGTTTTGCATGAATATATAACAACTTGTACAGGGAAGAAACTCAGTTAATGCTAATTTCGCTGGCAACCGTATTATTGTCACATTGGTAGCATCTTCTGGTTTGCTTTTGATCCATCCTGAAGTGTAATTGTATTTCGAACTTAATTGACGGATCATTGTAATTACAGAGTGGATGTAAGTCTGATTTGCCACCATTCAGGTACATGCGGTCGATATCTATGCGAAAATCCTTTCTCATAAGTTGAATCCTGCTCACTTACCACAGCACAGGCTTTAACGAGTACTGTGTCAGAGATTACAGTGTACGTTCGGGAAGACATCAAAAACTGTTGCTTAAAGATCATTAATCAACTAGGGAAAGAATGCTTTCCCCTTGTATCAACACGTGATAAATACAATTCCGGTAATCTCGAGGTTTTCCTGGAAGCATTGGATAGTGTATTGGGGAAGTTAAGCAAGGATGGCGATACAGTAAATATTATAATGTTAGGAGACTACACACTAAGCGACAGCCAAGAATGCAAAGGTTTACAAGACTGCATACGATACTATGATATTAAAGATCTACTTGGTCATGTGCCCATTACAATAACTGAGGCAAGCAGCAGTTCCATAGATCATGTAATGACCAATTATGAAAACATTGTGTCGGCACGGACTGTAAACGGGCACATAGCTGATCATCTAGGACAATTATTAGTGATTGGTTGTCTTAATAAACTTAAACAAAACAAAAAATATGAGAATAGAAGATTATTTTCTGAATACATCACCACCTTGCCAAAGAAAACTTTGGGTCAAGAATCTTGGGAATCAGTTTATAGAGAAAGGGCAGTTGACAGCAAATGAGAAGTATTTGTAAAAATTTTAACTAGACATATAGATATTACTATCCCAGCAAAGATGATCAATGTAAATAAAAATAAACCACCAGTAGTCAAACTTGTGAAACTGGATGAAAAAAACGAAAAGACTCAAAGAAGGAATGGAGTATATGTATAAGCTACACCGAGAAACCTGTCTTGATTTATACAGGGTGTTACAAAAAGGTATGGCCAAACTTTCAGGAAACATTCCTCACACACAAATAAAGAAAAGAAGTCATGTGGACATGTGCCCAGAAACGCTTAATTTCCATGTTAGAGCTCATTTTAGTTTCGTCAGTATGTAGTGTACTTCCTCGATTCACCGCCAGTTGGCCCAATTGAAGGAAGGTAATGTTGACTTCGGTGCTTGTGTCGACATGCGACTCATTGCTCTACAGTACTGGCATCAAACACATCAGTACGTAGCATCAACAGGTTAGTGTTCATCACGAACATGGTTTTGCAGTCAGTGCAATGTTTACAAATGCGGAGTTGGCAGATGCCCATTTGATATACGGATTAGCACGGGGCAATAGCCGTGGCGCAGTATGTTTGTATCGAGACAGATTTCCAGAACGAAGGTGTTCCCACAGGAAGACGTTCGAAGCAATCGATCGGCGTCTTAGGGAGCACGGAACAGTCCAGCCTACGACTCGAGACTGGGGAAGACCTAGAACGACGAGGACACCTGCAACGGACGAGGCAATTCTTCGTGCAGTTGACGATAACCCTAATGTCAGCGTCAGAGAAGTTGCTGCTGTACAAGGTAACGTTGATCACGTCACTGTACGGAGAGTGCTACGGGAGAACCAGTTGTTTCTGTACCGTGTACAGCATGTGCAGGCACTATCAGAAGCCGATTGGACTCCACGGGTACACTTCTGCGAATGGTTCATCCAACAATTTGTCAATCCTCATTTCAGTGCAAATGTTCTCTTTATGGATGAGGCTTCATTCCGACGTGTTTAAATTGTAAATTTTCACAATCAACACATGTGGGCTGACGAGAATCCGCACGCAATTGTGCAATCATGTCATCAACACAGATTTTCTGTGAACATTTGGGCAGGCACTGTTGGTGATGTCTCGATTGGGCCCGACGTTCTTCCACCTATGCTCAATGGACCACGTTATCGTGATTTCATACGGGATACTCTACCTGTGCTACTAGAACATGTGCCTTTACGAGTACGCACAGCATGTGGTTCATGCACAATGAAGCTCCTGCACATTTCAGTCGAAGTGTTCGTACGCTTCTCAACAACAGATACGGTGACCGACGGATTGGTAGAGGCGGACCAATTCTGTGGCCTCCACGCTCTCCTGACCTCAACCCTCTCGACTTTCATTTATGGGGGCATTTGAAAGCTCTCGTCTACGCAACCCCGGTACCAAATGTAGACACTCTTCGTGGTCGTATTGTGGACGGCTGTGATACAATATGCCATTCTCCAGGGCTGCATCAGCGCATCGGGGATTCCGTGCGAAGGAGGGTGGATGCACGTATCCTCGCTAACGGAGGACAATTTGAACATTTCCTGTAACAAAGTGTTTGAAGTCATGCTGGTACGTTCTGTTGCTGTGTGTTTCCATTCCACGATTAATATGATTTGAAGAGAAGTAATAAAATGAGCTCTAACATAGAAACTAAGTTTTTCCGGACACATGTCCACATAACATATTTTCTTTCTTTGTGTGTGAGGAATGTTTCCTGAAAGTCTGGTCGTACCTTTTTGTAACACCCTGTATAAAGAGGCTTACAAAAAATATAAATACGAGTATCGCAAGGAAGTAAGGAGAAGGAAAGTAGAACATATTAGCAAACAGACCAGAAATCCTGATTGTGTCTCGGAGTCGTGCTGGGCATTAGTTAACGATATGAGGAACACTGATTCAAAAACTAAAATTAATAATATAGAGTTAAGTATACATAATGATAATTTTTCTGATCCTTATATAGTTAGCGATATATTTAATGATTACTTTATAAATGCTATGGAAAATGATACTTGCATGAAACAGGAGAGGCAGTTTAAATATGATAAGGAAAAGGAACGGGACTCTTGTAAGCTACCTACAGTAACCATCCAAGGACGTAACACAGCTAATTGACAGTCTAAAAAATAAAAGATCAGCTGGATGGGATGAATTTTCTCCTTTTCTACTGAAAAAATGCAAGGGTGAGTTGGCCAGACCATTAGTTCATCTAATACACTGTGTACTGGAAGGAGGTGTGTTTCCGAAGAAACTGAAAGTTGCTATAATTAAACCTTTACAAAAAAATGGGAAAGAAAGCAACCACAGAATTACAGACCAGTTGCCTTAACCTCAGTGTTTGGTAAATTAATTGAAAAAATAATGCTAGAAATCTTAATCGAGCACTATAATAGGAGTAACTCAATAGGAGATTTCCAACATGGCTATATCTGCAGCAGTACAGTTTGTACACTGTCTGATGGAAAAAATAAATGAGGGTCACAAAACGGCAGGAGTGTTTTTAGATCCTTCCAAAGCGTTTGACAGAGTCCATATTGGCGCTCTTTTAAGTAAACTTGCTTATAATGGTGTCAGTGGGAAACTGTTGCTTTTAATAGAATCTTACCTTAAAGATAGACAGCAATGCACAGAAGTTGTGTATGATAATGGAGAGGTAATCGAAAAAAGAAGATCAAAGATAAGAAATACAATTTTGGTGTGCCACAAGGCACTAGCTTGGGCCCCTTCTTGTTTATTTGCTACGTGCTACGTGAATGATTTCCCAAAAGTATTAGACACCAGTAATTGTATTACTATGTATGCTGATGACACCTCTGGGGTTTGCTGGGCACAAAATAATGATGGCCTAAATTCAGTGGTACAGAATTTTGTTGAAAAAGCCCAAACACATTTTGAAAAAAAAAGGGGTCAATATTAACAAAACTAATTTAATTTATTTTAAGACAAGTGGCTCAAATAAAAATACTGTTGTCAATGGGGACATTCAGGAAAATACTGTAGTCAATGAGGACATTCAGGAAAATACCTGTTCAGAATGTAAAACTCTGGGGATATATATAGATGACAGACTTTCGTGGAATCAGCAAATAGATCATGTCTGTGATAAAATAACATCTAGTCTGTGTTTACTAAGGAGATTAGTTCAATATCTAGATATTGAAGCAATAAAAATAGTGTATCTATCTTATGAAATTGTATTGTGGGGTGGGCATAGCCAATACAATATAAGAAGGTTATTTGTACTGCAGAAAAGAGTAATAAGCACTATGGCAAAAGTAAGACCCAGAACTTCATGCAAAAACCTGTTTATTAATTTTAATATTATGACTATCTATGCAGTATATATGTTTCAATCAATACTATTAGTGAAAAAACACAAAGAAGTGACAAACAGGAATATGGAAATCCATGATTACGATACAAGACACAAATCAGACTTTCATATGGTGAGCAGTAGATTGAATACAACAAATACCCCATTCATTAAGGGGGCAATATTTTATAATTCTCTGCCAAACAACCTGAAACAGCTTTCTGGTGGAATTTTTAAAAATGAGTTTAAAAAATGGCTTATATTGAAGTGCCCATACAGTATGGTGCTGACATGATTTGACCTCAGAAATGCAATGTTAAATATACTTAAATGATCTTTTACTTAACAGCACATAATCTACATATTTGTGTATAAATAATCTAAATGTAATTACTGTAACATTTCCCAAGCATGTTAAATACATGTTTCGAGCTGTAAGATAAATAAATAAATAAATAAAAGACATGGATTACGGAAAGAGGGAAATTCATAAGGAAGCGAAAACCAACCATGATACTGAATTTATCAGGTACAAAATCAAATACAAAAAAATATTTGATCGGGCAGTTAAACAAGCAAAACAAATGGCGAACAGTAAATATACAGCTAATGCCTCAAATAAATCAAAAGCAGTATGGCGGGTTGTCAAGAAAGAAACAGGTACTGAAGAAACAAAACATTTTAATTCCAAACTAGAAATTGGTGGGAATACTGTTACTAACACTCGGCACATCTGTGAAGAATTTAATAAGTACTTCATAACCACAAATAAGACCTGATGCAGTACTTCAGGAATCAAGAGAGAGTAAATTTACTGCAGTATCATGTCAGGAAGTAGCTAACATCATACAATCCCTAAAAAATCTTAAATCTGTGGGCTGGGATGAAATTCCAACAAATATCATAAAGGCAGGAAGTGACAGCATTGCACCTCAACTCTGTAAAATAATAAACCAATTATTTGATGAGGGCTGCTTTCCACACAGACAAAAATATGCTGAAGTTTGTCCAATCTACCAACAGGGAAAACAAGATGATTTAGTAAATTTCCGCCCAGTATCTATACTCCCAGTTTTCTCCAAAATAGTTAACGAATAGTGTGTAATCAATTAGAAAAGTACCATAAAGAAGGTAATATTATTCTCAATAACCAATATGGTACAGGAAAGACAAAACACTTTACAAGCTGTAAATGAACTAATCTCTAAAGTAAGTAAATGCCTCGACAACAAACAAAGTGTATCTGGTATTTTTCTCAAAGGCATTTGACAGAGTAAATCATATGCTACTGCTCCAAAAATTGGTACCTATGGCTTCAATGGGAAATCTATAAGATGCTTTTCATCTTATCTCAAAAACAGACACCAAAGGGTGGCGATACATGAAATGGGAGAGAAAACTTGCTCTAGCTGGAAAGAAATACAAGCAGGAGTGCCCCAGGGCTCAATATTAGGACCACTTCTGTTCTTATATTACATAAATGACACGACTAGCAAAGTAAATACAGATACAATACTTTACGCAGATGACTCATCTGCTGCAAAAACACTGAAGAATTAGCATGGACCACGAAACAAAACTCTACAAGAACTTGAACAATGGATAAAAAGTAGTGCTATGAAATTAAATCTTGAAAAAACCCAAATCATACACTTCAGGACCAAACAAACTGATGTGTATATCACACATAGAATATTCGGGTAAAGAACTGACCACAGTTGATTCTGTAAAATTTCTTGGGATAACTTTAAATAAAAACTTGCAATGGACCAACCATGTGGACAGTTTACTGAAGAGACTAAATAGTTTAGTTTATGCAATAAGGGTACTACACAAGGTAACGGATTTAACAGCAAAGAAAATTGTATACTACGCTTATTTCATAACAGTTATAAGATATGGCATAGTTTTTGGGGTGCTGAAAAGACAAACCTCCTTCGAATCTTCAAATTACAAAAAATAAAAATAAAAATTTAAAAAATCAGAGCAATGACAGGAACTAATAGTAGACATTCATGCAAACCACTATTCGAAAGCCTGGACTTCATGACAATCCCTTCCATCTTCATATATGAAATACTTCTCTTTGAACAGAAAAACTCTGCATCTGTTTGAAGGAAATACATTCACACATGCCTATGAAACTAGATATACATTGAAAGACATGCTACCTTGTCACAGGCTCACATTATATGAAAATACTCCATATTACATGGCTCTGAAGATCAGAAATAAGATACGGTCAATATTTGGGGAAGCCACATTGGAGACCATTGGCACATACCTAAAAAGCAAATGTTATAGTTTAGAAGAATTTATAAATAGGAATAGGGAGTAAGGATTCAAGTACAAATGGTATACTTTCGAAGCCATATAGATACTAAGTATATACCTTCACTGTATATTCATATTTATATACAGAATCATAGTCTGAAAGGCGGTTTGTATTCCGCTCAGTACATCCACACTTCATATAGGTGTATGAAGTCTATGGTAGTGATTCGATGAGTGACGAAAAGATTTAAAATATAATGTTGTAGTTTTATTATAATAAGCAATGTATGTATTATGTATTTCCTGTAGTATATGAAATACGTAACAACTTAGGTTAAAGACTGACGAGTCGCCAATGTTCTCATTCGAATGATTGTATAAAAACATGTTATGTGACAATAAAGTATCTTATCTTAAAGAGCACAATTGTGACATTTCTGCTACAGAATCGACTAAGTTAAGTATAACGGTTATTTGTATATACAGAAGCCCAAATGGAGACATAACTACTTTCCTTAAAATTCTTGAGAGGGCATTTAACAGTGTGGTGACTTTAACACAGATTTCAACAAGCACTCAAAACACAGATAAAATCTTGAGGCCCTATTAAAGTTTTACACACACAACCATTAAACCCCCTACCAGTCACCAAATCATCTAGCAATACAACTGATCAGATACTAATAATACAGGTAAATATTTTTACAAAACTGGAAATATGAATACAGGTTTCAGTGATCATTATGCACAAGTTACTGAATTCGCAATAGAGACAACTGGCAATAGTGAACCACAAACAACAAGAAAGGGTAGAGATTTTAGCAAGCAAACACAGAACATTTCAGACACCTATTGGGATAAAACTGTGATGGCACATGTAAAAAATTTGACTTGTTTATGGGAATATTTTCACATTATTTCAATATTTCTTTTCCAATTAAAAACCAAAAGTTCAAAACTAGCAAAATAAATTGTTCTTGGCTGACAACAGGCATTAAAATCTCTTGTGCTGAAAAGAAGAGACTTTATCAAATTCCAAAAACACGAAATGTTACTGAAGAATTTCTGGTGTATTTCAAGAATTGTAAAACAGTGCTTCACAAAGTCATATAAGAAGCTAAGAATATGGCAAATGTTCACCACATAATAATGGCCAGGAACAAAATGAAAGCCATGTGGAAAATAGTAAAACAGCAAGTAGGAAATGAGTCCCCAAAATGTAAACCTTGAGATAGACCAAGAAGGCAAACAAATTAGAAGTGCAGAATTACCCAGTGCCTTTAATACATATTTTTCAAATATTAGTGAACAATTACTCTGTGGTATAAAATCTAACAGAAATACTACCCAATCACCAGACAAATCTAAATATAAACCCTAACTCTCTATTGCTGCCCCTAACTAACCCCAAAGAAATTGTACTATCAGTAAGTTATGAGCAAAATTTTCTACAGGCATGGATGAGATTTCGGATTATGTCTTTAAAAATGCAGGTGACTTCACTGCAGTACTATCAGCCTATCTTTTCAACAGCTCATTCACAACAGGAATCTTTCCCTCCTGCTTACAGATTGCGAAACTCAAGCCACTGTTCAAAACGGATGGGAAAGAAGACATAGCCAATTATTACAGAGCTAATGCTTCGCCATCTGTATTTTCGAAAATACTAGAAAAAGTTTTTCATAAGAGGTTGTTAGATTTTCTAGAAAAGTACATGTTTTCCACAGTCCAACATGGTTTCTGGAACAGCCAATCAACAGACAGTCAACTTGACAGTAAGGACCATTTACTATGCTAATATACATTCTGTTCTGAAGTATGGGATCACTTTCCGGGATAACTTGCCATCCTGCCTAAAACGCTTCGGGATGCAAAAAAGGATAGTGAGAATCATGGCTCTAATAAAAAAAGAACAAACCCTCCAGATCAATATTTGAAAGGATGGGGATTCTTCTCTTCTACATATTTACACTTTTGAAATTGCAATATTTATTAAGAAATATCCAATAGCACTTCCGAGTGTCCTCTTCAAAATTGAAAATCTTAACACATAACACAAGACAGAAAACTGACTTTTACATGTTGCAAATAAAAACCAGTTTGTGCCAAAAAGAACATTACACTGTGGTAAAAGTATTTACAATAAGTTGCCAAAAGAAATTAAAGTAATGAATGACATAAAAAAAATTTAATGGGGAATTAAAGGAATATCTATTAATACATTGCTCCTATAGTCTGGATGAGTTCCTACAAAATCTTTGAGTGCCTAAGAAAGTTAATGTTATGTGTAGAAGCCACATTATTCATCACTTACAAAAATATTATGTAAATGTGACTACTTGTAGCACACAAGGCCTTAATCATTAATATTTGTTTATCCACATTTTCAATTGTAATATTCTAGCCAGAGCTGTTTAATTATAAGTCAAAGATGGAAAAATGTATTCAATATTGCAAACATGTAGATATATCTCCCTTGACCTGTCCAATATCTGACGTCCTGTACTGTACATTTAAGATTTATTGGATAAAATAAATACAATACACCTTCTGCATATGATCATCAGTAAAATGACTTAGTAAGAAAACTGTTACTGACTCCAATCCAGCACTAAACTGTTGCAGGAGCTTACGGGCAAACGGAAATGAGAACGGTACTATTACGGCGATTACAAGACTGGGAATGTGCAGTGGATATAATATTTCTTTGTACCACGAATGAAGAATTTCCGTGGTGTCAAAGGTATGTCTCCTGTTACTGCAAACATACTTCATAGTTTCTACTGTTCCTGCAGAACGGCAACTGCAGCATCAATGGGGAACTTTGTTACCAAAATTTTTGTTGTCGTCGCTTGCTTTGTAGGTTTTAACACTCTGCTTTCTGTTTTTATATGTTTTTGTGTTGATTTTGTGTTCAAGATGTGCAGAGAAGAAACACTGAGTGAATGATTTACTAAGCCTTCAAAGAATCTGTAGATAATGCAAAGGAAGTACCTGATAATGATTCTCATTACATAATGTCTGAAAACAGTGGTACGATTATATTTGACTGCAGTTAAGTGGCTGCACATGCTTACTGTATTATTTTTGTGGATTGTGATGTTACAAATGATTCTCCTGTACGTCGGGAAATGAATCTGAGCATGCTTCATCTTCTACACTCATTCAAAGTAAAAAATGTGTAAAGGTGACTCCGATGGTGACTGGGTAGACGCAGACAAAATTCCTGACCTAGATGTGTACCCAGGCTTCTGGGGCCTGAAACAGAATGCAGTGTTTGATAAATCAAGTGATCTGCTAGATTTATTCTTTCATTTCTGTGACAGTGCCTTAATAACAGCGACAAAGGAACACAAAGAATGCTACAAAAGGCAAGAAATTGCAGTGCTGCCTAATTTTAGGTTCAATCAATGGTAGACAGTAACAACAGCAGAACTAACAGAACACTACAGCTAACAAACTTTTATTTGTCTCACCGCAGACTTCTAGTACTCAGCCACACACAATTGATATCGTCAAAGTCTACGGGCCTGAAGATGACGTTGACTCAAGTCCAAACTAGTAACCAAATAAATATGATATCTTAAGTACAGCTGGAGGAGTTTCATTTTCAATAAAAAGAAAATTATACCAGTTGATGCCCCACGATCATCCAATTTAAAAACGGATGTACGAAGAACAAACTTGGAAGACAACTGTTAACACTGATAAATATAGCCATACCAATGAAGGTCATTCTCATCTAATAGAATGGAATGGACTGCCACAACACTGCACAATTATTTCGAATGGTGGCATTTACATACGCCATCACCGTCAATGGAATGAAACAGGACAGGACACCAAAGTCGGTGTTTCTTGGGAGGTGGGATGGGGTGCAGATTCATCATCTGCTATCATCTAAAATTACCCTATTTTCACTGCTGTCACATATGTAATAGTAGTGCATTTCGTGCTTTTGTGTCATTTTAGCCTTTACGTTACAATTTGTTTATGTGATAACGCAAATATTTCATGATAACTTGGTTATTTGTTTCTGCTGAGTGTTCTTTGCCAAGAAAGGCCAGTTATCTGAAAGTGAAAAACGATTTAGGTTTCAAAATACTTTGAGAGAGAAAAAAAAGCCTACAATGTATGTAAATAAGAACAAACTGATAACACCATTTCTGTTACACAGTCTTTCTTAGCAGTGAACATGTCAGCTTTATTGAATGAAAAAGAGAGAATTTTTTGTGCTGTCTGGCATAAAAAATAAAAATACCCACAACAAATAAGGTAAACAGGCTCTAGTCTTGCTTTATAAATATTGTCTGATGTGTTTGTATGTATATATTTTCAATAGCAAATAAATGTCAATGTCTTTAATGACTGGCCAATAGTTTTCCTGCTGTTCCACTTAACAGCAATTTACCAAACAATCTTTATCAAGGGCATCCATTATGAAGTGTGTTTCATTCATTAATAAACTTCATCATTGTATTTCCTTAATTCTGATACCTTGTCCTGATGTTTGGCATCACATACAGTATCTCGTAATCTCACTTTCACCATCAGGTATCGGGTGAACGAAAGTGCTGTTCAACTGATGTTCCACTTACTGTAACCACACTGACATTTGACGGTGACTGCCTGCCACTCCGTTCTGTTGACGCCTTCTGTGAATCTTACTTTAATCTGGAATTTCTGTCAAACTGTAAATGTGGGCCAGAAGTGTAGGAACTCAGGAATTAGACATACAGGCCATCTACCATTTATTTGAAGTGAATATTTGATAAACAAAGCATGCTAAAAAGCACAGCTTACATTCTCTATAAAGGCATGAAAAAACAGAATCAACAAAATGTGTGGAGCAAAATATCAACTATACTGCGAAAGTTAGACAGTCACATAAACATCAATATGTGCTACTGACAATATAAATGAAATTACTGATGATGGCAAAACTTTGACATATTTTTGAGTGAGCTAAATGAGGTGAATTTGTGTTTGTCCAAAACAGGACCATATTTCAATAAAACATGGGACAAAAAGGAAGCTTCAATTACAAGATGAATATTTGAGACCATTAAAAAGTAACAGCACCCACTCAACTTTTGCAGACTGTTTATCTCACAGAATCACCAGCCAAGGAAAGAATCAGGTCTAGATGGAGAGTTCCCAGAATTTATCATCCACTTTGGCAAAAATGGAAGGGCATGCCTACAAAGATTCTTTACAGACTGCACGTGCTTTTCCTTATGTAACCATACAATTGCCCCCACACTGTACGGCAACATGCAATGGAGGTGCACAGTGTTTTGTATACACTCTTACAGCTTAAATTTAAATTTTGGCGAAAGGTGGACAATGACCTTTATTTGTCGGCCTATTTTTCTTTGTATATTGGGTTGGAGATGTCAGCTTGTCTCGCTTACACTGTATCTTACAGGAAATACACAACTTACATACAGAATGATAATTCATTAAGTATTTACACGAGAGCGCTGCAAGAGCAGCCACTTTGTCCTTTTGGCAACATTGCCAGTCTCTACGCATACGCACAAAATGTATTTGTTGGCTGTGCAAGAGCTGTTAATGCTCCACGTATTATTGTGTACAGTCGTTCGCGCTTCCACTCGCGCTTTTAGTGTCATTTTCACACTGAGTGCCGTACTATCCGTCGAATAATTTGCTGTGGCATTGTTTTCCATTGAGAGTGTTGTGCATGTGCGTTTACTCTTCAAGAACTGATGCTGTGGCAGATAATTCACCTTTGACACTGCCTGGGAAGAAATCTTCTTCATTGTATCCATATTTTCAGTGGAGCGAATACTGCACATCAATACCCGACATCGAGGTAAGTGATGCTTGCACAATTGTAGTTTATCAGACGTTGTGTAGTATAACATTGATCTAACACAGACAGATTCAAACCGTAATGAAGCACTGACAGTTTTCGATTATGATTTCAATTATTTTCCTATTGTGAAGCTCAATTCTTTGTTTTAGTTTGAGAAATATTTTTGAGTGTCTCTTCAAGTGTTTATTTCTTTTGTAGTGTTAATTAATGACCCTAGGGGGAGCCTGTAACCCCTTAGAGGGTACGTCCCCAGGTGGGGGATAGGGGAATGCCTCCCAGATATGGGTGGTAGGAGGGAAATCAAACACCTCCCACGGACCAACAGGAAAACTGCCATCCTGCAGTCAGGTGTTGGCTCATCGAGGACTAGGCCCACAGCTTAAAACTGTGGATCGGGTCAGACCCTCGTGACAGACCGGCCGATACACTTCCGTCATATCATCATCGCTCACTGTCGAAAAAGGAATGGAAAAGGCTAGGGTGTCCCCTGCAGATGACGTGCGTCATCCGGGCCCGAATGGCATGCGAAATGAGTGAGGGTTACAGACTTTTTCAGACTGAGGTTAGCTAAGCAAGTGAGCTCTAGTAACAAAATTTGCCACTCTATGACAGGAAGAGCATGCAAAGTAGTGGCAGCATTAAAAAATGTGCAAAATTGGCATCTGCACAGTGCAGGAGACCAGGTAGAATGGAGCAAAATCACGATACATTGGTGATGGATATAAAATCATTTATAATAGCAGCCCAAAATCAGTCAAAGGAGCTGGGATAATTGTTAGCTTGAAATTTTGGGACTATGTAGCAAAAGTAGAGCAATTCGACGACTGTTTGATGAAGTTTTTTTGCCTACGGACAAGAGGAACATCCATATATTCTCATGTTACACTCCACAAATAGGCTGCACGCAAGAGACAAAAGATGACTTCCGGATGTTGCTTGATGATAAGATCTTAGAAGTGCCATCTGAAGATACTTTCAACATATCTGGTGATTTCAATAGTCACGTTGGTTCAAATTCAGATGGATACAGATGCCACAGTAGTAATGCGGCTGGACATAGAAATGTATATGGGGAGAGAATACTGTACTTTGCAGAAACACACAAACTAGTCAGCACAAACACTTACTTCAAGAAGAGGATGTTCCACCTTTGGACTTACTACAGTGGTAACAACAGGAGCCACATAGGTTTCATTCTTGTACAGTGACGAGACCTAACTACATTTTGGATGCAAAAGCAATTCCATACCAAACAGTTGCTACATGACACCGTCTGCTAGTTGTTAAATTACACATCAAACCTCCAAATCAAAGGAAGAGAGAATGCAAAGACCCAGCACATACTAAATGGTGGCGACTCAAAGAAGCAGAAAGAGACATTATTTCACCCATCACTCTTCCCCCTACTACTGACGTACAGAAACACGGGCTGTCAAAAAAAACCGCGTCATAACAGCAGCCCAGGAAAAATTCGGCACCACAAAACTAGGCAGACGTAAAATTGATCGCCAAACATCGCTCTGGACTGAGGAGGTGAATAAAGCTAGCTGTGCATTTTAGCACTTTGAAGGGCAGGCAAAACTGTAACTAACCACATACGTAGACTGTTTCAATGGGCAGTGGTCACTGTGGTTAACCACATAATATTTTCCCCTTTACTGCTCAGGGGCCAGTAGTGTCTCTGCCAACCATCTAATTGTTGCCTAAAATGCCACTAGGTGGCAGTGCAGGTCTTCTGCGCGAATTTTTGCCGCGTATTCAGAACAATAGTTCATGCTTCTTCATTGTTAGCACTGCTCTTGGAAGCGGCGTGCAGTATTCTCTGTAGCTCTTCTTTATACGACTATTTTTGGTAAGTAATTGCTATATTTATGTGTTGGACACATATAAATCTATGTGTAATGTAACCTTAAATTGAAATAGAATTTTCCGTGTTTCACAGACAAATTTCTGTGTGGTTAGCGCTGCTAACCACTGCCCTTTTGCTCCATCCACTACATTTTCTTCGTCTCCATCGAATATGTCTAGCCAAAAAGGAATAACTGAGGACAAATGTTACCGAATTTTATTTGAAGAAATATCTTCTAGTGACAGCAGTGTTGACAGTAATGGCAGTGATGGAAATGACCCCAAATTCACGACAAGCTGTGCAAGTTCTAGTCTTATGGTTCTAAATTTAACCAGTTTTCTTCATGGAAAGAATCATATTTTCATGGACAATTATTTTACATCATATGATCTGTTCAAGGACCTAAAATACAATGGTGAGTACACTTGTGGAACAACAAATCCAAGAAGGAAAAACATGCCAAAACTCAAGGAGGAAAAGGAACTGGAAAGAGGGGAATTCGATTACAAAATAAGCAATGATGGCATAATAATCTATAGATGGAAAGATAACAGGGCAGTCAACTTGATTTCAACATGTCATTCACCATCAGATGTGTCCACAGTAACTCGAATAATGAAAGATGGAACAATAACCAATATCACTTGTCCAATTGTATTGTAAGGCTACAATTCCAGTACGAACTATGTGGATAATTTTGATCGACTAAAATCAGACTATGCTATTGACAAAAAAAGCAAGAAATGGTGGATGAGATTGTTTCTTCACTTTTTAGACTGCAGTGTGACGAACACATTCATTATGCACAAAGAAATCGAAATGGATCAGTTATCCAATAAAGACTTCCATCAAGAGTTGTACAAAATCTTGTTGGCTCCAAAACTACACTCCTGGAAATTGAAATAAGAACACCGTGAATTCATTGTCCCAGGAAGGGGAAACTTTATTGACACATTCCTGGGGTCAGATACATCACATGATCACACTGACAGACCCACAGGCACATAGACGCAGGCAACAGAGCATGCACAATGTCGGCACTAGTACAGTGTATATCCACCTTTCGCAGCAATGCAGGCTGCTATTCTCCCATGGAGACGATCGTAAAGATGCTGGATGTAGTCCTGTGGAACGGCTTGCCATGCCATTTCCACCTGGCGCCTCAGTTGGACCAGCGTTCGTGCTGGATGTGCAGACCGCGTGAGACGACGCTTCATCCAGTCCCAAACATGCTCAATGGGGGACAGATCCGGAGATCTTGCTGGCCAGGGTAGTTGACTTACACCTTCTAGAGCACGTTGGGTGGCACGGGATACATCCGGACGTGCATTGTCCTGTTGGAACAGCAAGTTCCCTTGCCGGTCTAGGAATCGTAGAACGATGGGTTCGATGACTGTTTGGATGTACCGTGCACTATTCAGCGTCCCCTCGACGATCACCAGTGGTGTACGGCCAGTGTAGGAGATCGCTCCTCACACCATGATGCCGGGTGTTGGCCCTGTGTGCCTCGGTCGTATGCAGTCCTGATTGTGGCGCTCACCTGCACGGCGCCAAACACGCATACGACCATCATTGGCACCAAGGCAGAAGCGACTCTCATCGCTGAAGACGACACGTCTCCATTCGTCCCTCCATTCACGCCTGTCGCGACACCACTGGAGGCGGGCTGCACGATGTTGGGGCGTGAGCGGAAGACGGCCTAACGGTGTGCGGGACCGTAGCCCAGCTTCATGGAGACGGTTGCGAATGGTCCTCGCCGATACCCCAGGAGCAACAGTGTCCCTAATTTGCTGGGAAGTGGCGGTGCAGTCCCCTACGGCACTGCGTAGGTTCCTACGGTCTTGGCATGCATCCGTGCGTCGCTGCGGTCCGGTCCCTGGTCGACGGGCATGTGCACCTTCCGCCGACCACTGGCGACAACATCGATGTACTGTGGAGACCTCACGCCCCACGTGTTGAGCAATTTGGCGGTACGTCCACCCGGCCTCCCGCATGCCCACTATACGCCCTCGCTCAAAGTCCGTCAACTGCCCATACGGTTCACGTCCACGCTGTCGTGGCATGCTACCAGTGTTAAAGACTGCGATGGAGCTCCGTATGCCACGGCAAACTGGCTGACACTGACGGCGGCGGTGCACAAATGCTGCGCAGCTAGCGCCATTCGACGGCCAACACCGCGGTTCCTGGTGTGTCCGCTGTGCCGTGCGTGTGATCATTGCTTGTACAGCCCTCTCGCAGTGTCCGGAGCAAGTATGGTGGGTCTGACACACCGGTGTCAATGTGTTCTTTTTTCCATTTCCAGGAGTGTAGTTTCAGTGGCAGCTAATTTTGCTTCTGTATCCCAAAGTAGTTTAGCAACCCAGATCAAATAACACAAACCCTACGTAGATGAAAGTACTCGCCACGAAAGCAGTAAACAACAAGCAATTCACTTATCATGTAGAAGATGCGCAGTTTGCAGTTCAAAGAAAAATCCAGTGCGAACAGTGTGGATGTATTCAGTGTGCAAAGTACCTTTGTATCTGAGAACAGGCAAGAACTGTTTCAAGAGATACTAAGAAAATTAAAATTAGTTATTTCAAAGTTCAACCACCAAATATCGAATTTGTATACTGTAATGGGGTGGTAGTTACCTGTAGTGACCACATTTAATGTTAATATTTTGTTGTTGTTAAAGTGAATTTTTACAAACTCAATATATAAAATATGTCAAGACAATAAAACAAATGTGTTACAAGTAAAGAAATTTGAAATTTGCAAATAATTTTTCTTGGCCCACTAGGGTAAATTTTAGTGGTGTTTAGCTGCCCCTCAAAGAGTTAAAAAGCAGCTATACCAACAGTTCCTTGCCTCTAAGACAGATGAAAACTGGAAGGATTACCATGAAGCTAGGAATGCAGCAAAGAGGGCAGTTGCAGCAGCCAAATCAGCCCACTTCAGCGAAGTCTGGAATAAACTAGGAACGCCTACTGGAGAATGAGAAATTTATCAACTGGCAAAGCAGTGCAATAAACAAACTGCAGACATTGAAAAATGTCAATGATGAAGAAGACAAACTTATCGCTGACAGAAAGAAAGTAGCAGAGTGATGGAGCAAATACTTTGAGGAAGTTTGCAATGAGGAGTTCCCACATGCTCCGATTCCAGTGTTAACTCCATTACAGGGTCCCATTGCACCAGTCACCAAGCATGAGGTTGTCGGAGTATTACACAAAATGAAAAATGGAAAGGTGGAGATCAAAACACTGGGGTTCAGCTGAATGGTTGACAGATTACCTTAATAAGATCATCGAGGAGGGAAAGATTCCAGCTGACTGGACATGTAGTGCAACAGTTCCAATTTGGAAGCAGAAGAGAAGTCCAGCCAAACGTAACAACTGCCACCCAATACGCCTTCTGCCACACACCGCAAAAGTATTCGAGCACGTCATCGATAAAAGGATCCGACAAATTATCAGTCACTCCATCAAACAATGTGGATTCGTGAAGGGCTATGGGGTGACAGATGCTACCCGTGCAGCTCGCCTGCTTATCGAAAAGGACCTCGAGAAGTCGAAACGTCTACACTTTGCCTTTCTCGACCTCGAAAAGGCCTTTGACCGAGTGGCACACGAGTTAATTTGGCTCGCCCTGCGAGAGTGTGGAGTACCTGAAGAGCTCGTTAGGTGGGTCAGACTGCTCTACCAGAACCCGACGATCCGGATACAGTCAGTTGCCGGACTGTCTGAGACTTCCCTATTTCCTTGAGAGCTGATCGTGGATGTGCTCTCTCACCGCTCCTATTACCACTGTCACAGATACCGTCACAAGAAACCTGCAGAAAACCTCACCCTGGACGTTACTGTATGCTGATGTGCTACTGGCCAGTGAAGATAAGAATGATCTACAACTTCAATTACAAGCCTGGAACGACCGCCTCGCTCATGTAGGACTACAGCTCAATGTGTTGAACACATATTACCTTTCCTCAGATTTAAATGGCTCTGTAACCATCAGAATCAATGTTTTGAAAAATCGGAGAAAGTGCAGTGTCAAACGACCATAGGTCATGAAATCAGCCTGAGAAAGCACCACAATATCAAAACTGTAAGTTACCACACAGAAAATGTGATATATACTCATTTCCGTTTGTAATTGCATAATAAAAATAAAAATTACATTTTGCTGTTTGCAGATGAGAAATTGTAGATTGTGCAGCAGAACAGCTAATAAAATAAATGTCCAATAGCATCATGTAAGGTATGTAAGTCATTGCATACATCCACTCTTTTTACTAATTAACCTATAAATAGAACTTTGACATAATGTTACAAACAACACACAGTGCATCAAGTCGTTACTACATATCTCAACTGTGAACTATGAACAACTAATGTATAATATTTTACAACAATTACACAGCTCTACAAAATAAAATTTTTTTTTTCGTTTCCAGGGAAGTTTGAACGAAAATGGGATATTGTTATGATACTCATTCCGAGTATATTTGTACTTTTTCCAAATTGGCTCTGGTTTTTGAGATATAGGTTATTTGTGGAAATGAGAGTTTCATGTGGATAATATTGACTGCAGGGTCCATATATGGTGTAATGTATTTGCTACCTGTTTTTTAATTAGTGATATTGTACTATCTTTATTAAACAATTGTGCTCAGGGAGTGCATCTGTGTGGTTGAGGATTACATCATGCAAACATCACACTGTCAGCATGTGTTCAGTCCTGTTGTGCGGTGCGTGTGTTGAAGATATTGAGAGCTGTGCAGATTTGAATTCGGCGGTACTCGACATTCATTTGTTGGCCGAGGTAATCCCCGCAACAGCCGATAGGTAGCGTTCAGTGTAAACAAGAAAAATGGCGATGGTCGAAAGTCACACACATGTGCAGTGCAGCTTCAAGGAGATAGAAACTTTTCATCATGACGTAGCAAATAAGAGGTGAGTATTCATTTCACACAAAACAATTAATGATGTTTGTTGGATGTGATTGACATGCAAATACAAGAAAGTTCTGCATAATATGTAGTACTTGTGCAATTTTGTTTTAGGAAAACATGAGTTCTTCACGCCGTCTTTGCGTGAACCATCCAGATGAGATCTGCTACATTTGTGGTGAATACGTTCTTAAAAAGAACAGGAAGAATATCACTCCTTTTGTGAAGGAAGCGTATCTGGCATATTTCGGAATTAAACTTGGAGATCAAGACAAGGCGTGGGCACCCCATAAAGTTTGTAAATGCTGTGTGGAGTGCTTACGGCAGTGGACAAAACGAAAAAGGAAAAGCTTAAACTTCGGAGTGCCTATGGTATGGCGAGAGCAGAAGAACCATACAGATGATTGCTATTTTTGCATTGTTAATGTGAAAGGTTTTAATAGGTTCAAAAAACGAAAGTGGGAATATCCCGATTTGGAGTCAGCAAGAAGACCGGTGGTGCACAGCAACGATGTTCCTGTACCAACCTTCACAACATTACCCACGCTAACATCATCAGATGACGATGTGCACGGCGAGGAATGTACAAGTAGTGGTTCGGAATACGAAGGACATGAGACACAACCCCAGCAGTTCAACCAGAAGGAGCTCAGTGACATGATATGAGAACTCAATCTTTCAAAGCAAGCATCAGAACTCTTAGCATCCAGGCTTAAGGAAAAGAACTGTCTTCATCCAAGTGTTAAAATAACAGCTTACCGGACGAGAGAAGAAAACCTTCTTCCATACTTCAACCAAGAAGAGGTTATAGTGTATTGCAGCAATATACCTGGACTTTTACTTGAATTGGGGCTGCCGGAATATAGACCAGAGGACTGGCGTCTCTTCATAGACAGTTCCACTAGAAGTTTAAAATGTGTTCTCCTACACAATGGCAATCGTTATGCATCTATTCCAATTGCCCACTCAACAAAACTTTGTGAAGCATATGCTAACATCAAGATGGTTCTGCAGAAAATTCAGTATATGCAGCACCAGTGGTTGATTTGTGTTGATTTGAAAATGGTGAACTTCTTGCTTGGACAACAAAGTGGATACACAAAGCACCCATGTTTTATCTGCATGTGGGATAGTAGGGCAACGAACATTGGAAGCAGAAAACATGGCCTCCAAGGGAACATATGGCTGTTGGTGAAGCAAACATCATTAATGAACCTCTGGTTAGTAGGGACAAGATTGTTCTTCCACCATTACATATTAAGTTAGGACTAATGAAGCAATTCCTCAAAGCTTTAGACAGAAATGGTAATTGCTTCACATACATCTGCAATACGTTCCCTGGACTCAGTAGTGAAGAACTTAAGGCAGGAATATTTGATGGTCCTCAAATTTGCAGGCTCATCAACGATACCAATTTTACAAGCATCATGACTGTCACTGAAGCATCGGCCTGGAACAGTTTTGTCGCTGTTGTAAAATGTTTTTTGGGCAATCATAAAGCTCCCAATTACGAGGAACTGGTCAAAAACATGCTCACTAACTTTCAAAACTTAGGAGCTAACATGAGCATAAAATTGCACTTCCTTCACAGCCACTTGGATCGATTTCCTCGTAATCTAGGTGATTTCAGTGAGGAACAAGGAGAGCGGTTCCATCAAGATATGAAAGGAATAGAGGAAAGATATAAAGGAAGATGGGACAGGCATATGATGGCAGATTATTGCTGGAATCTGCAACGTGACTGTTCTGAAGAGACCTATAAAAGGAAAGCGTGCAGGAAGCGGTTCGTCATGGACGGAAAATGATATACTTATAGAGAAACTTTTCAATTATGTTTTATACGTGGACAAATGCCTATCAGGTTTTCATAGAAGCTATTTATAAAGATTATTTTCTTTTTTCATTGTAGTTTGTAGCGCTCGAGTTCAGTATTAGCAATTTTTTCTAATTTTTTGAATAAATCATGCATTATCTCAAAAACTAGAGCCAAACTGCATAAATGGTTGCTATATTCGTCCTCAGCACCACTAACCCATCCTAAAGCCACTCAAATATCCTTGGCAAGAAAATGAGTGTTGACCAGTGTTATTTATTCCCAATTGTAAATATCATGTACCAAAAGTTTCACTAAATGTTAATATGTAACAACAATTTTACAGTTAGAAAATAAAAAATAATCCACTGAGGATCTATACAAGAAGTGCTGAAACTTGTCCGAGTCAAACAGAACAGAAAGAAAGGTGTCTCGCATAAGACAAAATTCCTTGTCCGTTTTTCGTCGCAAGCAAGGTCGTAACAAGAAGAACTGCAACACCAGAAGACGATTATTTCTACGCCGAGCCAGGTATTTCCTTCGCAGCTGTTCAACATATTCCAACACAACCGTCAAACTTCAAAAACCCATACTCCACATACAAAGTATGTTTGGCTTATAAAACAGTACCTAACTACACTGCTGGCCACCGTAAATGCAACACCCTGAAGGAAGCAACCGAATCAAGTGAAATTTACACCATGAGTTTGCAGCGATGAGATATGCAACTGATTAGAATTTCAGCGCAGACGCACATCACGCGCACCTGTGGCTCCACCTCATAGCGCCATTTAAGGCTTGGCGATTTCGACGAGTGTACGTTCAGCACGTGTGTTTACATTGTGGTTGTTTCACAAGACAATCAGTTGGATCGCTCAGTGACATCCCGAACCATAGCATCATCCAGTGTCTGCGCGTACCATTCGACGCCGTTTACAGCAGAGTGGTCTGTCCACAAGACGTCCATTGCTTCGTCTACCATTGACGCAGAACCACAGACGTCTCCGTCGCCAATGGTGTGACGACAGACGGATGTGGACGGCAGAATGGAATGACGTTGTCTTTACTGACGAGGCACGCTTCTGTCTGCAGAACCACGTTGGTCGGATTCGAGTGTGGAGACACCGTGGAGAGAGGATGCTGGAAAGCTGCATTATGCACCGCCACACTGGTCTTGCACCGGGTATTATGGTATGGGGCGGTATTGGATATTACTCTCGCACGCCTCTAGTACGCATTGCCAGTACTTTAAATAGCCGGCGCTACATATCCGAGGTGCTGGAACCAGTTGTCCTTCCTTACCTTCAGGGCTCGGCCACAGCCATATTTCAACAGGATAATGCACGACCACACGTGGCACGCATTGTCCAAAGGTTCTTCGTCAATAACCAGATTGAATTGCTTCCGTGGCCAGCTCACTCTCAGGATCTTTCGCCGATAGAAAACATGTGGTCCATGGTTGCTCAACGAGTGACCCAGATTACATCCCCAGCTGCCACACCAGGTGATCTATGGCAACGTGTGGAAGCTGCTTGGGCTGCTGTACCCCAGGAACACATCCAACGTCTCTGACTCAATGCCGAGACGTGTGGCAGCGGTGATCTCCAACAATGGCGGCTACTCTGGCTACTGATTCTGGCAGGAACCACATGTCACAGACGTCTGTAAACGTAATCATTTGATACTTGGTCAACATGTTATCTACAAAATAAATTTTGTTGTGCTACCTGTTGTCTTTCTTGGTGTTGCATTTACGGTGGCTAGCAGTGTATATAACCATAACTGTAAACAACATGTCATCAGCAGCACAGCAGACAAAATGTAAGACTCAAATCAGGTGGATAAAGCAAGAAATCTGACTCTGTATTCCAAAAAACAGGCTCTGAATATTGAACTATACAGACTGCATATAGAACTAGCAAATCACATAAAGTAGCCTACATTTTTTGATGAATTAAAGTACAGGACTAGGACATACACAGATACCATAATAGGCAGAAAACAGACAATCCAACAAAAGAAACTCACCAAAATGACAAACCACACAAACACCTAGCAATCCCACCACCAATACAACAAACACACCTTTCACAAAAGACTGATTAATCTAACAGACTGATTTGCTCCATTATAAATGGACACAAAATGGATTTACTTGAACTGGAGATATATTCACATTACAGAAAATGTGAAGATAAAATATTAAATGAAAAACATGAAAGTTAATCAGTGAATTTCTTCAGATGTTTCGATAATATACTTAAATAAAAATAGTAAAACATAGAAATAAGCACAATTGTAAAATAAATATAAGTAATTTATGAGCCAAATTGTTAAGATAAATAACCTCTGTACAAAAACATATAATCTCTGGGAGACCTATAATGTTATCTCTGTGGACTACCTGTAAGAAGATCTTTGTAACTGTTTTGTTTACATACGATATTTTCTGTGTGTAAAGTGTACAACAAGTTGCGTGTGATGTTTAATGTGTGTGAGACTCTGCGCAAATGGACCATTAGAAAACTGTAAGTACAAATTCTTCTAAATTTCGCCACTAACTTCACAAAAAGAACTGATACCCAACTAAAAATTCACGTGTTTCTTATATATTTCAGTAAAAGTCAACGAAATGAAGCAGATTCACACACACTGACAACATCAAAAGAAATGGCTTAATACACACAAAAAAGCACTCGAAAATGGGAATTACTTCTCGAAACGCGCCGTGCGAAAAGTAAAATAAAGAAAAATCGTGAGTAGTAGCAGAAGATTTATTTATTAATAACTATCTGAACAAGAAAGCAGCCTACTTGAAAAAGGTCCCAAACATAATATAAACACAATGGTATCGCATAGGACAGTAGAAAAAAATCATAACAGAAACCGATCACATCAAAGCAACAAGAAAAACTAAACACACCTGAATTCAATGCAAATCTAACAAAAGAACTACTTGCTGAGGAAATAAGAAAGATAATCAAAGAGAACAAAATCACCATAAAAGAAAATGAAAGGACTGCTGAAGAAAAAACCTACGGAAAACTACGGAACAAATTAACACAAGAAAATGCCACCATCACAAAGACCGACAAGGGAAATTCAATAGCAGTTACAAACAAACAGGAATACATTGACAAAACATCAGAATTTATCCAAAGCAACAACATCACAGAATTAAGAAATGGTCCAAATCTGATACCACAGTAAATTACAGAAAATCCTGAAAAACACAGAAACAATTTTCACAGAAACCCAAATTAAAAGAATGATACAGAAAAATCCCAAGGCCCCCACCCTAAAATCATTGCCTAAAGTTCACAAACCCGGAATACCTATATATCCATTGATAAACTTTACCAAAGCACGAACATACTACTTAGCCATATAAACACACACGCGCACGCGCGCGTGCGCTCACTGCTACAGACAATACAAAAATACATTGAAAACAGAAGTCTAAAGAACACAAGTGACTTAACAGAAAAAATAAGAAATGAAAACATACCAAACACAGCAACATTGGTTTCATCTGATATAATTTCAATGTACACACAGATCCCAACAGAAGAAACCATCAACACAATAGAAAGAAACCTCGAACTGCAAGGAAACATACACACAACAAACATACAAAAAATATTAGCCCTACTCAGGCTCATCACAGAACAAAACTACTTCACATTCAACAACAGATTTCACTCTCAACAAGATGGACTACCCATGAGATCCCCAAACAGTGGCCTCCTAGCTGACATTTTCCTCAGTCAGATAGAAAAACAAATCTTTGACAAAATAGTAATACCAAAACAGTACAAAATAATATATTGGTACAGATACATAGATGACATAATTTGATTAATCAATGAACCACAGCTTCACATAAAAGAAATTCATGACAACACAAACTCCATCCACCCACAAATACAATTCACCACTGAAACAAAAACAAATGAAAAACTTAAGTTTCTTAGATCTCACAATACACAAGAGGAACAACAAACATGAATTCACAATCCACAGAAAACCGTTGCAGTCTACCTGAGAGCCCATGGCCCACCGAACGTTGACTGGGGTGAGGAAGCACGCTTCTGACGTTTGAGCTAAGTACAGCTATTGACATGGTACACACGTACCATTTATTTTACATTTTATGCGAGTCTTTCACACTTTTGGGCGTTCCGTATTAATGTTGGACCACGCCTCTTTAGGCAGTTTGTAGTTTCAGAGCGTTCCAAAGAAGGCGTGGTTATCCATGCCAAAACCTAGGTCAACATCTAGTTTATATTTGCAATCAAGGCGGATTCTTTGTAATCATTAAATTGTTCACGATTGCTGATGCGCTGCAATGTTAAAAGTTCTCATGCTAAAAAAGCATTTTATTGGTATTGTGACAGATGGTGCATTGACAATGCTCGCACCTTAGGAAGGCATAGCCTCTCTACTGTGTAGTCATTTATGTAAGGATTTAACTGTCAAGCAATGTATGAACCACAAAACGGAAAACTTTGAGTTATTGTGATCGTTTCGTAGCTTCTGTTACTGCTAATAACTAGACACCAGTGCCTACGAGCTTTAATTTGTATGCTAAAGCACTGAAGATTATCATTATGTGAACGAAAATCGATTTTGCTGTTAATAAATCATCAAAATTATGGCCAATGCTGACCTTCCTTCTAATTTTATTTTTCATATGGTCGTTGTGCACATGGCCCTCTAAGGAGTCGCCAGTCAATAAAATGGAACTAGCTGTCCACGATGTTACAAATGATGTAGCAGATGTATACCATATACAGGAGTTTTTAAGATTCAGTGTATACTGTGTTTTCTCTCAGCCCCAAAAATGAGACACTCCTTCAGGGCATTTCACAAGAATTACCCTCACAGCTATTAAAACTGGGCCATATTTTTCATGTACATTGTGTTGCTTTCTCATTTCACGCTGTTTCTCATTTGATGCTGTTCTCGGAAGTCACAGTTATTTTGTCAGTCTTTTCGAGACTGTGTCAGTACAGTCTAGTGGTTCAAGTGTTGAGGAATGGCGCAAACGATTACTCGAGGGGCACGAGTCACTGGAAGATTATGCTCGTCCCGGACAGGTTCATCGTATCATCGCACCAGAAACGGTTGCAGAAGTGAATGCTTTAGTCTCGGACAACCGCAGAAACACCGTAGACGAGATCCGTCTGTTACTGGGTATTAGTCTGGGCACCTTCCACACCATAATGCATCGACACTTTAACTTTCAAAAAACCTGTGCGCAGTGGATTCCCCACCAACTGACCATTGAACAGCGCAATACTCTAACGGCGCTGTCTCTGAGTCATCTGCAACGTTATCACAAGGAAGAATACGGCTTTCCGTTGCGTATTGTGAGAGGTGACGAAACATGGTGTCACCATTTTGAAGCAAGAGTCAGAGCAAGCAGTGAAAGACGTGACTTCATCACCTCCCTTGAAATCAAAGGTCACACACAACAGTTCTAGTAAGGTTGCGATGTCCTCCTTTTTTGACCACAAGGGCCCACTGCTTGTCAAGTTCCTGGAACAGGGAACCACCATCAATGTACAGCATTATCAAGCCACTTTACATAACCTCAGATGAGCCATCAAGTTGAAACACTGAGGCACGTTGTCCAACAGTATTATCCTCCTGCACGATAATGCCCGCCCACACAAGGCCAATGCGGTGAAAATGACATTGCAGCAGTTTCGATGGGAAACTGCTGAAACTTCCACCGTACAGTCCTGACCTTTCACCGTGTGATTTTCATGTGTCTGGACATCTGAAACAAGCTACTCGTGGACATTGATTCGCAATAGACGAGGAAATGTGTGACTGGGTCCAGGCCTGCATCCGACAGCAGCCTACTAGCTTATTCGAGGATAGAATCGACCGGCTAGCGTCGCAATGGGATAAATGTGCCAACAGTTCTGGCGACTATTTTTGTGTATGTATACTGTGTATTAGAGCTACTGACAGCCTTGGGAGAGCCAGTCCTGACAAAACTCTACCATCTGGTGAGCAAGATGTATGAGACAGGCGAAATACCCTCAGACTTCAAGAAGAATATAATAATTTCAATCCCAAAGAAAGCAGGTGTTGACAGATGTGAAAATTACCGAACTATCAGTTTAATAAGTCACAGCTGCAAAATACTAACGCCAATTCTTTACAGACGAATGGAAAAACTGATAGAAGCTGACCTCGGGGAAGATCAGTTTGGATTCCGTAGAAATGTTGGAACACGTGAGGCAATACTGACCCTACGACTTATCTTAGAAGAAAGATTAAGGAAAGGCAAACCTACGTTTCTAGCATTTGTAGACTTACAGAAAGCATTTGACAATGTTGATTGGAATACACTCTTTTAAATTCTGAATAGAGTCATACCGACAATTGATGTAGCATATGAACAGGGCTCAGTTAACAGGGTAGATTTCTCCAAATTTTTGGGTGTTCACACTGATGACAACTTGAATTCGAAGAAGCATATTACTGAGCTTCTCAAACAACTAAGTTCAGTTTCTTTTGTTCTTCTTCGTATAATCGATAGTCTCGGTAATAAACAGATCATTCTCCTTACGTACTTTGCATATTTCTTATTGAAGCTGTCAGCTGCTCAAAATGGAGTACATTATTCAGCACCAAAAATCTTCTATCATTTGCAAAAAAAAAAAAAAAAAAAAGTGCCTGGCAGGTAGCAGATCAAGTTTTAAATCTAGCTTAAAATCATTTCTTTTGGACAATTCCTTCAACTCCATGCACAAGTTACTGTTTCAAAAAAAGATTGTACAGTAAAAACTCAATTAACCGTCACTCTTTAAACCGTCAGTTTCTGTTAACCGTCACTGCTGTAACAGCATAATAATACTGTAATAACAGAATGCTCTAAGGTGCAGTGACGCATTCGCTTTGTTTATTTACTCTATTTTAGTGGGAAGTGAATGTACCCGCCCGCCGTAGAATGGTACATAAAATATGACCTTCAGCTGACGTGGTAACGCATCTCCCCCTTTTCTTGTCTTCTCACTTGTGAGTCAACAATTACCACTGGATCGGTTTCCAGTTGTGGCGAGAAGACTGTAATTGTCGCAGTATATCTAGTGGGCTGTGCCGTGTTACGTGTTTTCCACTTGAATAAGCTTTATTTGACTAATATTTTACACTACCGTATTTAGTGCAGGTGCGTGTGATACAGTGACTTGATAAAATGTCTGAAAAACGAAAACGTGTTGGTTTAGGACTTCATAAAAAACTTGAAATTATAAAACACTTAATAAAGGGCGAAACTGCGACAAGTGTAGCGCTGAGTTATGGTACTGGAAGAACAACAGTTAACAATATAAAACGTGATGCTGATAAAATAGAACAACATGTGTCAACGATGCAAAGCATGGATGGAGGTGTGTGAACAAGAAAGACAATGAAACCTGCAAAATATGATGAATTGGACACTGCAATGTACCGATGGTTTATACAATCGAGAAGTCAGGGGATTCCACTTTCAGGGCCTATAATAATCGCTAAGGCTGTTAAAATGAACAACAAACTTGACGGTGACTCGTCTTTTAAAACAAGTATCCGATGGCTTGACAAGTTTAAATTTCGTCATGGCATTCGCCAAGTTGATATCAGTGGAGAAAAACTCAGCATGTAATTTCTGAGTTCTGGGAACAATTTAAAAAAAAAAATGACTGAATTGAATCTTGTTAGGGAGCAAGTTTACAATTGTGATGAAACTGGACTTCATTGGATGGCTTTACCACAAAAGACATTAGCATCACTCTCTGAAAAAGCTGCTCCAGGTTTCAAAGTACAAAAAGATCGCATCACTGCTATTGTTTGTGCAACAGCGACCGGCAATCATAGGCTACCCCTACTTGTGATTGGGAAATCAAGAAAACCTCGTGCATTCAAGAATTTGAATTTGAATGCTCTCCCTGCACAATACTACGTCCAGAAAAGTGCTTGGATGGATCAATCAATTTTTTCTGACTGGTTTCACAAACAATTTGTACCTCAAGTTAGAGCACATTTGGCTGAAAACAAGTTGCCACAAAAAGCGCTATTGCTATTAGACAATGCCCCAACACACCCTACTTGTGAAATGAAAAGTGATGACGGCAAAATAACATGTCTCTTCCTTCCAGCAAACACAACTACAGCCCATGGATCAGGGAATCATCGAAAACATGAAACGTCATTATAGACAATTATTTATCGAAAGTTTGCTCTCATCTGATGAATCAACACCTGTAAAACAGTTTTCGAGGTCTTGCAGTATTAAAGATGCCATTTTCAATGTTGCCAGTGCATGGAGTGATTTGTCAGTGTAAAATCTCAAGCACGGCTGGAATAAACTTTGGCCTCAACCTAGAGGTGAAGAATCGGAGGAAACTGAGTGTGTGACAGTTGACGAGATGGTCAATTTGTGCAATAATTTACAAATCAGCACAAATTTGACATCAGAAGAAGTATCAGAGTGGTTATAGTGTGACAAAGTGGACGGGGGTTTTCAAATTTTGAGTGATGACGAAACTGTTGCCAGCGTAAGTACCACCAAAGAAGAAGAAGAAGAAGAAGAAGAAGAAGAAGAAGAAGAAGGGGCTGATGAAAACGAGTGTTCAAACCATGAAGAAAAATAAACTGTTAGCCATTCAGAGGCCAAAACAATGTTGTCTAAGTGTATAGAATGGTTTGAAAGTCAAGAAGAGGCTAATGCAACGCAGGCACTACTGCTCCGAAAAATATGAAATATTGCCGCGGTGAAAGCTCGAACATCAAAAAGGCAGAAGAAATTGACTGACTATTTCCAAGCTAGATAAACTATTTCACCTGTAAGTTTATAGTACAGTACAGTACTGTACATTAAGTATTTTGCAACTTTTGTAGCTACTGTACGGATGTTTTTATCAAGTAATAAATAGTTTTATTTGCTATTAGAATAGTGTTTAATTTGTTTTCGCTCCGAAATATTATTATATTACTGTGAGAGTGATATGTGTCTATACATAAAATAATTGATTGACGTTATGTTTTGGAGGAATACAGTGTTTCTGTTATCCGTCTATTCGCTCAACCGTCACGACCACGGTCCCGAAGATGACGGTTAATCGAGTTTCCACTGTACCTCTAAATGTAGTTGCATGTGTAGAACTAAAAATTTCAGTAATATTAATATTAGCACTATTCATGTGTGTATACGTATCTTGTAACCTGACCTGTTCCACAACATAACGATAAAATAATCGGGAAAATGATCTACAGAACATGACAAAACTAAAACTAAAACCAAACTGAATACTTAATGCTACATACTTCCAATAAACCTACCAACAAACTGTCAGATCCCTGACATGCAGAACCAGTGATGTATTTCATTCCAAAGATGGACAAACAAGTTATTAAGCAGGTGGTCATGTTTTGTCCCATCAGTGTATACTAATGTCATTAAGCAGGTAAGTGAACCAGCCATCATCATACAAAGTAATTTTTTTTAACACAACATAAATTATACAAACAGAGCTGGCATTATAACTTCTCTTGTTCTGTTAAAAAAGTTACTTTGTTTTCTAGTTATTTCAACCAATCCTGTCTGTAAGACATTCACTAATTACTCGAATGTGTTGACAGTAATTCCAGTGTATCCAAATAATTTTGTGAGTTATCTCAGTTGAGAATGTAAATTCTCAGTGAAGGGCTCTCTCCTATATATTTAACTCAAATGTTTCTCTCAAAATTATGTTTTGTATAGTACGTTACATGGAGTAAATTATGTGTAGAAATAGGAACCAACCAAATAAAGCAGTGCAGTTGTTAAGAGATTGATCTCATATTTGGGACGATGGAGTTTGCTCCGTCCAAGCATCCGGCGGAAAGGTGGGGTTATGTGTCTAACTCACTACACCTATCCCGCAGGACAAAGCAACTTTCTCCATCGCACAATTTAATATTATCAGGTAACAATGATCATAAGTAGCATACTCATTCCAAAACAGAGTAACTGCCACCCACCCTACTCCACCCAATACTGAGAAAAACATGACTATCCACAAGTGGCAAGAAACTAGGAACCCAGCCACAAAGTGTGTCAAAACAGCCCGCAGTGTGATATCGAGGCAGCACCACACTACCGATCGACGTGAAAAACGACAGATATCCAGACGCAGTGTGAGAAGTGCATCCGTCCCTTCCCTCCCACTCTGAGTGAGAAACGGCTTTGCCAGTGATACAGATGCCTGGGCAAATGCCCCACCGACAGTGTCACCACCAGAGACAATCCCTCCATTTCCGCCCACATGTGGACGGCAACAGACCGCCTGCCGAGATCCTCACGACGGGGGCAGACGACACTGTCGAACTCGTGTCGGCAGAAGAGGTATCGCTCGTGCCGTACCCGGTGATCGCAACGGGGTATTTACGACAGCAGAATAGCCCCGAATGCGGCGTCTGACACCGGCATCAGGGTGCTGCAAGTGGCACCACAGCTTTCGTCAGTAACTCGCCACTAGCAACCGGCCGTCTGCATCTGCACTGCAACAGTCGTCAAAACCCAGTTCAGAATTGCCAGCTTTCAGACTTTGATCCTGGATGTTGCCACTGTGTTTTTAGCGACTTCTGCTTCAGACTGCAATTTGTACATTTTTGGCAACTGTTGACATCCTTGCTCATTTCTCTGTCTGTGACCCAACAATGTAATTCTGTTCTCTCTCATAGTGGAACTAGTTTAGTGCATTCTTATTGTGCATTTACGAGTTCCATAAATTCAGCCTACACTGATACATGGAGCAGCAGAATAAACAGACATTTATTAACCCTTTCCACTCCAATGTCGAGTGCCACTCGACATTGCGAAATTTGTTTTCCACTCCGATGTCGAGCCTCATTCGACACGACTTTTCGAAGCTCTCAGACGTATTTTGAGTCTACTAGGCATTATTGCTCCAGTGTGCTGCCATCTAGGAGAACTAGTGTTAAATCTGTGTCTACTAGTAGCAGCTGTGTTACGTCAAAGTTTGTAATTATTACGTTCCAAGTCCACGTGCTCAAAATGGCTAGTTCTTCACGTACAGTCCTTTCTGAGGAAGAGATTTTTAGATCTTTTAGAGCAATCTCTAAGTGAAAAAGAGAGTGAAAATGATTTTGATTATGATAGTGATTCATTACAAAACAATTCGAGTGACAATGACGAAGAAAACAGTGACAGTGTGAATGTTTCTAGTGATTCAGCAGAGGATTCGTGACGACACTGACACTGACTTCACAGATTTTCCTTTTGACAAATCAAAGTGTGGTTTTATAACAGAAAGTTGTTCTGTTCCATCATCGCCCGTCGGATTCTTTCAATTAATTTTTACGGGTAACCTATTTCAACAAATAGCAGACGAAACGAATAGGTATGCTACATCAAAAATACATAAAGTGACACCACTTCCACAACATTCTGCACGGTGGGACTGGAGAAATGTTACCACGGAAGAAATGAAACGCTTCCATGGTGTGCTATTGAAAATGGCATTACAAAAGTGTAAGAACTTGTAGGACTTTTTTTCAAGTGAATGGTTACAATCATCCAACTTCTTTCCAGACTGTTTTGGTCGCCGACGATTTATGTAAATTTTCTGGGCACTTCACGTTTCTAATCCGGCGAGTGCTACACGTGTCAACAGTCAGGTTCAGTCACGTCTGAGTAAAGTGACAAATGTACTGAATTACTTGTCTGGCACGTTTGTCGAAATTTATCGACCTTATCAGTACTTAGCTGCTGACGAATCTACGGTATCGTTCAAGGGTTGTGTATTATTCAAAATGTACAATCCTCAAAAACTAACAAAATGGAGACTCAGAGTTTATGTAATTTCGGATTCATCAAATGATTATATCTGCAGTTTGATACCCTATTTTGGCGCTGTAACAACTGAGTCATTGATTTGTCCACACTTGAATTTTTCTGAGAGAATAGTTCTTCAGCTGCTGGCTAATATCAGAAATGCTACAGGGCAATCAGGGTATCATTTGTGCACAGACCGTTTTTATACAAGTGATGCATTAGCTGATGAGCTGTCGAAACAGAACATGCGTCTCACAGGAACGATTCAGGCCAATCTCAAAAACCTTCCAGCTGCAATCGAGAAAGAAGCTCTCTGTCTAAGGAAGCATGAAATAAAATGCCTCCGCAACAACAAAGTGGTGGGTCTGGCACGGCAAGATAAATGAACAGTTCTCATGCTTTCTAAAAAAGCCAATAACTCAGTGTCACTTATAGAAAGGAGAAACAGAAAGGAAAGGGAAGAAATAAAGAAACCAAATGTGATTATTGATTATACTTCAAAGACGGGTGGAGTTGATCGACCTGACCATTTTATTTCCAGTTACGGTTTTCTAATGAAAAGTCTCAAGCGGTGGCGAAAACTATACTACTGGCTGTTGGAGGTAGGACTTGTAAACAGCTATTTACTATACAAGAACCACTGTGAGAAAAACAACTTGACAATACCATGTCACAAAGCATTCCGTAAAAGTGTTATAAGAGGATTAGTTGCCGAAGAAAGAACTCGAGGACAGACACGAGGACGTCATTCAACTTCTGACGACGAGGAACGCTTGAATGGAAAGTTGCACATTATCAACAAGCATAAGGATTGTGCAGTGTGCTCAGACAGAAAAAAGAGAGGTGGCAGGCGTGAAACTGTGTATTACTGCAAAACATGCTCACGAAACCCAGCTCTCCACCCTGAAGAGTGTTCAAAAAATACCACAGAATGGAAAGTTTTGTACTGTAAAAGCTTACGTAAATATATGAATGAAAGCACACATTTATTTCGGAAAAACGGGTACAGTGAAACACAGATTGGCAGGGCCTTCAAGAGGAGACAGGCTGACAAATTTCAGGAAGAGGAAGAGGAAGTTAACAAGAGACTCGCCTTTCTTCCATATTTGGGGCCCACATCAGCCAAAATCGAGAGGCTATTAAGAAAATCGAACATAAATACCGTCTTCCGACCACCGCCGAAGACGAAAGAGCTGCTGGGCTCAGCTAAAGACCCACTCAAACTAAACACACCTGGTATATACAGCATTGCCTGCAAATGTGGTGTGCAGTACGTTGGTCAAACGCAGCGCTGCATCTCTAAAAGGTGCGAGGAACACATCAGGCATGTTCGACTTGGACAGATAGAGAAATCTGCTATAGCTGAACATAGCATCAAAGAAAACCACACCTTTGATTTCGAAAACACCAGGGTGCTGTGCCGAGCCGGGAGCTATTGGGATAGCGTCATTAAAGAATCGATAGAAATACGGGTCCACGAGAATCTTGTGAACAGGGACGAAGGCTATCAACTGAGCGCGGCCTGGAATCCAGCATTAGCCGCAATACGCCAGGAATGCAACAAGAACCGTCCAGCTCACGAGACGCGATCAGAATGCTCTGACGGAGACACGAACGGCGCACCCGCTTCCCCCTCCACCCTGCCCACCGGCTCCGCTGGATCCAGTCTTCCGCGGCCAGGTGGTGGGGGGCACACCGCAGGTATAAAGGGACCGGCATCCGCAAAGTCTCGGCACTTCGCCAGAAGGTGATGAGTATGTCACTCGTCGAAACGTCGCAGTTTGAAGACATCGCCACCCGGCTGGAAGCCCGAGAACTCTTCGCCAGCACACATTTTGTTTTAATGTATACTCCAATTGTTGGCCAGCGGCCACATTGTTTCCACAAAGAGATCCGCACAAATGTCTGTGGTGCACAGCCGCCCAGGTGGCAGCGATTTAAATAAGAGCACGCGGAGCCGCCCTGTGTCTGCCTTACGGAGTGCAAAGGGTTAAACCACTAGTACTCAGCAACGAGTGGGGGTAATAACCTCGAGTGCTCGTTGGCAGATAACTTGGACAATGCAGTCTGAGTCACTACAGAGTGTTTGAGTATAGAGCATCACGTGTTTGCAGTTCGACATCTTTTCCGTCAAAAATTTAATGTCGGACATCGAGATGCAATCCCAGATCATTGGAAAGGGGATGCAGTTCTATCAAGACATCGTAGTTATGACTGCAGAGAAATTCTCATCTGCAACTTTGTACTGCTTCAA